>NC_054371.1:222359490-222959490 GCF_017654675.1 Xenopus laevis
TTTGTTGAATTTGTGGCAGGTCCCTTAAGGGAACTTAAAGCTGAGTCCATGAACGCTCAGGAAACTAAAAACATTTCTCTTCACATAATGCAAACTATTCCGAATCCCTGTGTCAGCTTTTTTTTATTATTTCGTTCTTATTTTATTTCCCTGGGAATTGTTATATTTCATGCCTGGCCTTTGTTTTCTGCTGTATGTCTCTTGTTCATTGGCTCAGCACAAATCAATACTTTACTGCGAGCTCCTGTCCGGGTTTTTTTTTCCATTTCTCCCTCCGGCCAAATCTTCCTGCCACCTTTCTGCTTTAATTAGCGTCTCTTCTGATCCAGTCCCCCCTCTGGTGATCTCAAATCCCAACACCGGTGCAACCGTTTCCATTATTATGTTTTTTTATAGTTTTATTTGATGAACATATTTACAGAATAATAATAATACAGCAAAACACTCTCCTTTAAAATATCTTATTGGTATTAAAAAAAACAGTTTGGTGCAATATATATGAGATAGTATAAAATACATTTTAGTATCTCTATACAATCAATGTATCTATCATCTATTTATAATCTATCTATATGTCCATATATCTATAATATATCCATCATGTATCTATCTTTCTATCTCTCTATTGTCTATCTATAATCTGTCTATCTATCTATCTATCTATCTATCTATCTATCTATCTATCTATCTATCTATCTATCATCTATCTATCTATCATCTATCTATCATCTATCTATCATCTATCTATCTATCTATCTATCTATCTATCTATCTATCTATCTATTATCTATCTATCCATCTATCTATTATCTATCTATAATCTGTCTATCTATCTATCTATCTATCTATCTATCTATCTATCTATCTATCTATCTATCTATCTATCTATCTATCTATCTATCTATCATCTATCTATCATCTATCTATTATCTATCTATCTATCTATTATCTATCTATAATCTGTCTATCTATCTATCTATCTATCTATCATCTATCTATCATCTATCTATTATCTATCTATCTATCCATCTATCTGGCAGAAGGATTTGTTCGAATCCTGCTGAAAAAAGCCGAATCCTGGCCGAATTACGAACCGAATCCTGGATTTGGTGCATACCTACTATTGATATCTATAATCTATTTATAATTATCTATCTATATCTATCATCTAGCTGTAATCAATTTATCTGACTATCTATCTACTACTTCCTATTCTTCCACTATATTATCCAATAACATTATTGACAATGCCATTAAAGGGGTGGTGTACCTTTAAGTTAACTTTTACTTTGTTATAGAATGGCTAATTCTAGTGAACTTTTCAATTGGTCTTCATTATTTATTTTATATAATTTTTGAATTATTTGCCTTCTTCTTCTGACTCATTCCAGCTTTCAAATGGGGGTTGCTAGTTACAGTTGGGGGGTTCTACCGCAACTGGTGTCTTGGTGTAGGGTAACTGGGAGCACTTCAGCCGGGAGACGAGATCTCGGGAGCAAGAAAGACACAGTCAAAGTGACAGTTCAAAAGAAAACATTTATGGCATTTGTATTGGGAAAGTCTGGTTTTACATTAAACAATATTCCATAGTCATATTCCACAGGGTCACTGACCCCATCTAAAGAAAAAAATGCTCTGTAAGGCTACAAATGTATTGTTATTGCTACTTTTTATTACTCATCTTTCTATCCAGGCCTCTCCTATTCATATTCTAGTATCTTATTTAAATTAATGCAGTTGCTATGGGTATTTGGACCCTAGCAACCAGTAGACCAACAGAGCACTTATGCAAGTCAGGCCTGACTGCCCAACATCAGTGGTCAATTTCACACATAATGGAAACCATACCCATACAACGTCTAATGCTTGTATTGGTTGGTTGGTTATGCAACAAAAACTTGCCTCCAAGTCAGGAATTCAAAATTAAAGGAAAACTATACCCCCAAAATGAATACTTAAGCAAAAGACAGTTTTTATCAAATTAAGTGGCATATTAAAGAATCTTACCAAACTGGTACATATCAATTCAATATTGCCCTTTTACATCTCTTGCCTTGAACCACCATTTTGTGATGGTCTGTGTGCTGCCTCAGAGATCACCTGACCAGAAATACTGCAGCTCTAACTGTAACAGGAATAGATCACCTGACCAGAAATACTACAGCTCTAACTGTAACAAGAAGAGATCACCTGACCAGAAATACTGCAGCTCTAACTGTAACAGGAAGAGATCACCTGACCTGAAATACTGCAGCTCTAACTGTAACAGGAAGAGATCACCTGACCATAAATACTGCAGCTCTAACTGTAACAGGAAGAGATCACCTGACCAGAAATACTGCAGCTCTAACTGTAACAGGAAGAGATCACCTGACCAGAAATACTGCAGCTCTAACTTTAACAGGAAGAGATCACCTGACCAGAAATACTGCAGCTCTAACTGTAACAGGAAGAGATCACCTGACCAGAAATACTGCAGCTCTAACTGTAACAGGAAGAGATCAACTGACCAGAAATACTGCAGCTCTAACTGTAACAGGAAAAAGTGTGGAAGCAAAGACAGAACTCTGTCTGTTAATTGGCTCATGTGACCTAACATGTATGGTTTGTTTGTGTGCACCGTGAATCATTTGATCCCAGGGGACGGCACTTATTTTCTAAAATGGCAGTTTTCTATTTATGATTACCCAATGGCACATACTACTAAAAAAGTATATTATTATGAAAATGGTTTATTTACATGAAGCAGGGTTTTACATATGAGCTGTTTTATGCAATATAATTTTATAGAGACCTACATTGTTTGAGGGGTATAGTTTTCCTTTAAGCAACAGATTTACATGAAGCAGGGTTTTACATATGTTACATATGAACTGTTTTATGCAATATATTTGTATAGAGACCTACGGTATAGTTTTCCATTATGCACCTGCTTTAAGTCTATTGGGAGCAACATCCAAGTGGTTGGTGATCAACATGTTACTAATGGCTGGGGATCACTGGAGGAATAGTAGAGGGTAAAGGTTGTTTTTTATTAATTCCCTTGGTTGGACAAACAAGTTCCCACATACTTTTGCCCAGACAGTACATCTGCATTAGTCTATGGGCCTCATTTATGATGTGTATCATGTGCCAATAAACACAGGTTTTTGCTCTCCACATTTCTCATGAATATAGTGCTGCCTGTATTAGGTAACGCAAGGTATTCGGCATACAAGTGTAGATCTGACCGGAATATACCCCTGGGCAATACAATATTCAGTGTAGCTTTAAGGTATATAAATATATATACTGTGGCACCCCCGAAATGATTTACACTTTTTATATTTATTCAATAGGCAACCATAAATGTTTTCCCTTGAATGGCACCTTGTTGTACCTTGTTGGTGACACAAACTGTGCCACAATGACAGGCTCTGCAGCCAAATCCATGAACAGAGTAGAACTAAGAACCCAGAGCTGAGTTCTGCAGTTTGCTATTTGCCTCTTCTTCCTTTGCATGTTCTAAAACAGTTCATAAAACATTCAGAAAAAGTAAGAAGAAAAAAAAAAAGTATAACAACTTTAATAAAATCCATAAAAACTCTCAGCTCTCATTCCCGGCGCTATCATAACCATACATTTCTGATAATGTAATAACCCCGGCAGAAAGTGCCTAGCAAGCAGCAAGAATAAGCCCTCAATATTCCAGACACAGGGAAGGCAACCAATCTGCAATAAGAAAATGTGAGGATAACAAATCCTCTGGATTAGATACAATAGCAATTCTGTTTTACTCAATCTCCCCGATAAAGCTTTCATCACATGCTGGCGCCCACTGGTGTAATGCGCTGCGCCTCATTTTCTTCTGAAAAGCTCCTGTATGCAAAAATACTTTGTAGGGAATGTCACGCTTTGCATGTTTTAAATATATGTATCTATTCTAAAGTATTAAGGAAGGTAAAAAGGTGCTGGATATATATATATATATATATATATATATATATATATATATATATATATATATATATATATATATATATATATATATATATATATATATATATATATATACACATAGTCCATGAGCGTTCAGCACACCATTAAGGAAATAATGACCCAGGTGCTACTCTCGATAGCAGTATGCAAAAAATTAAAAGTGAGGTGCACACCAGGAACGTTTTTCAAATAGTTAAAAAAGTAAAATTTTATTTAATGCATGTCCATAATTTCTAGCAATTCCATATAAAAATAATATGAATATTTAAAAAAAAAAAATATATATATATATATATATATATATATATATATGTGTGTGTGTACTTCCAAATGAGTATCCGCACTCCAAAGCTAATAGTTTGAGCAAAGGGAGGGGTGCACGGTAATTTTGTATACACCAAAATGATTCTTGAAAAAGGTCCCAATGGACTGTTTCCATAATTTCTAGCAATTCCACATAAAAATAATATGAATATTTTTATTGTTTTTATTTTCACTTCAAATATATATATATATATATATATATATATATATTTGAAGTGAAAATAAAAACAATAAAAATATTCATATTATTTTTATGTGGAATTGCTAGAAATTATGGAAACAGAATTTACTGTACAGGCATGGGACCTGTTATCCTGAATGCTCGGAACTTGGGGTTTTCCAGATAAGGGGTCTTTCCGTAATATAGATATCCATACCTTGTCTACTAAGGTAAACATTAAATCAACCCAATAGGCTGGTTTTGCCTCCAATAAGGATTAATTATATCTTAATATTGTTCTATTATTACAGGGAAAATGAAAATCATTTTTTACAAATGTTAATTATTTGATTAAAATGCAGTAGGCCTTTCCGTAATTCGGAGCTTTCTGGATCCCATACCTGTACCAGCTCAGAGATTGAACATCTCTAAGAGCATTAATGATCCAGGCCTTTAATACTGTCCTCTGCAGCGCCCCATCTACTAACCTTATTAAGTAATTTTCAAAGTGTCAGTGGCACTGCACATGCTCAATTGAGAAGCTAAGCTTGGGGGAAATCCTCAGAACATTATCAGAAAGTGAGTTTGCGTCTGTCATAGAAGGCTGATTATTGATCAATGCAGAATGCACTGGTTTTTATGGTGCCATGTAATGTGAATCTCAATTGAATAGTATTTTACATTGAATATAATGTATACAGTGAGTTGGCCCCTAAGTTCAGGTAAGTGACAGCAGTTCAGAACATGTGCTGGGAATCAGCAGAAAAGAAGATGGGAAGCTACTGGGGGTAGAGTTGCCACCCTCCAGCCTATCAGGTAAAATACCAGCCAAAGCCAGTGTAGTTTACATGATGGTTAATTTGTAATGCCTAGTCATTTGGCCTCCAGCCCACCTCCCCTCTCCTCTTGTATACCCCCAACATCAATATAAGACTGCCAGCTCACAACATCTTATATTACACTCAATTTATTCCATGACTCCCCCTCCTCTCGGCTCTGCCCCTTTTGTCATTGGCTGGCATGGACCCAGCAAAAAGATGGCAGCCCTAACTGGGGGCATGGGTCAGTGACCTCAGTTTAAAAGCTGGAATGAGTTAGAAGAAGATGGCAAATAATTAAATAACTCTAAAAAATAATTCTACTAAAAGTTACCTGAAAGGTGAAGCACCCCTTTAAAAGGCCACAGTGGCCTTGGGCTACTACAGAAGCTCAAGACATAGGGTGCAACATTTTGAGTCGAATTCTTTGTTGAGCTTTAATTCTTTTATTTATGAGAGTGTCTCTGATTTTCCTGAAGAAGCGGTAGGTTGTGTGCGGCTATGAGCAGCATCTGTTGCGCTGCATTTACATGATTTATGGTTCTACTTGGTTGACTAAAGAGTCAATTTTGACATTACTTATTGCCTGGCTGTTAATGTATCCATCTGCAATATCCAACATCCATCCAGCTTCTAATTAAAGCCTTCTGAGAAATGCATCTGCTGTAAAGAATTACGTCTGATTTTAATATCGGCTCCACAAATTATGTTTGTGGCAGAAATACTGACAAGTGTTTATATTTATGTTTATTTTATAGAGGGCCAATTATGTTAAAGTTGGCAGTGCACAGTGACGAAGAGAGTATACAGGCTAATACAGGAATTTGTAAGATAAAGTAACTTCCCAAGTGAATTATACTGACTTAACCCCAAAGCACTGGATTTAATACCAGCCTAGACCTGTTGGAAATGGATTCAAATAAACCCTGGCATTAATACCAGACTGGGCCTGTTAGTAATGGATTCAAGTAAATACTGGGATTAATACCAGCCTAGATCTGTTGTTAATGGAATCAAGTACACCCTGGAATTAATACCAGCCTAGACCTGTTGGTAATGGATTCAAGTAAATACTGAGATTAATACCAGCCTAGACCTGTTGTTAATGGATTCAAGTACACCCTGTCGGATTTATGCTCCTATAGTCCTCCAGACCCTGGAATTAATACCAGCCTAGACCTGTTGGTAATGGATTCAAGTAAATACTGGGATTAATACCAGCCTAGACCTGTTGTTAATGGATTCAAGTACACCCTGGAATTAATACCAGCCTAGACCTGTTGGTAATGGATTCAAATAAATACTGAGATTAATACCAGCCTAGACCTGTTGGTAATGGATTCAAGTAAACCCTGGAATTAATACCAGCCTAGACCTGTTGGTAATGGATTCAAATAAACCCTGGAATTAATATCAGCCTATACCTTTTGGTAATGAATTCAAGTAAACCCTGGAATTAAAACCAGGCTAGACTTGTTGGTAATAGATTCAAGTAAACCCTGGAAATAAATACCAGCCTGGACCCGTTGATAATGGATTCAAATAAACCCTGGAATTACCGGTAATACAAGCCTGGACCTGTTGGTAATGGATTCAAGTAAACCCTGAAATGAATACCAGCCTGGACCTGTTGGTAATGGATTCAAATAAACCCTGGAATTAATACCAGCCTGGGCCTGTTGGTAATGGATTCAAATAAAGCCTGGAATTAATACCAGCCTAGACCTGTTGGTAATGGATTCAAGTACACCCTGGAATTAATACCAGCCTAGACCTGTTGGTAATGGATTCAAATAAACCCTGGAATTAATACCAGCCTGGACCTGTTGGTAATGGATTCAAATAAACCCTGGAATTAATACCAGCCTGGACCTTTTGGTAATGGATTCAAGTAAACCCTGGAATCAATACCAGCCTGGGCCTGTTAGTAATTGATGCAAGTAAAACCTGAAATTAATACCAGCCTAGACCTGTTGGTAATGGATGCAAGTAAACCCTGGAATTGATACCAGCCTAGACCTGTTGATAATGGATGTAAGTAAACCCTGGAATTAATACCAGCCTAGACCTGTTGGTAATGGATTCAAGTAAACCCTGGAATTAATACCAACATGGACCTGTTGCAAATGGGCCCAATAGCTCACTGTATTTAATACCAGCCTGGACCTGTCGGTAATGGACACAAGGGAACACTAGAATTAATACCAGTCTGGACCTCTTGATAATTGATGCAAGTAAACCCTGGATTTAATACCAGATTGGACCTGTTGATAATTGATGCAAATAAACCCTGGAATTAATACCAGCCTGGACCTGTTGGAAATGGACCCAATAGCTCTCTAGATTTAATACCAACCTGGATCTCTCGGTAATGGAAGGGAACACTAGAATTATTAACAGTCTGAATCTTTTGATAATGTCATAAGCGGTTACTGGATATAATACCAGTCTGGACCTCTTGATAATGGACGCAAGTAAACCCTGGATTTAATACTAGCCTAGATTTAATGGATGGAATGGAACCTCAGAATTAACACCAGGCTGGACCGGTAATTTCAGGGTTCCCTTAAATCCTTTATCTTAATATTAGGTACATACAACCATCAGAATACATATTATGAAGGATAACAAGTTTTGGGAGTCCAAAAGCACTTGGAGAAACTGGAACTTAGAGAGATGGGTCTATAAATGCAACTGACTTGTATTGGATGCTAATGCCACTGCCGCACACTGGAACTGATGCCATTTGTATCATAAACATGTGCAACATTTGCCAAAGGGGATTCTGTTTTGCATCCATATTGGTTACATTTTGTCACACACAATTTAGTGGGGGCCTAGCATAACGCTGGAGTATTGGGGAAAAACAGACATTCGCGTCCAAGAACTGCATATTGTATTCTGTAGCACAAAATGTTTTGTTTTTATTTCTCTCTTTTCTTGCTGTAAAATCATCTTTATATATATTGATCCAAGAATCCAAGCAATCTGAAGCATATAATTCTTTCCCACCACTGGCCATTCAGGAGCTGGGGAGTCAGGGCAATAGTAGCAGCCATGAAGATAGAGCACTCGGCGTATGTAATGGCCTAATAGCTTGTGTTCAGTTTACTCAGAATTAATATCATACGTCTGAATACAAAGTACAACAGTTAAAGAGAGTGCGACTGAGAGAGAAGAAAGAGAGGTGATGCCTGTCACTGAAGAAAAGAACTGATTTAGCACATTTGTCTTTTCTGTATTTGTTACCACCATACTGGTACCATTATTTAAAGGAGAACTAAACCAAACGGATAGGGCTAAAAATGCCATGTTTTATAAACTGCATTATATTCAGCATCTCAATAGCAGCAACGATCCAGGACTTCAAACTTGTCACAGGGGGTCACCATCTTGGAAAGTGTCTGTGACACTCACATGCTCAGTGGGCTCTGATTGGCTGTTGAGAAGCTAAGCTTAGGGCTCGTCACTAATTATCCAGCAGAAAATGAGCTTCCCTGGCTGTAATATAAGCTGATGCTACAGGTTTGCTGATTATTAAATTCTGATGCTAATTGCACTGGTTTCTGTGCTGCCATGTAGTAATTATCTGTATTAATTACTAATCAGCCTTATATTGTGACATTTCTATTCTATGTGTACTGTATATTGTGAGTGAGTCCCTAAGCTCAGTAAGTGACAGCAGCACAGAGCATGTGTAGTGAATCAGCAGAAAAGAAGATGGGGAGCTACTGGGGCATCTTTGGAGGCACATATCTTCCCTGCTAAAGGGCTGTGGTTGCCTTGGGCTGGTACAGAAGATCAAAACATAATGTACAACATTTCTAGTATACTTCTTTAGTTTAACTTTTCTTTGCCTAACAAACAGACATACCCCTCCTCTTTTTCTTTTGCCTCTGTCCCTTCAAACAAAGCATCTCTACTGATATTAACTACCCAGTCATGCGACTCATTCAGCCATGTTTCGGCCACACCAATCACATCATATTTACCCACCAGTGCCTGCACCTCCAGCTCTCCCATTTTACCAGTCAGACTCCTTGCATTTGAAAACATATAATGATATCATATTGCATATTTGACATGAGGTTCTCCCTGTCCATGACAGTATCCCCAACCATATCTCCTACCTCACCTAAATTATTTCCCAAAGAATCCTTTTCTGCACCCTCCACCCCCACAAAAATCTCCTCCTACCCCCTCGTCATCTTCTCCCCTTAAGGGCAGAGACACACATGGAGATTCGGGGAGATTAGTCGTCCAGTGACAAATCACCTCTTCTTCGGGGGACTAATCTCCCCACAATGCCTTCCCATCGGCTAAAATCTTTTAGCCAGTTCTCTATCCAGGTACAAATACTATGTTCCAGGCCAACATTCCTTAATTTAACCAGTAACCTTTTGTGTGGCACTGTATCAAATGCTTTAGCAAAGTCTAAGTAAATCACATCCACTGCCATCCCAGAATCGAGGTCAGGATGGCACTTGGAGCTCTTCGTTTTCCAAAGTCGTCCCAAGTTTCCTTGTGAGACAACTTTCGGCGACTTTGGAAAGCAATTTAAATTTTAGCCTGTGGAAAGGAATCTCCACGTGTGTCTCTGCCCTAAAGAAGCTGCACTATCATCATTGAGGTGCAGCCCATTCCTGGCAAAGAGCCTGTAACCAATTGAGAAATCAGCCCAGTTCACCAAAAATCCAAAGCCTGAACTGGATTTCAGGTAGTTCCAGGGTTTCCTAAGTGGACTGCGTTAATAGCTGACTTGGCAGAAAAGGCAGATATTAATGGAGTGTACTAGAAATGGAGAGGGAGAACACCATGTGCAACTTCTGAGCAATTTACCAAAATCTACACTCATTTGCATTCATAGTGGTGCCTTACATGCATTTTAGTGTGCACTTAAAAATATACTGGAATATCCTTCGCTTGTGAGAAGTTTAAAAGGAGCCACACTCCCAGGTCTTTTAACATTTAACAATGTTTACTGAAGTTAGACTTTGTAAACAAAGTATGTACAGGTTTCCATCTTAATTTTGCATTCAAACACTGCACTTAGAATTCCAGCACATTATTTCTAGTTCAGAATATGAATACAGGTATGAGACCTGTTATCCAGAACGCTCGGGACGTAGTGTTTTGTGGATAAGGGATCTTTGCGTAATTTGGCTTTCTATACTTTGTCTACTAAAACACCTTTAAAAATTAAATATACCTAACAGACTTTCGGCACGCTGACTGGCAGGTGGAGGGCCTACAGCACACATGTGCACAATGATGTCAGCATGCTCGCTGAGCAGTGTGACATCACCCATATATGTGAGACGCATGCGTCAAGCGTAATGTCATTCATGAAGTGCGTGCTTTGTTTATAAACAAAATATTCTTGTGTTCTGATTGGTCTGTCTATCACTAATTATTCCTTCCTGATTGGTTCCTTGCCCTTTAAATGTTGCTCCTTCTGTTTCCCGGTTGCCCAAGCTGGTTTAGCCAGTACCTGCTCAATCCCCGTGTTTGTCCTTTAATCCAGTTTCTGACTTTGGCCTCTCTATTTGGCTCTTAAACCTGCTGCCTGACCCGACTTCTGCCTGATCTTGACTTTGATTACTGCCTGCTCCTTGTCTGTACCATTCTTCATCTCTGTAGTGCTCTGGTCCCCTGTTGACTCAGCCGCAGAAAGTTCTGGGGCCTCAAAAGGTCGTCGGTGGGGGAGCTAGGGTTGCCACCTGGCCAGTAAAAATGATGGTTGATCCCTATGGTATTAATAGGGAAAGAAGTAAAATATATAAGAAGGCCAGAATTTTTTTCCAGAAAAGATGGTAACCCTAGAGTGCCAGAGTCACCTAGAGGGGGTCCCGACCAGCTGTCTCCCAAGGGGTCCCTGATAAAAGACCTTTAAAAATGACTTACTATATAAAAGCAGAACCATGAGCAAAAACGATCAACTTGGCCTATAGGTAACTTTAAACACACATTAATATTTTGAGAAGTATTTTTTTTTTAGTAGGGTTGCCACCTGGCCGGTATTTTTCCGGCCTAGCCGGTAAAAATGAAGCTTGATGCCAATTTTATTAATAGGAAAAAACGGCAAGAATATTGAAAAGCAGACATTTTTTCCAGAAAAGGTGCCAATCCTATCGTTTAGTGATTGTATCACTTTAAATATGGCTTTAACTTGCTACAGCAAAGTATCCTGAGTTACATTGGCTTCTCTTGCTCAATTGTCCGGCCCAACCCAGGCACCTTGGGCATGTTCAGTGGTCCAGGCAGAGACAAGGAAGCTTTTTTTCTTTTAAATAGAAAATCAAAGTAACAGCGGTATGGTGGGTAACATAAGCAGAGTGGAAATGAAATGCATGAAACTGGCATTAATAATCCAGTCCTCAGCTGATAAGGTCACACACACACACCATCTATTAATGGTAAACTTGTCTGCACTGCTCTATATACATGTAGGAGAGCTGTATACACTTGTCTCTTCTCTGTATTGTTTCTGTGCAAGGAGGGGGAGGAGCCTCACCCTCTGGGAGCTGACAGGAAGGAAGAGTGAGAGAGAAAGTGCTGTTAAGAAAAAGGAAGTGCTGCTGGGATATAGAATCAGCAGACTACAAGTACTCCCAGAGTTTTGTGTGTGAAACTTAATAGTGGCAGAAAAGCGCACTCTCTTTAGGGTGCGGAAGGAAAGGGGGTCCTTGTCAGGGCTCTGAAGAACAAAGCGTGCTCTTCTCAGGGCACGGAAAGCCAAAGGGAGTCCTTCTCAGGACTTTGAAGCAACTGCCACATAAGTGGGGATTCCCTTTAGCAGTCCAGAGTCAGGACTTTTGCAGCCAAAAAAAGTCCTGACTCTGGACTGCTGCTTCAAAAAAGGAAAAGCCGCCAGCGTTTTTGGAACTTTAATGCATTTTGGGCTGGGAGGACGTTCAAATTTCACCTTCCAATCCCTGTGCGGTTTTACCAGGACTTAAAGGAAAACTATACCTCCAAAATGAACAGGTATAGATGGACGGAAGACTTAAATTATGAGGGTAGACTGTCAAGGTTGGGGTTGTTTTCTCTGGAAAAAAGGCGCTTGCGAGGGGACATGATTAGACTTTACAAGTACATTAGAGGACATTATAGACAAATGGCAGGGGACCTTTTTACCCATAAAGTGGATCACCGTACCAGAGGCCTCCCCTTCAGACTAGAAGAAAAGAAGTTTCATTTGAAGCAACGTAGGGGGTTCTTCACAGTCAGGACAGTGAGGTTGTGGAATGCACTGCCGGGTGATGTTGTGATGCTGATTCAGTTAATGACTATAAGAGGGACTTGGATGATTTCTTGGACAGACATAATATCAAAGGCTATTGTGATACTAAGCTCTATATTTAGTATAGATATGGGTATATAGAATTTTAATTAAAAGTAGGGAGGGGTGTGTGTATGGGGCTGGGTTTTCATTTGGAGGGGTTGAACTTGATGGACTTTGTCTTTTTTCAACCCAATTTAACTATGTAACTATGTAACTTAAGCAACAGATAGTTCATATCATATTAAGTGGCATATTAAAGAATCTTACCAAACTGGAATATATATTTAAGTAAATATTTCCCTTTTACATCTCTTGCCTTGAGCCACCATTTTGTGATGGTCTGTGTGCTGCCTCAGAGATCACCTGACCAGAAATACTACAACTCTAACTGTTACAGGAAGAAGTGAGGAAGCAAAAGACACAACTCTGTCTGTTAATTGGCTCATGTGACCTAACTTGTATGGTTTGTTGGTATGTTTGTGAGTACAGTGAATCCTACGATCCCAGGGGGCGGCCCTTATTTTTTAAAATGGCAATTTTGTATTTATGATTACCCAATGGCACATACTACTAGAAAAGTATATTATTATGAAAATGGTTTATTTACATGAAGCAGGATTTTACATATGAGCTGTTTATGCAAAATCTTTTTATAGAGACCTACATTGTTTGGGGGGTATAGTTTTCCTTTAAAACCTAACAGCAAGCGAACAGAAAACTGTGTAGGAGAAAAAGGTTCCTGCCCTCCCATCCCAAGTCTGCAGCTCACTGACAGAAGGGGGTCTGGGTAAAATAAGTAAGTGCAGCAAAATCAGGCCCCCCTAAAGACCAAAAAACCAGTGGGCCTGGGACAACTGTCCCCCTTGATGATGGCACAGTTTTTGGCCTGGTTTTCAGAAGGGCTACGGTGTCAAGCCTGCCTGCCCAATTTTCCAAATAAGGAAAACCGGCCAGGAATCCCCATGATTGACATGATGATCAGCCCTGCACCCAGTACAGCAATCACCTCATCTATGACATCACCGACCTGCCTACTGCATCACTGTCCTGCACCCATGATGTCACCAGCCTACTCCCTGCCCGGATCCCGGGTAAGTAAAATTCGGTAGCCCTAGGTCTGTGATTGAGTGCAGTGCACCTATTGACACAGGGGGGAACCCTGGCAGATCACAGATTTCCACTGCAGTCTGCATCACCCACTGTAGCACACTTGAGTCTTGTGAATCAGGTGCATCTCCCCCTCATAGCCGCAATTAAGCTGGAATAATGAGGAAAATGTGTGTAAAAAAAAAAACCATGGGGACATGCTCAAAATTGTGCAAACAGTGGCTGTAAATATGAAGCATTTGCCATGGAGAACTTCCAAAATAAATCTCCTTATCAGAAATATCATGTATTGTTGCTGAAGCCAGAAATGACCCAATATAATCATCTTCGTATACTAAGCCGCCCAGAGAGAAATTAATATAGGGCGACCTTTTCCATGCAGTGGTCCAATTATATAACAGAACCAGATTTCAAGAATGTCCTGATCTAGCGCATGTGCAGGCAGTGCTACCTAGTAGAGCTCCTCTAGAACCTTCAAGAAAATTTAATTTGAAACTTTTCCTACCATTTTTTCCCACAACCTGTGATTGAGCTTGTGATTAACCCACTTGTGATTTGGTTGGGGAAAAAAATCACAAATTTCAGAAAAACTAATAATTGCAATTAATTGCAAATACAGTAGCCATAATTTTTTTCTTCGTAACTGGGTATTTTCACTCTATTTTTGATAACTGTACCCCATAGTGGCTTGTCTATTACTGCCAGTGGCATAACTAGAAGTTGCCCGCCCCCCCTCAAAAAAAAATGCTCTGAGCGGCCCAGCTCACGCAGACAGCAACCCTATGGCCACCCCTCGGTGAGCTTGCATGGGTGTGCTGCAACACCCGCATAGATTTTGTCTGCACAAGAATTCTACTGTAAATACAAAGAAAAATGATTTCTTCAAAACAAAATTCATTTTGACTGACAAAAAAAATCATATTGTGACAATAATAATTATTATTTATCAGCTCTAACAAATTCATTACCAAAAAAATGATAATTGTTATGCCAACAAGTTGCATTTAAAAAAATAAATTAGAATTTATTTTGTGAACAAAATCTATTTTCGCGACTACAAATTATGATATATCCTTTGTTTTAATGTAGACACAAATCATTTTGGTTCAAGAAGCAGAATTCATGTTATTGAATTGTTATCATTATTCATGTTATATTAGACCTTAAAAATTGTATTTTGTGTTTCACAACAATGCCCTATAAATGTTAAGTAGATACAAATTAGAAAAGACTAGGGATGGGCGAATTTTTTCGCCTCGTTTCGCCGAAAAAATGACGCCCATAGACTTGTATGGAGACGTGCGTCAAAAAAAAAGACGCCCATAGACTTTAATGGGCGTCTGCGACACTTCGCCAGCGGCGAATTTTTGGCGAAACGAAACGGGTCAAATTCGCCCATCCCTGGAAAATACAACATTTTTACTGAATAAACTGTACTGTTAATTTATTTTGGCTCACAGGTGCATTAAAAACTCATTTACTTGGATTCTAGTTGTGATGTTAATAAAAGCAACTGATTCTCAGTCAAGGCCTGGCTCAATTACTCTAGGGGGGTTATTTATCAAAGTCCGAATTTATCTCAATATTTTATGCTACAAACTCTGATCAAATCCGCTCGTTTTTTTACACTTATTTATTATTACATTTTCCCGAAAATTTGCTTTGCGGGAAGAATCAGATGTTCACGATTTTTCCAGATTTTTCATTTGATTTTCACGTTTTTTTTTTCAGCTTTTTCATCCGATTTTCACGATTTTATCAGATTATCCCCAAAATCTCCGAAAACTTCAGGGTACCCAGGGCACATCAAAAAAATCATTGGGACTTCTCCCATTGACTTATATGCAACCTCGACAGGTCTGAGATCCCGGATTTTCAGATTCAGATTTTCCATCCTCTGGGTTTAATAAATCCCAAAAATTCATGATTTTTTTAAAAGTCCGATTTTATATAAAAAAAAATCACAAATTTTTATGATTTTTGCATTCGGAGTTTAGTAAATAACCCCCAGGTGTCACGCACAGCACCAACAGTCTGGCTATTTCTTTGGACTGATACAGCTGATGAAGCACACTGAGAACAGAACACATAGCACACACTGTTTCAATGAGTTGTTGTTGCAGAATAAATCCCATCCCAACACTGATATCCCTGGTTAGAGCCATTATACTGTCTTTAAACTCATTGACATTGTCTCTCTCTGCCTATTTTGAGTCTATTGAGGGGCCCTCCCCAAGGGGTGTTGTTCCCCTTGCTGACCAGTGCTTGCCACATTGCATAATCACAGTGCTATCTCTCACACAGTTGCTCCTAGGTTCCTAGGTCTAACCCAAGTCCTTTACACAGTATTCCCTTAACTACAGGGCGTCCACCCCCATAAACCTCCTCAATGGGGCCACAGCAGCCTTTGCCATTAGAGCTGAGCTATCACAAGGCCCTTCTGTCTTCAACTAGTCTCCCAAAAAAGTTGTCCCTCAAGAGCCAGGTCCCAGACTTGAAGGCTTCTCATATGTTCTCTCAAGGCCAAAAAGGCTCTTCTGCCCTCTCTGCATCCTGATATAGGTTACAAGGCCTTGGACCTCCTCCATATTCGAAACTTCCCAGGGGATGCCTGTCTGTGGCCAAACTTAGGGGTTGCTGCCATCTACTGACCAAATGTTAAATTTAACCATCATTATTATATACAAAAATACTGTTTATTTCAATGCAATCTGCTTCTGGCTGCAGTACAAAAACATCATATTACACCACACTCACAGGTCTTTAGTGATGAACAAAAAAATATACATTTATGGTTCATCACTAAAGACCTGTGAATGTGGTTTAATATGACTTTATTATTCGTTATATACCCTAAATGAAAACACTGAACAATAAGCGGATATCAGACTTTTAACTCTTTCTTTCTGTGTTAAGGCTAAAGCTGGCCTTTTTCATCCAAAATGCCGACCATCTGAACATGGGGAAATTTTTAAAAGTCTATAGGGGAAGATTGTGCAGCACAGTCTCTTCCACAATGTCTGTTCCAACACAAAATATGCACATGGCTGCTGAGTGTGCCAGAATGGAGGCAAGCAGCGGGGGAAATTTGATTTTAGAAAAGGAGGGGGTTCAAGGTGTAGAAGCAGGAGGGGTACCATGCCGCAGCTTAGACATTTCTTGGGTGTCCCTCCTGAGGTCACTCAGCTAAATTTCAGCACTATGGGCACAACGTCCTCTAGGTAGTCCAGGCCTAGATAGAGACATTCTGGATGCAACATCCCCAAAAGAGGCCAACCTGTTTTAATAGGACACCGGATGGAAATATTGTTTTGGGAGAGCAGTATCAGAAGCTCAAACTCTCAGTTGATTGAGTCCATATCAAACTTGTAGGTTAATGTATGCAATTTGTCCACTAGGGATTTCAGTCTTTGTCATGGGGGGGGGCTTTACTACATGGTTTCTACAGTATAACGTTTAATTAAAAAACCTGCTGGAACCCACCCCTGCTCATAGTAAATTACTACTTATGAGTATTGGTCTGTACAAGGTTCCCCCTTAAAATGCCAGTTCAGTTGAACTGTGATCTGCCAAAGCTGATCATTTATGTGGGAAACCAAGTCTGACCTATGGCATGTATACACTTGTGGGGTCACCGACCACCTGGTCAGTATAGGGGCACATTAAAATCAATCTACCAGGAGGCCAGTTAGTTACAGAAGTGTAATTTAGACATTAATCAAAATGTTGAACGGACAGGCTTACTTGTGCTGTTTAAAAAATGGATTCAAAAGTCTCCTATAGGGCACACGACGAGTAATTTCTACACTACACTACAATGTTTTTTGTGGGTGAAACACTGAGCTGCTAATGTACATTAGTCCCCAACATGTAGTTTACACACTGACTTCATATGGGTTCATTAACATTAATTTTATTGACTGATGTATATGGTTTTTTACTCATATCATTTATGACTTGTGCCAGCATTGGACTAGGGGCCAGGACCCACTGGGCTTCCACATCAGAGGGGGCCCCCCTGCCCAAGTTGCAACCCCACCTCCAGCACCCATGGTCCCCCTTGCATGTTGCATAACTTCTCCCTTTGCAGCCGGGGGGGCGATCACTAGGCAGGCAGGTCTCAGACAGCAAGCGGTTCTGGGTCTGCAGGACCCCCGGGTTTTTTAAAAGATGTCCACAAAGTACATAGTAAGTAAATGATCCTATGCACGGTAGAATGGATCACTCGATTTGAAGATTAAAATTCAAAAGCTTTATTCAAAACACATAAAAATCACAGAAATCGTAGAAGGGCAGGGAGAGAGCACTGCATGGAGCACTGCCTTATGCATTTTGTGACTAATGCGAGTCAATTGCTCAGGTTTTTTCACTGTATCCCAATGGCCCAGTCTGACCCTGCCTTGTGCATTCCTTTGTGGTTCCAAGCAACTACATAGCAGGGTGTCTGATTATGTGGATACATATTATGGGTTATCCTCTCTAGTGCCCAATAGATGTTATAAATGGAATATAGGCAGGATGGAATACAGTGTCCCTTTCCACTATTTGAGACAGGGTATCTGGCTGCAGCCACTTTTTTAGAAGATTAATTAATTCATCCATCTGGGCATGGGGTGACCTTTTTGGTAGGTCCCCTTGTGCACCTATGACGTGACACCCAGATGCCAGATTATCTCTACTTTTAACTTGTCGTAGTCTTTGGCATCCACCAGGGCCAAATCAAAATATGTCTCTTGAGAGTCTCCAGTCACAAGAGGCACTACAAGCCCTGTCCTCCCTTTCGACTGTCCTTCCAAAAGTATATAGAAACACCTTAATGTCATGTAGCATCATCTCTTGCAAAATAAACAATTGGCCATAATAGGGCCATAGACACTAGGGGTCATACTCAATATCTCAGGGCCCCGTGCAGTCAGCTGCTGGATTGCAATGCTCTGTGGCTGGATGGCATTGGTCTCTTGCTGACTAATATTGTAAGTGGGACAGCAGCAACACAAGTTCATCCATGTTGCTGAACTACAGCTTTACTTCCCTCTGCAGCAAACAGGCACTGCCACTTTAACAACTGCTTATCCATTTATACTCACTGTCTCTCTGTTGGCTGCATCTGCAACACCATTTGTGGGGGAATTGCTCGTAGTAGCGGGTAGGGGTCAGGCAATACAGTTACACAGATGAGACAAGAGGCTCAGGTTGACATCAAAATGTGCAGGTTCCTGCCTGTGGCTTATTTCAACATCAGACAAAAATTAAAAAAGTCCAACAAATTCACTTCTCTATATTCATGCTGTTAAAAAATATGTTTATTGTATCATTAAAAAAAAATCAATACCCCTACATGGAGCCTAACGTGTTTCATGCTTATCTAGCATTTAATCATAGGGAATGTGTTACCTCTTTTTTGGTCACTAGAGGTCTCTATCATGCTTATAAATTGCACTTTACATTTACTTTGTATTCCATAGCCAATATATTCTTCATAAAAACGAACAAAGCACACATTCCATGCTAAAGCAGAAAACAGTAAATAAAAGTCTCACCAGATTGGAGTTTCAAACAACACAAAACAAGTGTCCTCTCTGCAATCACAAGGCAATCTTTCTATGGAGTCTCAGTGATCAGAGATCAGCTTCTGCAAGCTTATTGAACTCCCTCCGCACAGCAAGGCTCCCCTTAAAGGAGAACTAAACCGTAAAAATGTATATGGCTAAAATGCCATATTTTATATAGTGAACTTATTGCACCAGCTTAAATAGCAGCAATGATCCAGGACTTCAAACTTGTCACAGGGGGTCACCATCTTGGAAAGTGTCTGTGACACTCACATGCTCAGTGGGCTCTGATTGGCTGTTGAGAAGCTAAGCTTAGGGCTCGTCACTAATTATCCAGCAGAAAATTAGGTTTATAAGCTGATGCTAGAGGCCGATTATTAAATTCTGATGCAAGTTGCACTGGTTTTTATGTTGCCATGTAGTAATTATCTGTATTAATTACTAATCAGTCTTATATTGTGACATTTCTATTCTATGTGTACTGTATATTGTGAGTTGGTCCCTAAGCTCAGTAAGTGACAGCAGCACAGAGCATGTGCAGTGAATCAGCAGAAAAGAAGATGGGGAGCTACTGGGGCATCTTCAGAGGAACTGATCTTTACCGCATTACTGTTAGCCTTGGGCTAGTACAGATGCCCAAAACATAATGTACGACATTTCTAGCTGGTTCTTTAGTTAAACTTTAGTTCTCCTTTAAACAGTCTAAGGACTAATTGGCGAAAGTACTTTCCAACCATGCTCCAGTGTCTTAGCCTGTCTTACCCTGGAGATTTAAAACAGCCAATACATCAGCCTCGGTGCTGTATACTTGCTATCATATACACTATTCCCACTGGGACTAACCTCACATTTTTATGCAATCTGAATTAAAGCTGCATCTGAGTTGTTTCATTTAAATTTCATTGTGGTAATGTAAAGAACCAAAAGTTGTCTGTCCAAATATTTATGGACCTAACTGTATGGATTAATTTACAGTCATATGAAACAGTTTGGGAACCCCTCTTAATTCTTTGTAGTTTTGTTTATCATTGGCTGAGCTTTCAAAGTAGCAACTTTCTTTAAATATATAACATGCCTTATGGAAACAGTAGTATTTCAGCAGTGACATAACGTTTATTGGATTAACAGAAAATATGCAATATGCAACAAAATTAGACAGGTGCATAAATTTGGGCACCCCAACAGGGATATTACATCAATTCTTAGTTGAGTCTCCTTTTGCAAATGTAACAGCCTCTAGATTCCTCCTATAGTCTTTGATGAGTGACTGGATTCTGGATGTGGCTATTTTTGACCATTCGTCCATATAAAATCTCTCCAGTTCAGTTAAATTTGATGGCTGCCGAGCATGGACAGTCTGCTTCAAATAATCGCATAGATTTTCCATGATATTCAAGTCGGGGGACTGTTATGGCCATTCCAGAATATTGTACTTCTCCCTCTGCATAAATGTCTTTGTAGATTTCCAAGTGTGTTTAGGGTCATTGTCTTGTTGGAATATCCAACCCCTGTGTAACTTCAACTGTTGCTTGAATATTATCCTGAAGAATTAGTTGATATTGGGTTGAATTCATTTGACTCTCCACTTTAACAAGGGCCTCAGTCTCTGAACTAGTCACACAGAACCACAGCATGATGGAACCTCCACCAAATTTGACAGTAGTAGGTAGCATGTATTTTTCTTGGAATTCTTCCGCCATGCAAACAGCTTTTTGTTATGACCAAATAACTAAATTTTTGTCTCATCAGTCCAAAGCACTTGTGGCTTGTCTAAATGAGCTTTTGCATACAACAAGTGACTCTGTTTGTGGGGTGAATGCAGAAAGGGCTTATTTCTCATCACCCTGCCATACAGATGTTCTTTGTGCAAATTGCGCTGAATTGTAGAACAATGTACCAATACAGATACACCATCTGCAGCAAGATGTTCTTGCAGGTCTTTGGAGGTGATCTTTGGGTTGTCTGTAATTATTCTCAGTAACCCCACCATAAAATAGGAAAATAAAAAGTCTCATTTAGAACATTCCCCCACAAAGTATCACTTGCTTGGTCTTTTTCCAATGATTTCCATGCAACCGCCACAAATTGAACCCAGCAGAAATTGAATTTATAATTTTTTCACTAGACCTACTCTCCTCTTTACTACTACTACTGACCTGAGTCATCAGGTTGACCGAGCATGCTGCTGGGGGTTATCTATGACTCTTCCAAGATCTGTACCATTTTCATCCATGTCATTGCTAATACAGCAGTTCATTCTATCCTGCATAGGACTGGCTACCCTAACTTCAGTCCATCTTATGCTGCTGCTGGAATCCTCCTACTCTTGCCTGTGTTATTTTCCTACTGGTCTCCTCCATTGTTCATAGAGCCAAAGAGTCTTGTACCACATGGGGTATGGTTATTCACTTAAGGTGACCATACCTGGACAGATTTTTGCTATTGACTTGGCTCCTACAATCTTTACATGTATGGGGCACTTCATTTGGACTATTGGCCAGATACCAATCAGACAGGTTTAAAAATCTGGCTGGGGTAATGACTGCATCAGCTTGTTGATGCAGTCCTTGCCTCGATGGTCTGTAACCCCATCCTTATGATCAGCACAATATTGCCCACCTCAAGGTGGACATAATGAGAAAAGATCCTCTCGTTTGGTGACCTCTAGTGTATGCCCAACTTTACACACCATTCAGATTTGTAGGAGTGACCTGGTCATAGTGCTAGGTCAATAGAAGGTGGAAAGTATAGATAGTATTGGGCTGGGCCTTTCATCACTATGATAACAATAGGCAAAACCACTACCGACCCTAGGGTATTGCACTTCATATGTGGTGTACTGCTGCACCTAGTTTTGTAGAGATTTTTGGCATGGTGATACAGTTAGTGGGTCATTTATCAAAGTCCGAATTTATCTCAATATTTTCAGCTTCAAACTCCGTTCGGGTTTTTTACACTTATTTATTATTTAATTTTCCCGAGAATATGATTTCATGATTTTTTTTGATTCTTTATCCGATTTTCATGATTTTTCAGATTTTTCTGAATTTTCACCGAAAACTACGGGGTATTGCACGAAACACAGTGCACGGAGTTTAGTAAATAACACCTTAAGTGTTGTTACATTTTTAAATGAGCTCTTTTAAACAGGTTTAAACTGTATTTAGGGTACGCAGGATAAGGACGGACACACAAATTAATAAAAGCATGCGTTAAACAAGCAACACTGTTGTAAACAGCATTCCATTAGTGCAAGGTAGGAATAACAAGCAGTATAGAATGTGGGAGTCTTAATGAGCAATGGAGCTTGTTATAAATAAACTTGATGAAAATGACAAGCAGCCAGAAGGGGCTTAACATGCAGCAAAGAGACATCTTATATCTAGGGTTATAAAGGAGTTGTTGAAGCTGTTGAAAATTAAGCATTAAAACTTCTGTATCACCTCCCAGACTGATGGGTTGGTAGTAATACGTGGGGCCTGTGTGCTCATACCCTAGACCTACAGCTCAAGGTGGAGGTATCCAACCAAAAGAGAAACCGCGGCAGGCACTTACAGAACATTATTTAGGCCACAAAGTAAATAAATACAAAGCCTTATGCGTTTCATGCCAATAAGCACTTAATCATAGGCTCCTCTCATACCTTATGTTTGCAATTAAAGAGGTGCCCCAGTCATCAACTGGCTTTTTGCCCTTTGCCCTAACTTGAATTCCTTTATGGTTGTCACCCCAAGGGTCTTCTTGATGAGGCAAATGAGACCTGGGAACAAGTGATAACCCCCTACAAAAGTGTAGTGGAGCATATTACACTTATTGAAGACAGGATTGCTGCAGTCAGGCCCATAGTTAGGGAACACATGAAGTGCAACTAAGGTTCAAACTTTCAACCCTGGGGACAGTGTATTGGTTCTTATACAATGGTGGAGAGTAAGTTCCTGGCTAAGAGACAAGGTCTGTATGAAGTCAAGGAAAAAGTGAGGTGAACTATACATTTATCAGCCAGATAAAAGGAAGAAAGAGCAAATCTATGACTTAAACCAAATAAAGGCCTGGAAGGACAGGGAAGCTCTTTCAGCCATGGTTCAACCCCTGCCCCATTCTCAGGAGAGTATTCAAAAAGTAATAATAGCAGAAACCTTGTCAGAACCTCAAAGCTTCTTGCTCTTCTATAGGGATGCACCGAATCCACTATTTTGGATTCGGCCAAACCCCCGAATCCTTTGTGAAAGATTCGGCCAAATACCGACCCTGAATCTTAATTTACATACGTAAATTAGGGGTGGGAAGGGGAAAATATTTTTTACTTCCTTTTTTGTGACAAAAAGTCCCTCCCGCCCCTAATTTGCATATGCAAATTAGGATTTGGATTCGGTTCGGCCTGGCAGAAGGATTCAGCCGAATCCGAATCGTGCTGAAAAAGGCCGAATCCTGGCTGAATCCCGAACCAAATCCTGGATTCAGTGCATCCCTACTCTACAAACTACATTCTTAGTCCTCACCAGAACTACATTTGAACTACATTTGATTTTTAGTAGGGATTGGCAAAGTCAACTCCCCAAGACATGAGCAATAGGCCTGGTAGAAGCAAACTGCCCCTGTCTTGGTATTCTGGGCTATTATAGGAGGTTTATTCCAAATTTTGCTACCATGGCTGCCCTTTTAACAGACCTGACAAAAGGGAAAGGGCCCACAATGGTTAAGTGGGGTGCAGAGCCAAAGAAGGAATTCCAAGAGTTGAAAACAGCTTTGTGTCAAACCCGTGTTGGTGGCTCCATATTTCAAAAAGAAGTTTATTGTACAAACCAATACTTGAGGTGTTTGTTTAGGTGCGGTGTTGTCATAACTTGTGCCTGGAGAAGAACATATCATATTGACTTTAATCCATTTGTAGTGAGGATAATTTGTAGTGTTTAAAAAAAATCTTGACACCCATTGACTTTAATACACTTTTTTTTGTTGTTTGTTTAATTTTTTTGCAGTTTCGCTAATTTTTCGTCTAAGAGAAGCAGGACAAATTCACTCATCACTACTGTACAGTGGAACAATCAATTAACAGAGCAAAGGGGGTAATTCCAATAACAGATACAAATAAATACAAAGTACATTGCATTACTGTATTTTAAGTGAGAAAGTTAGAAGGGGCACTCAGAAGCCATGACACACAGGGGGGTCATTTATAAACACTGGGCAAATTTTCACCTGGAAAGTAACCCATGGCAACCAATCAGATGTTTGCTTTCAACCTTCAGCTGGCTAATACAAGCTAATCACTGATTGGTTGCTATTGGGTTATTACCCAGGTGTTTATAAATGAGACTCTACAGTGCAGTTTTGTATAAATATATAGTGATATGAATATGAAGATATTTTAGGACAATCTAAAATTGTCTTTATTTTTTTATTCTTTCTGGATTTTTAGTTATTTACATTTTTTTGCTAGGGCCCCAGTTTTGAAATTAAAAGCCTAGATCTTACTTTCCCTAGCAACAGGCAGGGATTGTAACAGCAAACTGGGAGATGTACTGGAGCTGCAAAACTAGAAAGTATAGTACAGGTATGGGACCTGTTATCCAGAATGCTCGGGACCTGGGGTTTTCCAGATAACGGATCTTTCCGTAATTTGGGTCTTCATGCCTTATGTCTACTAGAAATTAATTTAAACATTAAATAAACCCAATAGGCTGGTTTTGCCTCCAATAAGGATTAATTATATCTTAGTTGGGATCAAGTACAAGGCACTGTTTTATTATTACAGAGAAAAAGGAAATCATTTTAAAAAATTTGGATTATTTGGATAAAATGGAGTCTATGGGAGACAGCCATTCTGTAATTCGGAGCATTCTGGATATCGGTTTTCTGGATAAGGGATCCTATACCTGTATTAGTCTAACTAAAAATCTTCTATTCAATTGGCTCTTTGGTTGCCAAAGGTGACCCGGTAAGAAAACAGTATAAAGGTCTCACTGATCCAGCAAATAGAGAGTATTTAAAATTAGAGATGTAAGTTGAATAATAATAAACTGACACAGTGAATAAATAATGCAGAACAATTACACTGCACTTTACAGTTCTGTTGTCTCCAGTTCATTTTAAGATAAACCTGCTCTTTAACTCTAATGCAATTCACAAATCGCTACTATTCCCAGATTTGCTCCTGTGTGTAGTGCAGGACATGAACTGCAGTCACTCCCAGTCTGTGGCCCTTCAGCTGTTGATTGGCTGCTGTTCAGACCACTGCCAATAATACAGTAGTTACAGTCATATCTAGTATAGGTCAATCTAAAAACAACTGGACTTGCTGATTAATCAATGAAGACGTTTCACTACTCATCCAAACAGCTTCTTCAGTTCAACTGACTGGTGTGGGAAGTTCTCAGCTGACTGGTGTGGAAGTTGAACTGAAGAAGCTGCTCGGATGAGTAGTGGAACGTCTTCATTGATTACTCAGCAAGTCCAGTTGTTTTTAGATTGACCTATACTAGATATACCATCACCTGGATGAATGAAAATCTCCATAGTCAGTAGTTGCAGTCCTTAATGTCTCTGACTGCTTGAGGGTTGTCTCACTTTGATGCAAAATGAAGCACCAAGAGCATACCAAAGGATAAAGAGTAGTCCCCCCCCCCACAAACACACACACATTGCTTTCTGTTCTGTGTACAATGTACAATAAAGATTGAATTATCGGCCCATTTGGGGTTTTTTATGCATTTAGTATAATTAAGGGGCAGATTTATCAAAGGTTGGAGTGAAAATTCGAATTAAAAAAAAATTGACTTTCGAGCTAACGTTTGTGTACTTTGCGTAGGGAATAGTCCAAATTTGATTCAAATTTTATCATGTACCGTCTCTTTAAAAATTGACCATTCAGCATCTAAAACCTGCCGAATTGCTGTTTTAGCCTATGGGGGGCCTCCTAGAACCTATTTGGAGTCAAATGGTGGACTTTGAAAAATCAAAGAACATGCCATAAGGTATGACCAAATGCAACACATGTACCTCTGGGTGTTTAAAAGTTTAGAGCTTCAATCTGAAATCTGACCAATCAGATCGGACCATGCCATAGAACTACTCAGCACTGTGTTGTGCCAAGGCATTCACCTACAGGTTTTAAAAAGTGCTGAATTTAAATCTGTCACCATGATTTGTGGTTTTTTGGCAATGCAATGTGCAGGGCCTATGACATATTTACCAAATTGTGTAGCTGCTTTAATAGTAAATGAGTCTATTATTTTTAAGATTCAAACGACCTTTCCATCAACTGATGTGAGTATATATTAATATATGTGTCCTTATGTGCAACATTTCTCTGTGAAGGGTTTTGAGCCAGTATGTAATTGTATCGCTCTGCAGAGACAGCACACATGGCTCAACTAAACACATTTTTGTTATCAGCTTATACAATAGTAAATTGATTGGCAGATGTTTTTCTACAGATGTCATTGTGATGTCATAATGAATAGTATGGGATGTCATTGTGATGTCATTGTGATGTCATAATGAATAGTATGCGGTGTCATTGTGATGTCATTGTGATGTCATAATGAATAGTATGGGGTGCCATTGTGATGTCATTGTGATGTCATAATGAATATTATGGGATGTCATTGTGATGTCATTATGCCGAGATGTTTATTGTACAGCTAATTCCTGATCAGTTGGTGTTTGGCTACTGAACAGTAAGCATCGCTTCTGTCAGCAGCTGAATTCCAACATTCTTAGGAATTTTATAAATCACAGATTTTTATTCAACAATTTTTGAGATTTGTAAGTACTTGCCTTTATATTTATAGGGAATAATAGTTGATTTGTGGTTACTCTATAACAATGCTAAATCAATGTGATGGCATAATGCCAATTATATTGAATATTATGGGATGTCATTGTGATGTCATAATGCATAATCAAGGAGATGTTTATTGTCCAGCTAATTCCTGATCCGTTGGTGTTTGGCTACTGAACAGTAAGCATCGCTACTGTCAGCAGCTTAATTCCAACATTCTTAGGAATTTTATAAATCACAGATTCTTATTCAAAGATTTTTTGCGATTTGTAAGTACTTGCCTTTATATTTATAGGGAATAATAGTTGATCTGTTGTTACTCAATAACAATGCTAAATCATTGTGATGGCATAATGCCAATTATATTGAATTTTATGGGATGTCGTTGTGCCATCATAATGCTGATTATATTGAATATCATGGGATGTCATTGTGATGGCATGCCAATTATATTGCATATTATGGGATGTCATTGTGATGTCATAATGCCAGTTATGTTGAATTTTATGGGATGTCATTATGATGTCATAATGCCGATTATATTGCATATAATGGGATGTCATTGTGATGTCATAATGAATATTATGGGATGTCATTGTGATGTCATAATGAATATTATGGGATGTCATTGTGATGTCATAATGAATATTATGGGATGTCATTGTGATGTCATAATGCTGAGATGTTTATTGTCCAGCTAATTCCTGATCAGTTGGTGTTTGGCTGCTGAACAGTAAGCATTGCTACAGTCAGCAGCCAAATTCCAACATTCTTAGGAATTTTATAAATCACAGATTTTTATTCAACGATTTTTTGCGATTTGTAAGTACTTGTCTTTATATTTATAGGGAATAATAGTTGATTTGTTGTAACTCTATAACAATGCTAATTCATTGTGATGGCATAATGCCAACTATATTGGATATTATGGGATGTCATTGTGATGGCATAATGCCGGTAAATTGCATATTATGGGATATCATTGTGATGGCATAATGCCAATAATACTGAATATTATGGGATGTTATTGTGATGTCATAATGCTGGTTATATTGAATATTATGGGATGTCATTGTGCTATCAGAATGGCGGTTATATGCATATTATGGGATGTCATTGTTATGGCATAATGCCAATTATATTGAATATTATGGGATGTCATTGTGATGGCATAATGCAGATTATATTGAATTTTATGGGATGTCATTGTGATGGCATAATGCCAATTATATTGAATATTATGGGATATCATTGTGATGGCATAATGCGTACTGTCTCTTTAAAAGAGTTCGACTTAGACACTTAGCCATCTTAAACCTGCCGAATTGCTATCTTAGCCTATGGGGACCTCATAGAACCCATAGCCAACATTTGGCTAAGTCTTTAGAAGTCGAAGGAAAATCGTTTGATTCAAAGGATTTTATTGTACGATCGAACGATTTTCGTTCAACTGAAAACAGCCAAATTCGATTAAAAAAAACTTCGACTTCGCCGTTCGAAGTCAACTTAATCCAATTTGATGGTCGAATTTCGAAGTATTTTCCACTTTGAAATTGGACCCTTGATAAATCTGCCCCTTAGGACTATTTTGAATATGGTTTCGTCTAGGCCATAATTCAGCCTGTGGACCCCACACTTCAACAACAACTACTGATATATTATTTAAACCACAGATCATGATTGTCCCTAACACCCCTGTAGAAATAACACTGTATTACTTGTATCATGTCATTAAATCCAAATATTTTGAAATATTTTTATGAAATCCCAGTAGTCGCAAAATTGATTTATTTATTTTATTTTTTCCTTTGCAGATAATACAATGACCGTGACAATGAAAACCAAACCAAAAAGATTTTGGAACTACGTGTGCGATTGCATACCATCCGGGAAAAGAGTAAGGCTTCGAAAAGTATTATTATTTATGATATATCTGTAAGGCCCCAGAAGCAGCACTCGGATTAAAATGCTGATTGCTGGGAAACAACTATTGTGGTCATTGATAAAAAAAAAATATTCTGAATAGTGCTGATTCCATTACCTGCTTAATTTTAGTATTGAAACCCATTGTAAAGTAAAAGTTCATAGTTTCTTTTGAATTTAACCCCAACTAATAATAAATGGAATTCAATACACACTGTTTGACCCGTTCTAGTAACCCATGGATATCAATGAGACCAGCAAATGTTACCTTGCTATTGGTTACAGATTTAGGTTCTCCCTACTAATAGATAAATTACATTTTTCACTAATTTCTAACATTTTTTCCCTTTTTTTTTAGACACCAAAAGAACCAGATGAAATCCAGGTAAGCAATAAAAGGGTCTATGTTATTATAAACAATAAAATACTGATAGATAATGGTCCTGAAATCTATTAAGAAGATAAAATATTGATAGATAATAGTCATTTAAGCCTTGATCCTAAATTCTATCATTAGCTACAGCCCCAGGCCATGTCACTAGATTTGGGGGTTGGTCAATTATCAACTATATCCCTGTCAGGATTGAGGATCACATTGATACAATCCTTTACCCCCATTATGATCTGGTCTTGACCACAAATAATTGAATCCGTGTAATTTGTTTCTCCCCTTGGTTTGAAGATATGTTCATTTTATAAACTCCCCTTTTTGTGCACGACCAGCTTAACTAGTTGGTTATAATGCAATAACATACTTACACTCATTTTCTTTTTTAATCAGATTCCTGTGGAAGTATCAACGGAAAACACCTGCCAGGTATGTAAAAAAAACCTAAACATACACGTATAAAAAAAGACACAAGACCCCTTATAAACAGTGCATACTGATGTCATTAGTTAGTGATGTGACTTAGTAATGTATCCTTCTATCACAACTCACTAACACTTGTGTAGTACAATAAATAATATTCCTGTTGTACAATATGAGGAAAAGGGAAGTCACCTTGGAGTTCCCTGACCTGTATTAAAGAACTCAGCCTTCGTATTGTGCTCTTATATACTCATAGAACACATTGATTACTTTATCCAAACAAATTCACGAGTCCCCTGCCAATCAGAGTTAAGAGTCATTCTCAACAGAACAACTGGAAAGTAGCAGATTTATATCAGCTTTAAGGGGCAGATTTATCAGAGGTTGAAGTGAAAATTCAAATTAAAAAAATTTGAATTGCGAGCTAATTTTGTGTACTTCAACTAGGGAATAGTCTAAATTCGATTCAAATTTGAAAAAATTCGAAAATTCGAATATCAAAATTTATCATGTACTGTCTCTTTAAATATTTAACCATTCGCCATTTAAAACCTGCCAAATTGCTGTTTCAACCAATGGGGGAACCTCCTAGAACCTATTTGGAGTCAATTGGTGGACTTTGAAAAATTGAAGGTATTTTTGGAAAAACTTTAAATTGAATTTGATCAAATGTGCTGTTACGAATTCGATCAAAAACTGACCTATTCAATCAAAACGGACCTTTTCGGCAAAAAAAAAAGAAGATTTTTGTACATTTCGATCAAATTCAAATTTTGAAGTTGTGGGAGTTCAAAAAACTCTCATTACTTCGGAATTCAACCCTTGATAGAGCTGCCCCTAAGTGTTTTAAAACTATCTTTATACAAATTCTCATGTATCTCTTCTCTAAACCCAACCAGGAAAAGGAATATCCCAAACCTGCCATCCATGAAAGCATAGAGAAGGAAGAACTGGCAGAGAAGAAAGAACTGGTGGAGAAGAAAGAACTGGTGGAGGAAAAAGAACTGGTGGAGAAGAAAGAACTGGTGGAGACAGCAAACCCAGAATTAGGTATGTGTGTTTAAAAACAATTCTTCAAGACTGAGAGTGATGAATCAGTAATAATCAGAATTTATCAGGATTTCTAAATAACACTGTTCAATAAGGACCAAGTATTCAGTAATTTACATATCAGTAGTCCAATCTTTATGTTGTGGTTCTATAACTCTCAATAACCCAATAGTTTTCACACAGTATCTTTTGTCATCTTTTTTTAATTAATTAAAAGCAATGTTTTTTTCTAAATTGAAGGAACTGTAAAATATTCCTTAACACACTCAAAATAAACACTCAGTTGTTCTCCCAGGAATCCCCAACATTACCCAGGTCATGTGCATAGGCAATATTTTACATTTAATTAGTTTATTAATTAGTTAATTAATTTAATACTGAACATATGCCCACTGCAAAGGTTTATGTCATTAAATACAAATATTTAACAATATTATATAAAATCTAAATAGACTCAAAAGTGATTTCCGAAACATAGAGATGTTATTTGCCAAGCTATTCATAAGCGTTAATGTATAGTTAGCATCTCTACACAATTCTATATTAAATATGGTTTGTTAAAGGGTATAGACTAGGCCAGTGATCTCCAACCAGTAACTCATGAGCATCATGTTGCTCTCCAGCCCCTTAGATGTTGCTCCCAGTGGCCTCAAAGCAGGTGCTTATTTTTGAATTCCAGGCTTGGAGGCAAGTTTTAGTTGTATAAAAACCAGGTGTACTGCCAAACAAAGCCTCAATGTAGGTTGACAATCCACATAGGGTTACCAAATGGCCAATCACAGCACTTATTTGGCACCCCAAGAACATTTTTCATGCTAGTGTTGCTCCCTGTCTTCTTTTACTTTTGAATGTTACTCATGGGTTCAAAAGATTGGGGATCCCTGGTTTAGGCCATACTTCTGCCTGTGGACCCAAATCTCCAAAAATACCAACACTTTTACTGATTTATTAATTAATCATTTGTAATTTGAACCAAAGTCCTGATTGAAACCCCCTGTGGTCATAGCACTTATAACTTGTCATTAAATGCAAATATTTAGCAATATTTCATGAATCCCCAACAGACTTTTTCTTTTTATTCCTCTGCAGGTCAAGAGATTACAAAATCCAAACTGAAAAAGATTTGGAACTACATATGCAGCAAATGTCCATGCTGGAAAACAGTAAGGCTTCTGAAAAGTATTATTTTTATTATATATCTGTAAGGCAGCCGAGACAGCACTCTGGTAAAACTATTGATTGCTGGAATACATCATTAACTGTAGTTATTAATAACATGTATTCAAAAATATATATTGGCATTTTATGAATGCTGATACTAGGAATGCACCGAATCCACTATTTTGGATATGGCCAAACCCCTGAATCCTTCACGAAAGATTAAGCCGGATACCGAACTGAATCCTAATTTGCATATGCAAATTAGGGGAGGGAAGGGGAAAACATTTTTTACTTCCTGGTTTTGTGACAAGAAGTCATGCAATTTCCCACCCCGCCCCTAATTTGCATATGCAAATTAGGATTTGGTTCGGCTGGGCAGAAGGATTCGGCCGAATCCTGGCCGAATCCCAAACCGAATCCTGAATTCGGTGCATCCCTAGCTGATACCATTACCTGCTTTGTATAAGTCTGAAACCCATGCTACTAAATACATCAATTACTGCAAATCTATTAACTACATTGTGAGCTCATATCTTCTTTTGAAGGCAAGCCCAACTAATAATACATTTAATAAAATGAATAATATTTACCCAGGTCTAGTAACTCATGGCAACCAATGAGACCAGTAAATGTTATCTTGCTAGTGGTTAGTAGACCTATATCAACCGTAGCTCCTTTCATTACAAGACTATTTAAGTTTAATGATAGTGCAGGGATGTAAAGATTGAGGGCTTTAAACAGTAAAGACTTAGGTTCTCCTTACTGATATATGATATTTTGTTATAAAATGTTAACATGTTTTTCTTCTCTTAATTAGGGGCCAGAGGAACCTGAAATCACGGTAAGCATTAAAACTATTTTTAAGAAGAAATAATACTGATAGATAATGGTCCTTCAAGATCCTAAATTTAACTATTAGCTGCAGCTTCATGTCAAGCCTTGATGCTAAAGTTAATCATTATATTAAGATTCAGGCCATGTCAGTAGATTTAGGGACTGGTCAAATATCAACTATATCTCTGTCAGGGGTCAGGATCACATTGGGCCACTGATACATTCCTATAGGGTCTATAGAACAATTTTAAAAAAGTTTAAGGGAGGAACATCTCATCTCATGCTCTCCTCTCCCTTCTTACATATATAGGGCCCTTTTATCATTTGACCAGGGTCCTGCAATCAAACAAATTTGGTTAGATTGGTCAATTACATTCATGGCCAGCTTAACCTTTTAGTTTTAATGTTATAAGATCCTAACCCCCATGCTAACTATAGAGAGTAGTAGATTTATTTCAACTATTATTTTACATCAACTGTGTCTCTTCTCTAAAACCAGGAAACCAAAGTACTGAAGACTGAAAAGCCTGACCCTACCATCGAGGAAAGCGTGAAAACAAGGGAACTAGAAGAGGAAGTTTCCCTTGATTTAGGTAAGTCTGTATAAAAAAACTCTTTAAGAAAAGGTACCAATCGCATGAAGGTTGCCTCCAGCTGTACATATCTCCCACATAAATACTTTTATTTCGCCCATCACTAATTGTATACCATGACTAACATTCAGTTTCTAGTAAGGACCAATTATACAGTAGTTTACATACAAGATTCCAAAAATGTTTGTTTATTTATACTACAATTCCCAAGAACCCAATAGCTTTAAAGCTATCAGAAATGATCACTAGAATGTTTCCATGCAATGTATTTAACCTCTGCATTCATTTAGTTGCAGGTATTCCCATAGAAGTTGCAGTTTCTGAGGAAAGTTCGGACAGTGATACAGACAGTGGAGACGACACTCAGGTAAAAGTTAATGTCTGTGGATTTTCACCTGTTTTGTGCCATATTGACATTATTAAATAAATCAAACAGGTGTGATGTGCAATAACTAAACCAAATTATATTTTACCCACCCACAGTTACGACTCATGAGCATCCAAGCAGTGGAACTTGCAGAGAGAAAGCTTTATTTTAAAGCCCAGTTGGATAAGGCAATTCGGGTGAGTGATCTACATGCACCAGGGATTTATATATAAGATATAATGTTCCCCATACTGTTAAATTTAAGGAAATAAAATAAATGTGCATGGCTGTTTTTACCAACCAATTGGCCAAAAATTGTTCACGGACAGAGAGTCTGTTGCCTGAGGATTCACTTCTCCAAAATCTTTAAACCCTCAATTGGATGGTTTAGTGCTCAGCTTATTGGGAGTAGCAATTTAACAAAGGCTAAGTGAATGCTGATCTGGAGCTGGCCTTCAATCTCCATTATGTTATAATCTTGGAGGTTACATGACCCCCCAATAGATAATTATGTTGGTTTGAAAAACGAACAAACTTATTCTTAGCTCCCCCCATTTTCTAAACACTTATACTCCTACAGTTTTTGGGGTACAACACTCTCCACACTTCGTTCTATAGTTGGTTATAGAGTTGGTTTCTTGTGCTTTTCTAAACAATCCCATCCTCCATCTTTTGTGACAGACTTCCCAACACCCCAATTTTTCCATTGACTTTGACAGGGAAGATTTTTCTTCTTCTGCCACTCGTTCAGCTTTGAAGCTACACTCACCAAACTTGAATAAAATAATCATGGGGTCACCCCAAATGAAACAGCGACATTTGTTGCCAACAATAGCCAATCAGATGTCACCTATAAACTCTCTTTTTGCTATATGAGTGGAGACAACAACAGACAATTAGATTTCATTCAGCAACTTCACATGTTTTTGAAACCAACTTTTGGTCTCACACTTCCCTTTATAGTCTAGAAAATTAATTTATATAAGGGGTGAGGGGGTTTTCATATTGGTTTATACAAACAAATGAATGAATGTATTTGTTTCTTTTTTAACCCTGCCAGGAAAACAAAATTTTCTGGATGGAGTATCTACAACCTACCATCATGGAAGGCCTGCTGAAGAGAGGATGGATACAGAAAATAGCCTGTTGTTTTGGTGAGTCTGTGTAAGAAGCAGCGGCGCGTGAAAACTAGACATTTCAGGATTTCAATTAATATTGCTTCTGTAGTGATATAGTTAATCAAGTAAATGAGGTTCAGTTTGGTGCAACTTCCCTGTTGCAAGGGTTCTCCAGCCAGAAGACAAGTTGAGGCACTTGCACAGTACTAGCTATGCCTCACCCTACTCTGACACTGTCAAGCTAATTGTAAAGTTACAGTTGATTCTAGTAGGTACCACTTGTACTTCTTGGATAGGGGGTGTCAGCCAGAGCTTCCCTTATGGAGTAGGTACCAGTGGTATGAAAGTTGCATCCAACTGTATCATCAGTAAAAACACCTCTCAAGTACATCTCACCTGATGTGATCTCTCACAGTAAATATCAGTCTCTATTGAAGAACCAAGTATTCTGTGTCTCTATGAAGGTTATTATTCTGCCGAGTTGCAATGTACAATGCCTAGTAAACATAAGTTTAAAGAAACTGAGCTTGCCGAGTAATCTTAAAAGTGATTTATATAAGTGGTTTATGTAAGAGACTGTATAATATTAACACATAGAGAATACATTGTCAGAAGCAAGCGTCGTTAGATAATGCTATGCATTCTGTTTAGCCGCTCTATTAATACTGATCTATTTCTTTTCCATTATCAGATTCAGGACCAGAGGACAGTATATTCCCTAATCCAAAGGGAATCAGCGATATGGGGGTAAATATAAACCTCAGTAGATACAAGACAAAGAAAACAGCAAACTATAAATGTTTTATTTTAAATTGTCAATCCATTTGTGAATAATATTGCAACACTGAAACCAATTTTATCAACAATCACACACGGGGGCAGATTTATCAAAGGTTGGAGTGAAAATTCAAATTAAAAAAAATTTCAAATTGAAATGCATAATGTACTGTGTCTTTAAAAATTAGACTTCGACCATTTGCCATCTAAAGCCTGCAGAATTGCTGCTTTAGCCTATGGGGGACCTGCTAGAACCTATTTGGAGTCAATTGGTGGACTTTGAAAAATCAAAGTTTTTTTTGGGAAAAACTGATTCATGTCATTTGAATTCGGATGAATCTGATGAATATGGACTATTCAACCGCAAAAAAAAAAAATATTGTTTTTTTTTAAAATAAATTTTGGTTGGTCGAATTTATATGTTTTTGAAATGTGACCCTTGAAAAATCTGCCCCTAAATGTATGTCCAAAACCATTAACCCTGTATATAACAATGCTCTGGTTTGCATGGTGTCACTAGTGTTGAGGGGCCAGACAAACATGTTACAAAGCAATAAGTGTTTACAATATATAACATATAGCAGCTACAACTAGACATTACTGTGTATACTAGGGATTGCCAAATTTGACCCGTTTCGCTTCATCAAAAATTACCCGCTGGTGGGTGTTATTTCCACTGCAAAAACGTGGCGAAAAATTTGCTCATCCCTAGTGCATATTCATCCCCCCCTGGGAATAGAAAAAAGTCCTATAATTAAAGAAAAGTTCAATATTTACTACCACATTTATGTTCATTCCTATAAATAAATTTGTGCATTAATGTTTCTGTTTTTCAGATGCAACTTTCTTATGCTGTAAAGTCCTCATTCATCTGGTCATATCTGCAATTTCCCGATGCTGTTATGGAAGAAGGTCAACTGATGAACTCGTTTGGCAATACAGACTGCTTTACAAACAAGGTAAGTCAACTTGTACAGCTGCTCAGGATCACTGTAACATTGATATCATTATTAGCAATACAAACCAGCACATTCTTCTGTATGGATTATTATGGGGATGCTGGGTATTGTAATTGGTTGCTATTACGGCCTATGTTGATACTATATTTGAAAACAGAGACACACCGATAAAATCTCAATGTAGGTTATACATTACAGTATGGAATTTAAGGGACGGGGCATGAAGCCCATATCTACAGAACATTGGGTCCTAAATATTCCTTAGTGCAGTGGTCCCCAACCAGTAGCTCATGAGCAACATGTTGCTCACCAACCCATTGGATGTTGCTCTCAGTGACCTCAAAGCAGGTGATTATTTTTGAATTCCTGGCTTGGAGGCAAGTTTCGGTTGCTTAAAAACCAGATGTACTGTCAAACAGAGTCTCCTGTAGTCTACCAGTCCATATAGAGGCTACCAAACAGCCAATCACAGCCCTCTTTTGGCATCCGCATGGACTTTTGCATGCTTGTGTTGCTCTCCAAGTCTTTTTACATTTTAATGTGGCTCAAGAGTAATAAAGGTTGGGGACCCCTGTCTTAGTGTTTGTCCTCCTACCTTTACAGCATAACATTCAAGTTGATCATGATGAAACGTTGGGATATTTATTATTTCTATCACAGATAATATGCCACTAAATGTGCTTTCTATGTTCTAGCGTGGACTGTGCATGTTCATAAGAAGAGTAGAAACGTTTGCCGGAGTGAATGCGGACACATTCTTCCCACGCAGCTATGACGTGACAGATAAAGATGGGAAACAGTCATTCGCAGGTAAGGAACCATAAATCTGCACCCAACATTTAGGGGTAAATTTATCAAAGAGTGAAGTTCCGCCACTAGAGTGAAATTCCGCAGCTCACAATTCATTTCTGTGGGATTTTGAAAGGTGTATTTATCAATGGGTGAAAGTGAAAGTTCAGCCTTTGATAAATACGCCTTTAAAAATCCCATAGAAATGAATGGAAAGTGGCAGAATTTCACTCTAGTGGCGGAACTTCACTATTAACTTCACTCTTTGATAAATATACCCCTTTGTATATATAAATTAACATTATCTATGATCTATGTATAATCTGTTTTCTAATGGTATCATTGACATTGTTTGTTTCTTTATCTTTATTTAGACGATTTCATGATCACTGCAACTCACAGTATCATTAAATGGATTGCACGACGAATCAGTACGCCTGTGCAAGCAGCAGGTAAGAAGCTCTGCCCAATGCCTGTGCTGAGCTGGCCATACACAGGCTGATAATAGCTTCTGAAAACAATATTATAACTTGCTTCCACTGGCCCTTTAACCATCTCTACTTCTTTTATATATTTTTTCTAGAAACTACAAGGAACAGCGGCACATTGGTATCTGTTTCATTTGATTTCATTTTAGCAGCCCTAAAGATCTGCAAAATGTACCTTGGCATCTCAACCAATGAGGATATAGACAAGGAAGGTGAAGAGCTGAATCCTGATTGGAATGAATATTTGGAGGGCTACTATCAGCTAATACAGTAAGTTGTTTCAGAACTAACCCATGGAAATGGACAGTAAAAATGTTTGGAAGAAGGTTTTTTTATTTATATAATATACAGATAACAATGGCTGGGCACATCAGTCTGGAAAACATGTTTCCAGTTTATTTTTCTATTTTTATTTCTAATAAATCCTATTGGCCATAAGGACAAGTGATGTAATTACATTATTACACCCTTTTGAGCACTTAACAAACCTTAATATTGTACCGGCTTCTTTGTCTGGTGCAAATGCAGAGTGCAGTGCTGTCAGGTACATGGGAGGTCAGTACCTAATGTTGACCTGCAAATAGATTGTGCCAATAACTCTGTCCTACCTTAGTCATCTGAATGACACATAAGCCAGTCGGCATCAATCAACCTTTCCCGCTGACTGTCTGTTTTTGTACTTTCAGACCATTGCCCTCAATTTAACAAATGAGCCCCATGATCTTGCTTTAGTGTTTTTAGAATTTCCAGACTGAGACGAATTATACGGAACCTACCGTTGATTAGTTGTAGATAATAAGTTCATTTGTTCATACTATAGATCAAAATTGTGCTAAGGTGACAGTGATTAAGTCCTAATGAATCCTCACTGTATTGTTTTAGTGACGGTGCCGAGATTGAAATTCCTGCCAAGTATGCTGCCCATTGCTTCCATGTATTAGATGAGATTGAGGCAGTACGTCCACAGCTGGATATAGATGCAGGAAAGAATATCTGGATCCTAAAACCAGCATGTCTCTCCGGAGGAAAAAGTAAGAATCACTATATTTCCGCAGTTGTCTTTCTAATGGCTGCCATTGTTTCATGCCATTATTTCCTGCATAACAGAAAGGCATACTAAAAATGACTGATTTACAGACTGACTATACATGTGTCTTTTCACAGATATATATTGCATGAATCGTCTGAACAAAATAACCTCTTGTGTGGATGACCATCAAAGCAATGAAATGATAAGGCAGTGGGTAATACAAAAGTACATCGAGAGGCCACTGCTTGTTTATGGCACTAAGTTTGATATGCGCCAGTTTTTCTTAGTTACGAGCTGGAACCCCCTGACTGTCTGGTTCTATAAGAAAAATTACTGTCTACTGTCATCACAGCCTTTCAGCTTGCATAATCTAGACAGGTAAGTCGTTTTTGGAATGTCTTCCGATATTTAGTAAACTCACTGGACAGCAAAGTAAAATTAGAAATGGTTAAATCTGACAATTTTACTGTCTTTGTTGTTTCAGTTCCATACACCTGTGTAACAGATCCATACAGGGGAACCTTACAAACTGCCCAACCCGTCACCCTGACCTTCCTGAAGACAATGTTTGGTCTGATAGAGAATTGCAGAAATACCTATGTATGATTGGGGCAGAACATGCCTGGGAAGATGTGATGGTGCCAGGGATGAAGAAAGCCATATATAGCACCATGCAGGTTTCGCAAAATTTAGTAACAAACAGAAATAACAGGTTTGATATTTATGGTGCCGATTTCATGTTCGGCGAAAACTTCAATCCATGGCTGATCGAGATCAATTCCAGACCAGATTTTACTCAAACCACAGAAGTGACTGATGTGATCTTCAGAAGCCTTTTAGAAGACACCTTAAAAGTTGTCATTGACCGAAAGAATGACCCTAACTGTGACATTGGAGCATATGAGCTGATACAGAAACAGGTACATTTTTATTAAAGGGTGAATGTTTTAATAATGATAAAAGGTATTGATAATGGGAATATATAATCATAGGGATATACAAAGGGATAATGTGTTCCCTTGAGTATATAGAAAAGTCTGTGTGGCTGCAGCAAGTAATGCTGTTTAATTCTATTCTGGCTTCAGAAAAGCTGGATAGTGGGTCCCTGGAGTGAATGGAAGAGAGCAGGGGGGCTTCCATTCCTTGATTCTGTAAGGGTTTTCAGCTGCCAAGCTAGAGGCAGTTAACTAATTAAGCTACAGGCGAGCTGTAGTTAAAAGGAGGTGTGGAGCAACACCTCAGGGCTTCTTCCCCTGGATATCTCCTGGAGCTGGAGGAGGGTGTGGGGCCATGTGAGGACCTTCTTGAGTTAAGGAAGGTGCCTGTATGTAGCTGGGAAGGAGAGTGATTCCCTGCTTACCTGTGTTTGAGAGAGAGCTCTAAAGCACTGGAGAGGAAAAGAGAAACCCCTCCCAGGTGACAAGTGTGTCTTGAGCGTGCCCAGAGAGGATTCTGGGATTTGCGGTCCACCCAAAAGCCAGTGAGGGCTAAGGAAACCGTGAGTTAAAGTTAACACCAGTGAGGGTGTGAATTGGGACTGTTAATGCTTATCTGAAGCTAATGTTATGGGCGTTTGTGCCAGATAAAATTCAGCAAAGCTGTCAGTCTCCGTTCTCTGTGCTGAAAACTGTGCCGGGGCCTTGGGTTTCGCTATCTGAAGCTCACAATACATAGAATAACCAATCCCTGGAAGCAAGTCCTTTTAGAAAGAACAGTAAGGGAAGCAGTTTTGTGCTCTAGCTCTTGAGTCCAGGATCTTTGTAATGGGTTCCTAGTAGTATGATGGAATGTCTATATGATACCTACACCTCCATCCTACACCTTCTGGCATAAAATATAGAAAACCCCTTCAAGGGGTTAACATCACGTCTGACCACTGATGTTCTACTCTCAAAGGACCTTTAATAATTTGCCAAGGGCCCTGGAATCAGCCAAATTTGACTAACCACTTAGTGGTCAAATCAGGTAGACATCTACTCTTTGTTAGCCTTATAATTACATTCGTGGCCATGCTTACTCTCATGCCAACAGTAAGAACTAGATTTATATCACTTTTGGGTTTGGGGAGATTAGTTGCCTGAAGAAGAAGCGATTTGTCACTGGGCGAAATATCAGCGTGTGTCTCTGCCCTATTTTATACAGATTAATGAACTTATTTTCTCTAAAACCCACAGGAAACAAATATACCGAGCTCTGAAAATTCTGCTCCTGTTATTGAGGAAAGCCTGGAAACAAGGGAACTGGAAGAGAAAGTTTCCCTTGATTTAGGTAAGTCTGTATAAAAAAACTCTTTAAGAAAAGGTACCGATGACATGAAGGTTGCTTCCAGCTGTACATAACTCACAATGTCATAAACATATTGTATTCATTATTAAAAGTCAGTTTCTAGTCCTAGTATTCTGTAGTTTACACACAAGATGCCCAACCTGTTTGTTGTGATACTATAACTCCCAATAGCCTTCAATAATAATCAAGTAAAAATTATTTATATGTGGATGATGGAACTGTATAATATTACGTAGCACACTCCAGATACACTGTTAGGAATTATCACTAGAATTTTTACATGCAATGTTTTTAACCACTGAATTCATTTTGGTTTTTTTCCCATAGAAGATATTGATTCTGAGAAAAGACTCAAGAGCATCCAAGCAGTGGAACGTGCAGAGCAAAAGACATATTTTAAAGCCCAGTTGGAAAAGGCAATTCGGGTGAGTGATCTACAGTATTTGCACCAGGGATTTATATATAAGATATAGGGGGTTATTTAGAAAACTCTGAATGCAAAAATCCCCAAAAATTCATGATTTTTTAGTATAAAATTGGAAATGATTTTTTCGGAAATTTTTTATACCTCGAGGATGGATTTCAGACCTGTTGAGGATGTATGTAATGTAATAAGATTTCAAAAAGCATCTCCATAAAGTGGAATTATTACTCACTACATAGGGGAAGTGGCCCAGGTGCTCCGCCCTGAGCTCTCAGCATTGGGAGTGGACAACCTCAAATGAATATGGAGCAGGCATTCAAATAAAGACAATCCTCCATCAAATAGTTGAAGTAATGTAAAGAGATTTATTGCTTACATAGGCTATGATTAAGTGTTTATAACACAAAACGCGTAAGGCAGAGGACACATAAATCTCTTAACTTTACTTCAACTATTTGATGGAAGATTGTCTTTATTTGGGTGCCTGCTCCATATTCATTTGAGGTTGTATATAAGTCAATTGGAGAAGTCCCAATGATCTTTTGATGTGGGCTGTGTTTCATGCAATACCCCGAAGAGTTCCAATTTTTCAGGAAAAAAGCATTCAAAATCTGAGTTTTCAGGTGGAAAATCCGGAAAAGTCTTAATTTTTTTTTTTCCCACAAACCACATTTTCGGGAAAATGTAATAATAAATAAGCGGAAAAAAACCCATGCGGATATAATCAGAGTTTTTGGCAGAACATGTTGAGATAAATTCCAACTTTGATAAATAACCCACATAATGTTCCCCATGCTGTTAAATTGAAGGGTCTTAAAATATGCAATAAATATGCATTATTGCATGGCTATTATATGCATGGCTATTTTTACAAACCAATTGGCCAAAAACTGTTCATGGACAGACTGTTGCCTGAGGCCCAGGGAGATTCACTTCATCAAATGCTCAATTGGTTGTTTCAGATCCCAGCCTATTGGGAGTTGCAGTTTAACAAAGGCTAAGGGGCAGATTTATCAAGGGTCAAATTTAAGTTTTTTTTGCTGGTGAATAGTCCATATTCAATTGAATTTGACCGAATTCAAATTGTACAAATCATTCGATCAACTTCGAATCTAAGCTTTTTCCAAAAAAACTTTGATTATTCAAAGTCCACCAAATAGGTTCTAGGAGGTCCCCCATAGGCTAAAACAGCAATTTGGCAGGTTTTAGATGGTGAATAGTCGAAGATGAATTTTTAAAGTTGTATTCTGGTAGACTACATGACCCCCAACAGATAATCTAAAATAATAAATTTATATAAGAGTTGGGGATTTTCATATCTGTTTATATAAAATGTATGAATTTATGTGTTTGTCTTTTAAATCTGCCAGGAAAACAAAATTTTCTGGCTGGAGGATGAAGAGCCTGTCATCAAGAAAAGCCTGTTAAAAAGAGGATGGATAGAGAAAATAGCCTATAATTATGGTAAGTTTGTGAAAGAAGCAGCTGTGAATGAAAACTAGACATTTCAGGATTTCAAATAATATTGCTTCTGTAGTGATATAGTTAATCAAGTAAATGAGGTTCAGTTTGGTGCAACTTCCCTGTAGCAAAGGTTTTCCAGTCAGAAGACAAGTTGAGAAACTTGCACAGTACTAGCTATGCCTCACCCTACTCTGACACTGTCAAGTTATTTGTAAAGTAAAAGCTGATTACAGTAAGTACCACTGGCACCTCCTGGACAGGGGTGGCAGCCAGAGCTGAAATGCCCCTATGGAGTAGGTACCAGTGGTATGAAAGTTGCATCCAACTGTATCATTAGTCACGGTTACATATGATAGGTTCTCACCTCTCAAGTACATCTCACCTGATGTGATCTCTCACAGTAAATATCAGTCTCTATTGAAGAACCAAGTATTCGGTGTCTCTATGAAGTTTATTATTCTGCCGAGTTGCAATGTACAATGCCTAGTAAACATACATTTAAAGAAGCTGATCTTGCCGAGTAATCATAAAATTGAAACTTATATTATACAGAGACTGTATAATATTCCCTAACACATAGAGAATACATTGTCAGAAGTGTCGTTAGAAAATGTGATGAATTCTGTTTAGCCGCTCTATTAATACTGATCTATTTCTTTTCCATTATCAGATTCCGGACCAAGGGACAGTACATTCCATAATCTAGAAAAAATCAGCAAAACGGGGGTAAATATGAACTTTAGTAAATACAAGACAAAAAGAACCGCAAACTATAAATGTTTTATTTTAAATTGTCAACCCATTGGTGAATAATATTGTAACGCTCAGTCATTTCTAAACTGTAGGACTATAAATTTGTGTTGGGGAATCTGAAACCAATTTCATCAACAATCGCGTTAAAGGGGACCCGTCACCCGGAAAATATATTCCAAATCCTTTTATATCATGTTAACACTGTATAACACTGTATAACCTAGCCGGTAAAACACCTGCCAAACAAATTTACAGGAAATTTAGTTGCCGGTAAATTTGTAAAAGTCCTTGGCATTCCACTGGAAACTGACATTTTCTCAGTCTTCTGCCCATCGCGCAATGGGCTCTGCCCCCTTTTGTGGCACAGCCCACCTCTTTTGTTCCCACCCCCACCACTGGCCAGTAAAAGAATGCAACCCTAGCCTTGTATAATCTCAAAACCTTGTTCGTGCACCAGAATGGGGGTCCTGATATCCATCCCCATGCCCTGGTTACACAATTCAACGGTGAAGAGAGTGGGAGAATGTGGGAAAAGCAATGCTGAATCAAAATTGAAAGTAATTACTTGCCTCACCTCTATGCCTAAGGTTTAGAGGAGGGGCAGGCAATATTTGATTGACAGCTAAGATTTTTAAATTAGTTTATAACAGCTATGAATGCTTTGATAAAAAATAGTCTTGATTTCATGTTTAATTTGAAAATGACTTTTATTATACAGCTGTTTATGTCTGGGTGACAGGTCCCCTTTAAATTTATGTCCAAAGCCATGACAAGGGGACTCCTCAATTTGACCCTTTGCCTTGAGCTATCCTACTGGACCCCATTATTATATAACTTAATGAAACCAAGAGACAGAGATGGGTGTAAAATGGCCACAGCATTTATTCACATTTTATCAAATGAATAGGACCTTGTCAGCTTAACTCAAGGCAATATTCTAAAGCCAGAATTTAACAAGAGATCTCATGTTGGCTGTGCCACTAACATGAGAGAAGATCAGCAGCCCTGCTGCCGGACCTGCATCTGCAGTGTGTCTATGATAGGAAATCCAAGCAGGCTGCCCCCTAGCACAAGCAGTAGTAGTGTCTGTATCAATCAATCCACAGTGCAGTCACAGGAGAGAACCTCCTTTCTCCCTCTTTTAAACTTACCTGGGCAGTACTCTGGCAAGTCCTACCGCTGCTGTGACAAATAAAACTTAAAATATTATATCATATGTGCACTGTTTTGATCCAGAGGGAGGCAAAAAAAAACCCAGCCTGAAGCCAGTGTCAATTATGCCTGAAGAGGGAATAAATTCTTTCCTGACCCCAATGGCGATCAGAAACATTCCCTGGATCAATGCGATTCACATTAATTTAACATAAATAAATACAATACAGACTCTCACAATTATAATGTGTAAAGATACAGAAACCACAATATAACAGCGCTTTCATGAAAATCTCCATATTCAGTTATTAATAGATAATATAAGAACATAACGTAGAAAAATCGTGATATTTCTCACATTTTGCAAAATGGGGGAGGAAGGTTTCTACCTGCTCAGAAGATAAGGAAGTGAACTGCTTCTTCCCCTGACATCACATCCATCTCTTACTCTGCCCCTGGGCCTGGCCATCTCCTGCTTTAACTCATTCCTTCTCACCTAAACACAACTACATGTGATTCTGCACATCTCTGACGTAGACCAGTATCATTTAGCTGCTGGTCATTCGGATCCCTTGTCATGTAGCCCCTGCGCTTGTAGCTCCAGGGCTTTCCTTTAAGTCTCTCTAGACCTCTGACCCTGTTTGCCTGGTGTCACTAGTGTTGAGGGGCCAGACAAAGTAATAAATGCTTACAATATATAGTATAGAGCAGCCACAACTAGACATTACTGTATATACTTGTATCCCTTTGAGATTAAAATTAATTCCTAAGACTAAAGAAAAGTTTAATATTTGTCACTACATTTTGCTGCATATACATTCTATACATCACTTTGTGCATTTATGTTTCTATTTTTCAGTTGAAGCTTTCTTATAATGTAAAGGCAACATTTATCTGGACAAGTGACGAGATTCCCTACTTTGCTGTTCATGACGATCAGCTGATGAATTCATATGACAATACAGACTGCTTTACAACCAAGGTGAGTCAACTTGTACAGCTGCTCAGGATCACTGCAACTTTCATATCATTATTAGCAATACAAACCAGCACATTCTCTTATATGGATTCTTATGGTGATTCCGGGTATTGTAATTGGTTGTTATTACTGCCTATATTTGACAACAGAGATACACCCATAACATCTTGATGTAGGTTATATATTATAGTATGGAATTCAGGGCACGGGATGGAGCCCATACGTACAGGACATAAGGTCTAGTGATTTGAGGGCCGCCCTGAAGCCCATGGGACTTGCGGGTCGGGCTGGTTTGGGTTCACTATTCTACAAATGACTACCCTTGTCGGACTTCCCACCCACGACCTGTGTCCTGTGTCCCATGTTGGGTACCCTCTATGGAAAATATGCCACTAAATGTGCTTTTCTATGTTCTAGAATGGACTAAATGAGCATTTAAAGAAACTACAGATGATTAACGGTGTGAATGCGGACACATTCTTCCCACGCTGCTATGACATGTCAGAACCAAAGGAGGCAAAGTTATTTTCAGGTAAGAGCCCATAGAACTGCACTCAATATTTGGAATATATATTCACATTACCTATGGACCTGGACTTCATTTTATTATTTTCATTTCTATTTTATTTTCTAATGATATCATATTCATCATTTATAAATGAATATTGATTTTGGCATAACCTTCTCAAAAATTGGGGAAAAAATGTTAATGCCTGCGTAGTCAACAAGACTAAAATCAGCAGGAATTAGCCAATGTCAGAATATAGGAGCCATAAGCTGGTTCACTTCTCCAGGGTCCCTGCGATCATCTCCCCATTACTAACATTATTGAGAGTTCCACTGATAATTTCAGGAGCATTTTCCCAAAGGAATTTGGTTCCTATTGTGATTACTAATTTAATATGTCCGGCCATGCTCTCTAAAGCAATAACTCCATAACGTTGTATATCTCATTATATAGCAAGACATAGGGGCAGAAATATCAAAGGTCAAGTTGAAAATTTTAATTAAAAAATTAGAATTTCGAGCTTATTTTTTGGAATAGTCCAAATTCAATTTGAATTTTAAAAAAATTGGAAATTTTGAATATCAAAATTTATCATGTACTGTCTATTTAAAAATTTGACTTCGACCATTCACCAACTAAAACCTGCCGAATTGCTGTTTGGAGTCAATTGGTGGACTTTGAAAAATCAAAGGGTTTTTTGGAAAAACTTTGAATCAAATTGGATCGAATGTGCTGTATAATTCCAAATCAAACGAAAATGCCCCATTCACCCGGAAAAAAAACCTACGTTTTTTAAAATAACTTTTGGTTGTTTTTTTTTATTCAAATTTCGAGGTTATGGGAGTTCCCATTAGTTTGAAATTTGACCCTTCATAAATCTGCCCCATACAGTAGCTGAATTGGTGAATTATGAGACGTTATAAATAAGAGATGACATTCTGTGTTTCTTTGTCTTTATTTAGATGATTTCATGATAACTGCAGCCCATAGTATCCTCAAATGGATTGCACGACGAATCAGTACGCCTGTGCAAGCAGAAGGTAAGTAAGAAGTTCTGCCCAATGCCTGTGCTGTAGTGATGTGCGGGTCCGGATTTCCCTACCTTGGGCCACGCCCCCTGCATCCCACTTCTGGGTTGCTTTTATAGACCTGCGCTGCCCCATCGATGATGTCACAAAAGGGGTGGGGCAAGCTGGCGCAGCATCTAAAAAAGAAGAACCCGGACGTCGGAAGCCGGCATTTGACGGTGGTGGGTGGGAGAGCAGGAGGAGAGCATAAACCACACCCACCCACCAGCCGCGAAGAAGAGTGCGTGTTTGGACCTGACCTGGGCCGGCCCCACACATCACTACTGTGCTGAGCTGGCCATACATGGGCTGATAATAGATTCAGAAAACAATAGTATAACTTGCTTCCACTTGTTCTCTAACCATCTCTACTTCTGTTATGTCTATTTTTTAGAAACTACAAGGAAAAGCAACACTATACCTTTTTCAGAGGATTTAATTGTAACAACCCTAAAGGTCTGCAAAATGTGTCTGGGCACCTCAACAAACAAGCGTGTGGAGAAAGAAATTGAAGAGGTGTCTCCTGATTGGACAACATTTGTAGAGGGCTACTATAGTATCATACAGTAAGTTGTGTCAGAACAAAGCCATGGAAATGTACAGTAGATAAGTTTGGAAGAAGGTTTTTTTTTATTAATATAATAAAGAGAAAACTGGGCTCATCAATCTGGAAAATATATTTCTGTTTATTTATATTAATTTTTAATAAATCTTATTGGCCATAAGGACAAGTGATGGAAATGTACAGTAGATAAGTTTGGAAGGTTTTTTTTTATTAATATAATAAACAGAAAACAATGACTGGGTTCATCAATCCGGAAAATATATTTCTGTTTATTTTTTTTATTTCTAATAAATCTTATTGGCCATAAGGACAAGTGATGTAATCACATTATTGTACCCTTTTGAGCAATATTGTACCGGCTTCTTTGTCTGGTGCAAAGTGCAGAGTGCAGTGCTGTCAGGTACATGGGAGGTCAGTACCTAATGTTGACCTGCAAATAAATTGTGCCAATAACTCTGTCCTACCTTAGTCATCTGAATGACACATAAGCCAGTCGGCATCAATCCACCTTTCCCGCTGACTGTCTGTTTTTTGCTTTCAGACCATTGCCCTTAATTTAACATATGAGCCCCATGATCTTGCTTTAGTGTTTTTAGAATTTCCAGACTGAGACGAATTATACGGAACCTACCGTTGATTAGTTCTAGATAATAAGTTCATTCGTTCATACTATAGAGCAAAACTGTGATGTAATAAGGTGACAGTGATTAAGTCATAATGAATCCTCACTGTATTGTTTTAGTGACGGCGCCGAGATCGACATTCCTGCCAAGTATGCTGAGCAATGCCGCCATGTTTTAGATCAAATTGAGGCAATACTCCCACAGCTGGATATAGATGCAGGAAAGAATATCTGGATCCTGAAACCAGCATTTCTCTCCAGAGGAAGATGTAAGAAAACATAATGACTGTGTTTTTAAGGGGCATATTTATCAAGGGTCGAATTTGAACAACTTTGAAATTTAAATTCAACGGAAATTAAGTCAAAGTTTTTCTTTGGCCGAATAGGTCAGCTTTTCGATCGAATAGGTCCGTATTCCACCAAATTCGAATTGGCCAAATCGAAGTAATAGCGCATTCGATCAAATATGAATCTAAAAAACCTTTGATTTTTCAAAGTCCACCAAATAGATTCTAGGAGGTCCCCAATAAGCTAAAACAGCAATTTGCAGGCTTTAGATGGCGAATGGTTGAAGTTGTATTTTTAAAGAGACTGCAAATTTTCACATTTTTTTTAAATTTAAATCAAATTTGAACTATTCCCTCGTCGAAGTACACAAAAAATTGTTAGAAATTTAAATTTTTTGCATTCAATATTTAACTTCAACCTTCGATAAATCTGCCCCTACGTGATAAATTTCGATGTTCGAATTTTCAAATTTTTTCAAATTAGAATTAATTTTGGACTATTTCCTAGTCAAAGTACACAAATAATAGCTCAAAATTTGAATTTGCTGATGCCTAAGTAGACTGTACTGCTTTTTGTGCAGCCATACAAAATGATAATAAATATAGTTCATATTTGCTGTCATGGACATGGAATCTCTATATTTCTGCAGTTGTCTAATGGCTGCTACTTTTTTGCTGCTGTTATTTCTTGTATAATAGAAAGACATGTTATAAATGACTTTGGAACTGACTAGAATGACCGACTCTGACTATACATGTATTTTTTTTCACAGCTATACGTTGTATGAATCGCATAGATGAGATCTACAAATTTCTACAAAGCCGTCAAAAACGTATGATTGCAAAGCAGTGGGTGGTACAAAAGTACATTGAGAGGCCATTTCTCATTTATGGCACAAAGTTTGATCTGCGCCAGTTTTTCCTGGTAACAGACTGGAACCCCCTGACTGTCTGGTTCTATAAGGAAACTTGCTGTCGATTCTCATCACAGCCTTTCGACTTGGATAATCTAGACCGGTAAGTTGTTTATGGAATGTCTTCCGACATTTAGAAAGCTCACTGGACAGCAAAGTTATATTATACAAAGTTAAATGATTTAACAAGCATAAAATCTGACAATATTTCTGTCTTTGTTGTTTCAGCTCCATTCACCTGTGTAACAGATCCATACAGCAGTACCTTACAAACTGCCCAACCCGTCACCCTGACCTTCCTGAAGACAATTTATGGTCTAATGTACAATTGAAGGAATACCTACGTATGATTGGGGCAGAACATGCCTATGAAGAGGTGATGGTGCCAGGCATGAAGAAAGCCATATATTACACCTTGCAAGTTTGTCAGGATATAGTAAAGCACAGAAAGAACAGCTTTGACATTTATGGCGCAGATTTCATGTTCGGAGAGAACTTTAATCCATGGCTGATTGAGATCAATTTCAGACCAGATACAACTTCACAAGCACCAGTAGCTAATGTGATATTTGAAAGTCTTTTAGAAGACACCATAAAGGTTGTTATTGACCGAAGGAATGACCCTAACTGCGACATCGGAGCATATGAGCTTTTACAGAAACAGGTACATTTTTATTAAGGTACTGATAATGGGAATGTATAATCATAGGGATATACAAAGGGATAATGTGTTCCCTTGAGCTGTGAAATGGGCTATATATATAAATATAAAATAAAATCTTGCCAGGAGAAGGCTGGGTCAGGTTACAATGCAATTTAGTACATGTTACTGCATGTTACCCTTCTCCTAGGATGGCCCTAAAGATTGGGCTCTATAGAAGCAAAGTTAAGCCACTACCTATACTCGGAACGTTTCATTTAAGTTAATACTTGTTGTTCTTTGTTTGCAGCATTAAAATGAATACCTCAGTATTCATAAAAACCTACAAGTGCAGGATTTTAAACACCAAATCTAATGTATTAACTAAGTAGAATAAACCAACCAATAAGGAGTCACCAACCAATAAGGAGAAGAAATAATCAGCCAATGGATGAAAAGCTTCAGAGCCCAATGCAGTGATAGGGAGGGTGGGAGGAGGGTTCCCTATCCACCAGAGACAAATATCTAACTTTGCTGCATAAAAGAATATGCCTGCCCAAAACAGGTAGATTCAAAGGGCGAATTGTCGCCAGCAACTGCTTCTCCAAACCTCGCACAACTTCGCCAGGCGCAAATGCGCTATAGGAACGTCACTTCACTAAGGAGCGCAAGTACATTTCCACTAATGCCGCTTGCGTAATTTTTATATTTCTGGAGTGAAAACATCAACAATCAATGTCCAAGGAAGCAAGAGGAGGACATCGGAGCATATGAGCTTATACAGAAACAGGTACATTTTTATTAAGGTACTGATAATGGGAATGTATAATCATAGTGATATACAAAGGGATAATATGTTTAATATGTTCCCTTGAGCTGTGAAATGAGATATATATATATATATATATAATATCAATAATCACAAACCGCACTCCAAGGACTTCAAATAAACACAAAAAAAAGTTTATTTCAACGTTTCAGCTCCACTACTTGAGCCGTCTTCAGGAAGACGGCTCGAGTAGAGGAGCTGAAACTTTGAAATAAACGTTTTTTGTGTTTATTTGAAGTCCTTGGATTGCGGTTTGTGATTATTGATATTGTATGACATTTTTTAACCTGCACTTAGGCATTGATGTTTTTGTGCATTCATTTTGGAGAATATATATATATATATATATATATATATATATATATATATATATATATATATATATATATATATATATATATATATATATATAAAATAAAAACTTGCCAGGAGAAGGCTGGGTCAGGTTACAATGCAATTTAGTACATGTTACTGCATGTTACCCTTCTCCCAGGAAGGTCCTGAAGATTGGGCTCTATTAAAGCAAAGTAAAGCCACTAGCTACAGTTCCTTTGAGTCTCATAATTTCATTTCTCTATTGAGAAAGAAAGTATCAAGTTTAGACGAGCACAGTATATGTATTAGTGCTATATTATAATAATCTTAATAAATAAATACAGTATATTGCAGCCTTTTGCATCATAACACTATGGACACTAGATGTCATTTCTGGTATGTTTCATTTAAGTTAATTAATACTTCTTGTTCTTTTGTTTGCAGCCTTAAAATGAATACCTCAGTATACTGGTAAAATAGTGCAAGGATTTTCAACACCAAATCCTGTGTTATGTATGAACCAAGAAAGATCAACTTTGGCGTCTCTCAACCGAAATGATGGAAAGAAGAAGAGTTTGGGTAGAACTATATGGGCAATTTTCACACGTACAAGCTGTATGTGCAACATTTGTATTACTTACATTAGATTCGGCGCATCCAACGTGATGCCTGCACTTCCTCGCGTCGCTTTGGAATGGATGGACGTGCACCGAAAATCACCCATGTAGTTCTACCCTTAAGCCAGTGGAAGAAAAGCTCCAATGCAGTGATAGAGCTGGCAGCAGGGAGGGTGGGAGGAGGGTGGGAGGAGCTCACCCTATGCAGCAGGCTCTTAATAGTCTGGATCTGGCTGTCAGCAATTGCTGGAGGAGCAGTCTTATACATAAAGTTTTAAATTGTATTCTTCTCAAAGGGGATTATATCAAGAAGAATTGTTCAATTTCTTGAGATTTGGCTGCTCTAGCTAGCAGAATAGTGGACCCTGGCCAGTAATCTACGAAGGACTGTTTTTTCTGTTATATCTAAAATTTTCAATAAAGAATTTATTAATTGTATTTTATAGTCTCTGGTATTATTGATAAAATCAGTAAATCAGTAATAAAAAATGATGGGGGATTCAGCTTTTAGATTCTCAGTGGATAACTACAATGGAAGCAGAAACCATGAATGGAGACCCAGGAAGAGGGAGAGTGGGAGGTTGCTTTATATATGGGGGTTTGTGGGTGATGTTTGCATGTGTTGGTTGACACCTCTGATTGGATGGACCAGGTTTGGGGGCAGTTTCCTGTATTACTGGGGCCCCAGAGCCATGAAATTGCACCCGTGTACCCTATTCACTGACTGTAATCCATCTTAATCCTATTTCAAGTTCTCCAATTACCAAAGCATCCTCAGTCAGAAAGACACTATATTCTTATTCTATTCTAAAAAAAAAAGCAGAATGCTGTAATTTATAGGATTTATGTACTATAATGAAATAATTGAACTGGATATTTAATAAAACATTGTGATGGGTATTTATATATGTATTTTGCTAAAGGGAGTGATGTTCTGTCTAAAAATAAATAGCTGACACCAGCTGTGTGTGATTTAAGAAAATGAAGTGCTTTAAAGATCTCTAGATCTCTATCTTTTTAATCTGGACTTCATTGATCCTAAAATCCTTCTCTCCACCTTGTCCAAGAGATGCAAAAATGTAATAAAGCTATTTCAATAGAATCTTTGGATGAGGTGTTAGAGATGTTATAAGATGCTTTGGATGATGCTCATCAATGCAGAAAACCATTGTGTGCAAGTCACTAACATGGTGAGATTAAAAAGGAGATTGAATTTCAAACTAGAAGTTAAATTGCAAAAGCCTAAATAGAAAGATAACTAACAGAGATTATAATGAGCAATAACCTTAGTTTAAAGCTGCTTTCTGGTAGGCAAGGTGGTCTCTGACCCAACAATAGGAGAAAATTAGGCAACAACATTATGGCTTGAGCAGCTCCTTCAAGACTATAGTTACATCAGATGCTCACCCCTAGGGGCAGATTCACTTCAAGGAGAACTAACCCTTAAAAATCGATATGATAAAAATGCCATATTTTATATACTGCACCAGCCAAAAGTTTCAGCTTGTCAATAGCAGCAATGATCCAAGACTTCAAACTTGTCACAGGGGGTCACCATCTTGGAAAGTGTCTGTGACACTGACATGCTCAGTGGGCTCTGATTGGCTGTTGAGAAGCTAAGCTTAGGGCTCGTCACTAATTATCCAGCAGAAAATGAGCTTCCCTGGCTGTAATATAAGCTGATGCTACAGGTTTACTGATTATTAAATTCTGATGCTAATTGCACTGGTTTCTGTGCTGTCATGTAGTAATTATGTGTATTAATTACTAATCAGCCTTATATTGTGACATTTCTATTCTATGTACTGTATATTGTGAGTGGGTCCCTAAGCTCAGTAAGTGACAGCAGCACAGAGCATGTGCAGTGAATCAGCAGAAAAGAAGATGGGGAGCTACTGGGGCATCTTTGGAGACACAGATCTTTACTGCTAAAGGGCTGTGGTTGCCTTGGGCTGGTACAGAAACACAAAACATTATGTACAACATTTCTAGCTACTTCTTAAGTTAAGCTTTAGTTCTCCTTTAATGATATTAGTTGCCTTTTGAAAAAATATATTGTAGGCCCTAGGGCTCTGTCTCTTTACCTTAGGCACACTTATGTTGCTGGTGGGCACAAGGAAAAGAAACAGGAATAGAGAAATAGCCAGAATTAATGTCAAGAGGATGATATGATCGTATATATTGTGCTGGAAATTCCCTTAGTGCTATAGACTCAGAACCCTAAAGGCTTGGCTAATATAGTAGAATCCTACTGCTGGGAGTGGCTATGCATGAGCTAAAAAAATAGTGGTGAGCACAACTTTCCCTTGTTCGTTATAGTTTATACAGGAGCAGTGACCAGCTCCATGTTGTAGCTCCCACCCTTCCCAACTATAGTCAGGTGATCCCACTGGTGTCTAATAAAAGGGCAGCCAAGTTTGGGAGTTTTACTTTGAAAGCAGCTAGTAAGTTCCTGCAGCCTGCTTATCCATTTATACTCACTGTCTCTCTGTCGCCTGCATCTGCAACACCATTTGTGGGGGAATTGCTCATAGTAGCGGGTAGGGGTCAGGCAAAACAGTACATGGAGCCTAACACATTTAATGCTTACCTAGCACTTAATCGTAGGCAATAGGCAATGTGTTACCTCTTTTTTGGTCACTAGAGGTCTCTATCATGCTTGTCAATTGCACTTTACATTTACTTTGTATTCCATAGCCAATATATATTCTTTATAAAAATGAACAAAGCATGTTTGTGAAAGTTCTCTTTCATCCAGGTCATAGTATTTCTATAGAAAAAAGTCAAATCAACTGGACTTGCTGTGTTTTTCTTGAAGACTTTTCACCAGTCATCCAACTGGCTTTCTCAATTCAGAATAACTTGCAACATAGGATCTTGCTTCGCTATATATCATATTCCAATACAAGTTTAAGGGGTTCTCCCCAAAATGAGTTGCAATATGTACAAGTTATTGAAACAGTAGTATTTTAGCAGTGACATAAAGTGTATTGGATTAACAGAAAATATGCAATATGCATCATAACAAAATTAGACAGGTGCATAAATTTGGGAAATCCTTTAGTAATAAGTGAGGTAATTTATTTATTTAGCCCAACAAGACAATATAACAGTTTTGCCTGGGTAAGCTGTCGAAGTGACACCACAACATGACACGTAGGTGAAACCCCAGGACTTACCAAAGATACTCCCACTTGACATAAGTTTATATATCACTTTTGATGTCATAGATGGTAAAACAGTAGTGGGTGTACACGAATATACCCTCCTTATAGATTGTAAGGCAAGAAGATTTGCTGAGCATTACAGTTTCACAGAATATATTGCAACATACCTTGGCTTTCTGGTTTCAACCAGCTCCAACCGTGTGGTCTTATGTCTGTTCAATAAAGACTTATGTCGACATCAGTTTCTTAAGCAATCACTTCTGTACAATGGCCCAACTGACAAATTCAGGCCCCTGACATCTGTCGGCAGGGCTGTAATCTCTGGTTAACCTGTAATTGTATCATTTACCTGAAAGACCACTATCCACCTTCCCTTCACCTATTCTGATTTAGGTCTTTGGCTTCTAAGCATCAAAGTGAGTGGGAACTTAAGTAATTGATATTAGACTTATATTATTGCACTCTGTATACTGGCCATTCACCCGTCAAGGAATAGGTTGTTCTCAAATTGTTATTATCATATTCTTTATCATCAACCTCCTATAGCCTTTGATGAGTGTCTGGATGGTGGTATTTTTTACCATTCATCCATACAAAATCTCTCCAGTTCAGTAAAATTTGATGGCTGCCGAGCATGGACAGTCTGCTTCAAATCATCCCATAGATTTTCCATGATATTCAAGTCGGGGGACTGTGACGGCCATTCCAGAATATTGTACTTCTCCCTCTGCATAAATGTCTTTGTAGATTTCCAAGTGTGTTTAGGGTCATTGTCTTGTTGGAATATCCAACCCCTGTGTAACTTCAACTTTGTGACTGATGCTTGAACATTATTAGAATTTGTTGATATTGGGTTGAATTCATCTGACCCTAAATTTTAACAAGGGCCTCAGTCCATGAACTTGCCACACAGCCCCACAGCATGATGGAACCTCCAACAAATGTGACAGTAGGTAGCAGGAGTTTTTCTTGGAATGCGATGTTCTTCTTCCACCATGCAAAGTGCTTTTTGTTATGGCCAAATAACTCAATTTTTGTCTCATCAGTCCAAAGCACTTTGTTCCAAAATGAACGTGGCTTGTCTAAATGAGCTTTTGCATACAATTAACTGTTTGTGGGGTGAATGCAGAGAGCGCTTCTTTCTCATCATCCTGCCATACAGATGTTTTTTGTGCAAATTGTGCTGAATTGTAGAACAATGTTCCAATACAGATACACCATCTGCAGAAGGATGTTCTTGCAGGTCTTTGGGTTGTCTGTAACCATTCTCACAATCCTCCGCATATGCCGCTCCTGTATTTTTCTTGGCCTGCCAGACCTGGGTTTTACAGCAACTGTGCCTGTGGCCTTCCATTTCCTGATTCCATTCCTTACAGTTGAAATGGACAGTTTAAACCTCTGAGAAGCTTTTTGTAGCCTTCCCCTAAACCATTATACTGAACAGTTTTTGTTTCCAGATCTTTTGAGGGTTGCTTTGAGGATCCCATGCTTTCACTCTTCAGTGGAGAGTCAAACAGAAGCACAACTTGCAATTAGCCACCTTAAATACCTTTTCTCATGATTGGTCACATCTGCCTATGAAGTTCAAGGCTTAACGAGCTAATCTAACCAATTTGGTGCTGCCAGTAATCAGTATTGAGCAGTTACATGCATTCAAATGTTCATAGAGCCAAAGATTCTTGTACCAAATGGGGTATGGTTATTCACTTAAGTTGACCATACTCGAACAGATTTTTGCTACTGACTTGGCTCCTACAATCTTTGCATGTATGGGGCACCTCAATGGGACTGCCTGACTGATATATGGCCAAATATTGGCCAGATACCAATCAGACAGGTTTAAAAATCCATCTGGAGTGATGACTGCATTAACTTGTTGATGCAGTCCTTACTTCGATGGCCTGTAACCTCATCCTTGTGATCAGCACAATATTGCCCACCTCAAAGTGGAAATAATGAGAAAAGATCCTCTCATGTGGCGTCCTCTAGTGAACACACCATTCAGATTTGTAGGAGTGAAAGAATGTACTAAAGACCTGGTCATAGTGCTGGGTCAATAGAAGGTGGAAAGTATAGAAAGTATTGGGCTGGGCCTTGTATCTCAATGATAACAATAGGCAAAACCACTACCGACCCTAGGGTATTGCACTTCATATGTGGCGTTTTGCTGCATCTAGTTTTGTAGAGGTTTTTGGCATGGTGATACAGTAAGTGTTGTTACATAAACATTTAGCAAATGCATAAAGAATTACAGTATATGTTAAATGCAGAAGTGCAAACAGGGACATTTTTAAATAAGCTCTTTTAAACAGGTTTACATTGTATTTAGGGTACACAAGAGAACGACTGACACACAAATTAAAGAAAGATGACAAAGACATGCGTTAAACAAGCAACACTGTTGTAAACAGCATTCCATTAGTGCAAAGTAGGAATAACAAGCAGTATAGAATGTGGGAGTCTTAATGAGCAATGGAGCTTGTTATAAATAAACTTGATGAAAATGACAAGCAGCCAGAAGGGGCTTAACATGCAGCAGAGAGACATCTTAATATGTCGAGTTATAAAGCTTGTTGAAGCTGTTGAAAATTAAGCAATTAAAAGTTCTGTTTCACCTCCCAGACTGATGGGTTGGTAGAGCGCTTTAAAAAAACTTTAAAAATCATGTTAAAAAGGTTATAGATAAGGATGGATGGACTGGGACTGTCTCCTATCATATATTTATAGGAAAAAATCCCAATGTAAAAACCTAGAACATTTAGTATCTCACTAGTAATACGTGGGGCCTGGGTGCTCATTCCTCAGACCTACAGCTCAAGGTGGAGGTATCCAAAAAAAGCGGCAGGCACTTACAGATCCCACAAACAGGCTTGTAAAAGAACTGAGAACTTTATTTAGGCAACAAAGTAGATAAAAACATAGCCTTATGCGTTTCATGCCAATAGGCACTTAATCATAGGATGTCCACTATCATACCTTATGTTTGCAATTAAAGAGGTGCCCCAGTCATCAACTGGCTTTTTTGCCCTTTGCCCTAACTTGAGTTCCTTTATGGTTGTCACCCCAAGGGTCTTCTTGATGAGGCAAATAAGACCTGGGAACAAGTGATAACCCCAGACAAAAGTGTAGTAGATCATATTACACTTATTTAAGACAGGATTGCTGCAGTCAGGCCCATAGTTAGGGAACACATAAAACTTTCAACCCTGGGGACAGTGTATTGGTTCTTGTCCCAATGGTGGAGTGGAAGTTCCTGGCTAAGACACAAGGTCTGTATAAAGTAAAGGAAAAAGTGAGGTGAACTATACATTTATCAGCCAGATAAAAGGAAGAAAGAGCAAATCTATGACTTAAACCAAATAAAGCCCTGGAAGGACAGGGAAGCTCTCTCAGCCATGGTTTAACCCCTGAATCATTCTCAGGAGAGTATTCAAAAGGTAATAATAGCAGAAACCTTGTCAGAACCTCAAAGCTTCTTGCTCTTTTATTATGTGCAAATAACATTTACGCTCCAAGGGACCCAGTAACATTCCAAAGGATGACAGACTACATTCTTAGTCCTCACCAGAACTACATTTCGGCTTATTTGGATTTGATTTTTAGTAGGGATTGGAAAAGTCAACTCCCCAAGAAATGTGCACTAGGCCTGATAGAAGCAAACTGCCCCTGTCTTGGTATTCTGGGCTATTATAGGAGGTTTATTCCAAATTTTGCTAGCATGGACCAACAGACCTGAAAAAAAGGAAAGGGCCCACAATGGTTAAGTGGGGTGCAGAGCCAAAGAAGGAATTCCAAGAGTTGAAAACAGCTTTGTGTCAAACCAGTGTTGGTGGCTCCAAATTTCAAAAAGAATTTTATTGTACAAACCAATTCTTGAGGTGTTTGTTTAGGTGCGGTGTTGTCATAACTTGTGCCTGGAGAAGAACATATCATATTGACTTTAATCCATTTGTAGTGAGGAAAATTTGGTGCATGTGGAAAATTTGTAGTGTTTAAAAAAATCCTGACACCCATTGACTTCAATACACTTCCCTAATTTTTGCTGTTTCTTTAATTTTTTTGCAGTTTTGCTAATTTTTTGTCTAAGAGAAGCAGGACAAATTCACTCATCACTACTGTACAGTGGAACAATCAATTAACAGAGCAAAGGGGGTAATTCCAATAACAGATACAAACTAGATGGTGTCGTTTCTGAAGAAACCACAAGATGTTGGCTTTGAAACGCAAGAGGTGTTGGTCGCCCCTGGTGCATAAAGAGTACACAAAGTTGGTAGAATCTGGTTTAAAACTGTGAAAATTGAAGCAGATCAAATTGTACCATTAAAATTAATCAAAAAACCTGATTGGCTGTTTTTGAATTTGAATCCCAGTCCCCCTGTGACCAACTGTGCCAAGTTTGAGGACCCTCCCATTAACAATCTATGAGCGGCGACAGTTTTAACTTTTCCCATTGAAACAAATGGCTAATATTTGATTGGCTGTGGTAGACTCCGCCCACTTTTCAAAATTTTAACCCCAGTGACCCATGGTGCCAAGTTTTGGGTCTCTGGCTTTAACACTGTGGGAATGACAGTGTTTGACATTTTCTCATTGAAGTCAATAGGGAAAATCTGATTGGCTGTTTGTTGCTCCGCCCACTTTTTGGAGTCCCCAAAATGTGACAGAACTTTTCAGGTTGACCCCATGACTAAGTGACCCAAGTTTGGTGAGTGTAACTTTAATGCTGTACGAGTGGCAAAAGTTTCACATTTTCCAATGAAAGTCTATGGGGAAAAATGGGGTCTTTGGGGGGCCGCCACAGGGCCACGGAGGGTGGGATTGCTTAACAGAGCACAAGCAACCTATTCGGGTATGAGCCCAACAAGTGTGCAAAGTTTCATAATTGTACTCCTAAAACTCTGGGAGGAGTAGCGTTTAGAAAATTGCTAAAATTTCATTGGCTGTTGGTAGCTCCGCCCACTTTGGGGTGCCCCCCCAAAATACATATTTTTATTCAGGGTGGCACCAACAATATGCGGTCCGAGTTTGGGGAGTGTAGCTTCAATAGTGTACGAGCGGCAGCGATTTGAAAATTTTCCCTGTCAAAGTCAATACGAAAAAAGGCGTCTTCGGTGGTCCGCCGCACGGGCGCAGTGGGTGGGATCGCTTACTAAATTAAATTTTATCATGTACCGTCTCTTTAAAAATTGACCATTCACCATCGAAAACCTGCCGAATTTCTGTTTTAGCCTATGGGGGGCCTCCTAGAACCTATTTGGAGTCAAATGATGGACTTTGAAAAATCAAAGAACATGCCATAAGGTGTGACTAAATGCAACAACACATGTACATTGTGTAGCTGCTTTAATAGTAAATGAGTGTATTATTTTTCAGATTCAAACCACCTTTCCATCAACTGATGTGAGTATATATTAATATATGTGTCCTTATGTGCAACATTTCTCTGTGAAGGGTTTTGAGCCAGTATGTAATTGTATCGCTCTGCAGAGACAGCACACATGGCTCAACTAAACACATTTTTGTTATCAGCTTATACAATAGTAAATTGATTGGCAGATGCTTTTCTACAGATGTCATTGTGATGTCATAATGAATATTATGGGATGTCATTGTGATATCATTGTGATGTCATAATGAACAGTATGGGATGTCATTGTGATGTCATAATGAACAGTATGGGATGTCATTGTGATGTCATAATGAATAGTATGGGGTGTCATTGTGATGTCATAATGAATAGTATGGGATGTCATTGTGATGTCATAATGCCGAGATGTTTATTGTACAGCTAGTTCCTGATCAGTTGGTGTTTGGCTACTGAACAGTAAGCATCGCTACTGTCAGCAGCCAAATACCAACATTCTTAGGAATTTTATAAATCACAGATTTTTATTCAACAATTTTTGAGATTTGTAAGTACTTGCCTTTATATTTATAGGGAATAAGAGTTGATTTGTGGTTACTCTATAACAATGCTAAATCAATGTGATGGCATAAATTATATTGAATATTATGGGATGTAATTGTGATGTCATAATGCATAATCAAGGAGATGTTTATTGTACAGCTTATTCCTGATCAGTTGGTGTTTGGCTGCTAAACAGTAAGCATTGCTACAGTCAGCAGCCAAATTCCAACATTCTTAGGAATTTTATAAATCACAGATTCTTATTCAACGATTTTTTGTGATTTGTAAGTACTTGCCTTTATATATAGGGAATAATAGTTGATTTGTTGTTACTCTATAACAATGCTAAATCATTGTGATGGCATAATGCCAATTATATTGCATATTATGGGATGTCATTGTGATGCCATAATGCCGGTTGTATTGTATATTATGGGATGTCATTGTGATGTCATAATGCCAGTTATATTGTATATTATGGGATGTCATTGTGATGTCATAATGCTCGTTATATTGAATATTATGGGATGTCATTGTGATGTCATAATGCCGGTTATATTGTATATTATGGGATGTCATTGTGATATAATAATGCACAATAACACTTTCCTGATCAGTTGGTGTTTAGCTGCTAAACAGTAAGCATTGCTACTTTCAGCAGCTTAATTCCAACATTTTTAGGAATTTCACAGATTTCATTAAAGAACTACTCAAATTTGTAAGTACTTGCCTTTATATGTCAGGAAGAATTGTTGAGGTGTTTTTTGTATTCAAGTTTTTTTTGGGAAAAACTTTGAGTCGAATTTGATCGAATACGCTATTCCTTAGATTCGAACGATTCGAATTTGGCCGAATACAGACATATGAGATCGAAAAACTGACCTATTCGACCATAAAAAAAACTTTGACTTAATTTTATTTGGTCTTTTTGAATTCAAAATTCGACCCTTGATAAATATGCCCCCAGATGTTCAGCTGCTGAGCAATAAGTATCACTACTGTCAGAAACTTGATACCAACTCCCACATTCCAAATCCCAAATTTCTAATTCAATCAATTATTTGCAATTTGTAAGTACCTTCCTTTATATGTACAGGGAATAATAGTTGATTTATCTGTACCCTCAATTCTATTTCAAATGCTTGGTGGTTTGGTCTATGCCATCATTCTGCCTGTAGACCCAACACCCCAACACTTTTACTGGCCACTCATACATGATTTAATCATTTCTAATTTGAAATATAGATCATGAGTATCATGTTTTAAATGTGTAATGGTTTAAAAGTAAAGGTCTATGACCACATGTGTATACACACGAAAAGCATCAGATTTTTAATATGTGAAATAAAGGTTGCCGCCCTTTATCATTATCCTTGGTCTGCGGAGTGCATGCTCTTCAGTCTACAGATCATGGTTGTCATTAACACCCATGTGGTCATTAAATGCAAATATTTTATAATTTTTTATAAAATCACAGTAGATTTAAAAGTTATTTTTCTTTTTTTTGCCTTTGCAGTGATCACAAACATGAAGAACAAATCAAAACCAAAACGTTTGTGGGACTACGTGTGCGATTGCATACCATCCTGGAAAAGAGTAAGGCTTCTGAAAAGTATTATTCTCTATGATATATCTGTAAGGCACCATAAGCAGCACTGATTGCTGGGAAACACTCAATTACTGTGGTCATTGAAGCTGATTCCATTATTGGCTTTATATTACCGTATATACTTGAGTATAAGCCGAGTTTTTCATCCCCCAAAATATGCTGAAAAACTCTACCTCGGCTTATACTCGGGTCAAGCGCAAAAGCGGTCGCCGGCGTCTAAGAATAGTCGCCGGCGTCCAAGAAAAGTCGCCGGCGTCCAAGAAAAGTCGCCGGTGTCCAAGAATAGTCTCCAAGAATAGTTGCTGGCATCCAAGAATAGTCTCCAAGAATAGTCGCCGGCATCCAAGAATGGTCGTCAGCGTCCAAAAACGAGATGCCGGCTCCTCCAATGGGAGCAGAAACCCTCAATTTTTTGATTGAAACTTACCAGAAGCTGCTGTATTTCTCACCCTAGGCTTATACTGGGCTTATACTCGAGTCAATAAGCTTTCTTAGTTTTTGGAGGTAAAATTAGGTACCTCGGCTTATACTCGGGACGGCTTATACTCGAGTATATACGGTAGTATTTAAATTCATGCCTTAGTTGCTGCAAATATTTTCACTACATTGTAAAGTTCAAAGTTCATAGTTTTTCATTCTTTTGAATTCAACTCCAACTAATATTAAAGGGAATATAATGCACAATACCGGACCAGGTCTATTAAACCATGGCAACCAATGAGAGCAGCAAATGTTACCTTGCTATGGGTTACTAGATCTACTATAGATCAACCTTTTATTACGAGGCTTCCTATTTAAGCTTTAACTATAGTAAAGGGATGTTAGGGTCGAGGGCTTTAAACAGTACAGATTTAGGTCTCCCTACTGATAGATACATTATTTTTTGCAATAAATATCTAATATTTTTTTTTTTCTCTTTATTAGACACCAAAAGAGCCAGATGAAATACAGGTAAGCAATAAAAGGTCTATGTTATTAAGAAGAAATATAAATAATGATAGATAATGGTCCTGAAATCTATTGAGAAGAAAAATACTGATAGATAATCATCCTGAAATCCTTGATCCTAAAGTTTATCATTAGCTACAGCCCCAGGCCATGTCAGTAGATATCTGAATTGACCAATTATCAACTTTATCCCTGTCAGGGGTGAGGACCACATTGGGCCACTGATCCAGTCCTTTACCATAAGGGCTACATAACCCCAATTACAATCAGATTTTGGCCAGAAATAACTAAATCTACGTAATTTGTTCCCCCTCCCCTTAGTTTGAAGATATGATAATTTTGTAAACTCTCCTTTTTGGGCACGGCTATCTTAATTTTGTTATAATGCAATAACATACTTACAATAAGTTTCTTTTTTAACCAGATTCCTATGGAAGTTTTTAAGGTAATGGAAATCCCGAGGAAGGAAAATCTCGAACCTGAGATCCATGAAAGCATGGAGAAGACGAAACTGGTGGAGACAACAATCCCAGAATTAGGTAAGTCTATTTAAAAACAATTCTCCAAGACCTAGAGTGGTCAATCAGTAATAATCATAATGTATCAGGATTTCTAAATAACACTATCTGTTCTGTAAGGACCAAGTATTCTGATGTTTACATATAACAGTGCTGTCCAACTGGTGGCCCGCTGGCCCCCTCCACATGAAAATCTGCCTATTGTGCTAGTTTACCTTATGTAAAAGGTAGAATATATGAGTACTGAGATTAAGTGGCTCCTGCATTGTTTAAGGGTGGTGGCAGATGGGGAGATTAGTTGCCCAGCGACAAATCTTCTCTACTTCGGGCGACTAATCTCCCAGAAATGCCTTCCCATCTGCAAGAATATGAATCACCGGTGGGATGGCATACGAATTGCTTCAGATTTCCGAGGTTGCCTCGTAAGATTAGTCGCCCGAAGTAGAGAAGATTTGTTGCTGGGCGACTAATCTCCCCATCTGCTACCACCCTAAACCTCAAATTCAGACTGTAATCCCCCTACTTTGTTCACACCTGTGACACCTCTATTGTTCACACCCCTAAAGCCCTGTGCTGTTCACACCTGAGACCAAGATTGAAAGTCACTTGTTCACACCTCATAAAAACTATTGGAGGGGTGCTAGCATTGTATCACTTTATGTAGCACCATAGGAACTGTTCATTTTAGAGTGGTCCTGATAGGTTTCCCTATCTCCTGATGTATTCTGCCTTCCCTATGCTCCCTGTGTGTGTGCCATACTCTGCACTCCCTATGCTCCCTGTGTGTACCATACTCTGCCTGCCCTATGCTCCCTGTGTCTGCCATACTCTGCCTACCCTATGCTCCTTGTGTGTGCCCTACTATTCCTGCCCTATTATGCTTTTGTATGTCATACCCTGTCTTCCCTATGCTCCCTGTGTGTGCCATACTCTTTCTGCCCTATGCTCCCTGTGTGTGCCATACTCTGCCTTCCTTATGCTCCCCATGTGTGCCATACTCTACCTGCCCTATGCTCCCTGTGTTTGCCATACTCTGCCTGCTCTATGCTCCCTGTATGTCCATACCCTGCCTTCCCTATGTTCCCTGTGTGTGCCATACTTTGCCTGTCCTATGCTCCTTGTGTGTACCCTACTATTCCTGCCCTATTCTGCTTGTGTATGTCATACCCTGCCTTCCCTATGCTCCCTGTGTGTGCCATACTCTGCTTGACCTGTGCTCCCTGTGTGTGTCATACTCTGCCTGCCCTATGCTCCCTGTGTGTGTGCCATACTTTGCCTTCCCTATGCTCCCCATGTGTGCCACACTCTGCCTGCCCTATGCTTCCTGTGTGTGTGCCATACTCTGACTGCCCTATGCTCCCTGTGTGTGCCATACTCTGCCTTTCCTATGCTCCTTGTGTGTGCCCTACGGTTCCTGCCCTACTCTGCCTGTGTGTTCCATACTCTGCTTGTGGATGGTGAACCTGGTGGGGGTTTGTTAGCATTTCCAAACCCTTGTTAGGGGTCCCCAAGGTGTTTAATCCTGTGCCTGGGTTTGCTGTGTTATGAGGCAAACGATTTTAAGGGTATGTCTTAATATGACTTAGAAAACTCCCAATAACCAAATAGCCTTCAAACAGTATATTTTGACATCTTTTTTAAATGAATTAAAGTAAAAAAGTGTATATTTAAGGAAGTATAAAATATTCCCCAACACGCTCAAGATACACAGTCATTTGTTCTCTCAGGTGTCCCCAAACACTATTAAAGTCATGTGTAGTTAGCATTCTACACTCAATTCTATATTAAATATGGTTTGTTAAAGGGTAAAGAGTAAAGCCATACTTCTGCCTGTGGACCCAACACTCCAAATACACCAACACTTTTACTAACGATTGATTTATTATTTAATTATTTCCAATTTGAACCACAGATCCTGATTGAACACCCCTGTGGTCATAGCACTGTATAACTTGTATTATGTCATTAAATGCAAATATTTAGCAATATTTTGTCAAGCCCTACTAGACCGAAAAGTGATTCCTCTTCTTTATGCCTCTGCAGGTGAAAAGATCCCAGCAACGGAGACCAAACCAAAAAGCATTTGGGACTACATTTGCAGCAAATGCCCATGCTGGAAAACAGTAAGGCTTCCGAAAAAGTGTTATTCTTTATGATATATCTGTAAGACACCAGAGGCAGCACTCTGATTAAAATGCTGATTGCTGTAATACACCAAATTACTGTAGTCAAAAGTGTTCAATAAATCTATCTTGATGTACCGATATCATTACCTGCTTTATATTAGTCCGAAACCTATGCCAATAATATTTCAATTGCTGCGAACATGTTAACTACATTGTACAGTACAACTAATAGGTGAACCCAAATAATAATATATGTCATATAATGAACACGATTTGCCCAGGTCTAGAAACCCATGGCAACCAATGAGACCAGTAAATGTTACCTTGCTATTGGTTACAAGATCTATATCAACCATTGCGCCTTTTAGTACAAGACTTCCTATTTAAGCTTAACTATAGTACAGGGATTTGAGGGCTGAGGGCTTTAAACATTACAGATTTACGATTGTCCTACTCATAGATAGATAGATAGATGATAGATAGATAGATAGATAGATGATAGATAGATAGATAGATAGATAGATAGATAGATAGATAGATGATAGATAGATAGATAGATGATAGATAGATGATAGATAGATAGATAGATAGATAGATAGATAGATAGATAGATAGATAGATAGATAAATGATAAATAGATGATAGATAGATGATAGATAGATAGATAGATAGATAGATAGATAGATAGATAGATGATAAATAGATGATAGATAGATAGATAGATAGATAGATAGATAGATAGATGATAGATAGATGATAGATAGATAGATAGATAGATAGATAGATAGATAGATAGATAGATAGATAGATAGATAGATAAATGATAAATAGATGATAGATAGATGATAGATAGATAGATAGATAGATAGATAGATAGATAGATAGATAGATAGATAGATAGATAGATAGATAGATAGATAAATGATAAATAGATGATAGATAGATGATAGATAGATAGATAGATAGATAGATAGATAGATAGATAGATAGATAGATAGATAGATAGATAGATAGATAGATAGATAGATAGATGATAAATAGATGATAGATAGATGATAGATAGATAGATAGATAGATAGATAGATAGATAGATAGATAGATAGATAGATAGATGATAGATAGATAGATAGATAGATAGATAGATAGATAGATAAATGATAAATAGATGATAGATAGATAGATAGATAGATAGATAGATAGATAGATAGATAGATGATAAATAGATGATAGATAGATGATAGATAGATAGATAGATAGATAGATAGATAGATAGATAGATAGATACATGATAAATAGATGATAGATAGATGATAGATAGATAGATAGATAGATAAAAATCTAAATCTAAAATGTTTATCTTCTCTTAATTAGGGGGCACAAGAAGAACCAGAAATCCAGGTAAGTAATACTGATAGATAAATGCCCCTAAAGCATAGATTCTAAAATTGACCATTAACTGCAGCTCCATGTCAACCTTGATCCTAAAGTTGATCCTTATGAAGCCACAGGCCATGTCAATAGATTTAGGGATTGGCCTGATATCAACTCTATCCCTGCCAGAAGTGAGGATTGCATTGGACCCCTGATGCATTCCTTTATCATCAGGTCACCTCCTATTATGATCTCAGCCAGAAATAATTGAATCGGCCTAATTTAGTTCTCCCCACTGATTTGAAGATATTATACACTTTCGTTTTTGTGCATGGCCATCTTAAAGGACCAGTAACATGACATTTTTTTTAAAAAAAATGTGTTTTTATTAAACTAAAAAAAAACACCAAGGCAGTTTTAACTTTAACTGCGCAAAGCCTTTATTAAGAAATTACTTACCGATTCGCTGCTTGCGCTCCTCTTCAGAAACGGCGACAGGGAGACGATCCATCGTGCGGCGCTCAATTTCTCCTCCCTGCTATCTCCTATAGAAGGCAGGGAGGAGAAATTGAGCGCCACGCGATGGATAGTTGCCCTGTCGCCGTTTCTGATGAGAAGCAGATAATTGGAAAGTAATTTCTTATAAAGACTTTGCACATTTAAAGTTAAAACTGCCTTGGTGTTTTTTTTTTAATTAAGTAAAAGCGATTTTTTTAAAAAATGTTACTGGTCTTTTAACTTGTTTGTTATAATGCCACTCACACTAGATTTCTTTTTCTTTTTTTTCACCAGATTCCTATGGAAGACCTTTCTGAATTCTGCCAGGTAAGCAGAAAGAAATATGTAATATATGTTAACATGTAAAGCAATGATTTAAAACTATTTTTAAATACTGCTCTCTGTTACAATTAAAATGAAAAAAAAAAAACCTAATAATGTTATACAGTATGGGACAGATTTATCAAAGGTCGAAGTGACAATTCGAATTAAAAAAATTTGAATTTGAGCTAATTTTTTGTCTACTTCGACTAGGGAATAATCACAATTCGATTCAAATTTGAAAATAATTAGAAAATTTGAATATCGAAATTTATCATGTCTTTTTATAAATTCGAATTCGAACATTCGCCATCTAAAACCTGCTGAATTGCTGTTTTAGCCTATGGGGGACCTCCTAGAACCAATTTGGAGTCAATTGGTGGACTTTGAAGAATCTAAGGTTTTTTTTTGAAAAACTTTGAATCAAATTCGATTGAATGCGCTGTTACTTCAATTCGTACAATTTGAATTCAATTGAAAACAGACCTATTCACCCTAAAAAAAAACCTTAGGCTTTTTGATGAATTTATATTGGTATTTTTAATTCGAATTTCGAAGTTATGGGAGTTCAAAAAACTCCCATTAATTTGAAATTTGACCCTTGATAAATCTGCCCCTATGTGTATATATAAATAGGAAAGATGTGCAAAGCATTGGGGTAATGGTATATAGAGGGTTTTATTGACATTGGGAAATTTAGCTCTCCACAGGCATCAAAATGCCCAAAAATACATTTGCATTGTGGGTGATTAGAATCATTATGTCAAAGAAAATGCTTAAAAATGCTTTTTCGTGTGATTCAAATGCTTTTAATATGACCTTCCTGACCTCTATATTTGGTTGGGGGGGTTGTTGAACAATTTTAGAAAACCCCTTCAAGGGGTTAACAACACATCTGACCAATGATGGTCTCCTCTCAAAGGACCTTTGATAATTTGCCAAGGGCCCTGGAATCAGTCAAATTTGACTAACCACTTTATTGGTCAGATCAGGTAGACATCTACTCTTAACCTTATACGTACTGTTAACCTTATAATTGCATTCGTGACCATGCTGACCCTCACACTAACAATAGGAAGTATATTTATATCAGTTTTAAGTTATTTATGGGCAGAAACACGCGCTGCTATTTCAGGAGATTAGTCGCCCAGTAACAAATCGCTTCTTATTCAGGTGACTAATCTCCCCTAACTGCCTTCCCGCCGGCTACAATGTAAATCGTTGATGGATGGCACTCAAAACAATTAGGCTTTCTGAAGTCACCAGAAGTTTCCTCGTTAGGCAACTTCGGAAAATCAAGTATTCCGAGTCGAGTGCCGGTGGAAAGGCAGCTCAGGGAGATTAGTCACCCGAAGAAGCGATTTGTCGCTGGGCAACTAATCTCCTGAAATATCAGCGTGTGTCTCTGCCCTTAAACTATTTTATACAGATTAATGAACTTATATGTCTTTTCTCTAAAACCAACAGGAAACAAATATACCGAGCTCTGAATATTCTGCTCCTGTTATTGAGGAAAGCCTGGAAACAAGGGAACTAGAAGAGGAAGTTTCCCTTGATTTAGGTAAGTCAGATTTACTAAAGGGCGAAGTGACTTTGAATCATCGCCAGCGTTAGCGCTTTCAGACACTTTGCAGACTTATTAATGGGCGCATTGTCGTGCGTAGATCTTCCTCAATCTTCTGTTACTTACATCATATTTTAAGTGTAAAAAGTTTCTAAGTCTCATAAAATGCTGGCGTCTTTTCCTTTTTTCAGGGTGATAGGCTGCAAAAGTCCTTAAAAAATTTTTGGTAACCGGGTTCCCCCAAACATTTTCTAACATATGAAACATGAACTATACAGTGGGCTCGTATGTAGGGTATTATGACAACTCTATTGTCTTTATTAAGGTTCCCTGGACTTATGTAATGTAATGTATTTGCTGCAACATATACGTCTATTCAACTTTATCATTTCCCGTCATATGCAAATTAGCCTGAGCAAAGACCTCTAACGAAGTTGTGCTAAGCATAATTGAATTTTCACTTTGATTGCCGAAGTAACGCTAGCGAAATTCACCAGCGTTCGGTGCCCTGGACGCAACTTCGCATTTTAGCAAATTAGCGCTCTCTGAGTGAATTTTCACCTGGCAAAGTGTTGCGATGGCTACGAAACCAGAGCTGGTGAATTTTTGCTGCTTAGTAAATCTACCCCATTGTATTCATTATTACAAGTCATTTTCTAGTCCTAGTATTCTATAGTTTACACACAAGATGCTCAACCTGTTTGTTGTGATACTATAACTCCCAATAGCCTTCAATAATTATCAAGAAAAAATTATTTGCATATTGATGGAACTGTATAATATTACGTAGCCCACTCCAGATACACTGTTAGCAATTATCACTAGAATTTTTCCATGCAATGTTTTTAACCACTGGATTAATTTTGTTCTTTTTTTTCCATAGAAGTTACAGTTTCTGAGGAAAGGACGGACAGCGCTACAGACAATAAAAATGAAACTCAGGTAAAAGCAAATGTCTTTGGTTTGCCAATATTAATCAGGCAATTTTGAATGTCTGTAACAATGTTTTAGGTTTAATTTTTTCTATCCTTGTACTTTTGTTGAGTTTTTTCTGTGTTGTACCTTGTTGCCATTGTTTTTAAATAAATCAAATAGAGCTCAGTACTGAGACCTGATAGTGGAGGGACAGCAGGAACCCTATGCAGGAGACTTTTATTAGATGGTCTTCTACATCTTCTTGTCCTGCCAAATCCATTACTCCGAAAATAGGCAATTTGTATTAAAACAAATTGCCAATTTAAAAGAGAATAGAGCTCATTAAATACAAAAAATATTAATAAGATAATAATTTCATTACTCCAAACAAATGGATAATTACAGTTTACAAATTTACAAATGAATGAACTCACTTCCAACCAAACAAACGCATGAGTCCCCTGCTAATCACACTTAGGAGTCATCTTTTACTTGAAAATAGTGATGGGCGAATTTCTCCTGGCGAAAAATTTGTGAAACTTGGAAATTGACACCGGCGTTAAAGTCAATGGGCGTCCAAATAGTGTTGACGCACGGTAATTTTGACGTGAATGACTTTTCGGACGTGAGTCCAAAATTTCTTGACGCCGGTGAATTTTTGCAGGAGTTTCGCGAAAATTCGCCACGAATTCGCACCATGCGAATTTATTCACCTATTACTACTTGAAAATCCTATAGAAAGTTGTAGATTTAGATCAGATTTAAGTACTTTAAAACAATCTTTATAAGATTAAATGAACACATGTGTCTCCTCTCTAAACCCAACCAGGACACTGATTATCCTGTCCCTGCCATCCAAGAAAGCCCACAGAAGAGGGAACCTGAGAAGAAAGTATCCCCGGAGTTAGGTAAGTATGTATGAAAAAACTTTTCAAGAGTGAATTAAGAATAATCCCTGCAGTAGGTACCAATGGCACGAAGGTTGTCTCCAGCTGTACATAACGATCAACTCTCACATATACACATTATATCCAATCAATAAAAATCAATGTCAAGAATTCAGTTATTCTTTAGTTTACATACAAGATGCCCAACCTGTTTGTTGTTATACTACAACTCCCAAGAACCCAATGGCCTTCAAATTGTCAGAAATAGTTACTAGAACGTTTCCATTCAATGTATTTAACCTTTGGATTGATTTTGTTGCAGTTGTTCCCGTAAAAGATGCAGTCGCCGAGGAAAGTTCAGACAGTGATACAGACGGTGGAGACAAAACTCAGGTAAAAGTGAATGTCTGTGGATATGCTCTTTGGTGATATACTGTGTGCATCTATTGTTTTAGCTGTACTGTCTACTGTTTTAGCTTTTATTTGTTTCCAAAGTCTATCCTAGAACTTTTATTGTATTTTTCCTGTTTTGTGCTATATTGTCCATATTAAATATATCAAACAGGTGCCATGTGCAATAACTAAACCAAAATCTATTTTGCCCATTCACAGTTGCGACTTCTGATCTTCCAAGCAGTGGAACGTGCAGAACAAAAGACATATTTCAAAGCCCAGTTGGACAAGGCAATTCGGGTGAGTGATCTACAGTGTGTGCACCAGGGATTTATATAAAAGATATAGAGGTTATTTACTAAACCCCGAATGCAAACATCATGAAAAATTTGTGATTTTTTTAGTATAAAATCGTACTTTTAAAAAATCCCACATTTTTTGGAATTTATTATACCCGAGGTTGGAAACAGTCAGAATCAGAAAATGCAGCATCTCAGACCTGTCGAGGTTGCATATAAGCCAATGGGAGAAGTCTCAATGATTTTTTTGATGTGCGCTGTGTTTCGTGCAATATCCTGAAGATTTCTGAATTTCCGGGAAAAAAGCATATAGAATATGAGTTTTCGGGTGGAAAATCCGAAAAAACCTTGAAATTCTGTATTGTTCCCGCAAACCAAATGTTATAATAAATAAGCGGGAAAAACCCATGCGCATGTAATCATAGTTTTTGGCAGAACTTGTTGAGATAAATTCTGACTTTGATAAATAACCCCCATAATGTTCCCAATGCTGTTTCATTTAAGGATATTAAAATAAATATGGCTAATTTTACAAACCACTGCTAAAATTGGTAAAAAACTGTTCATGGACAGTGAGTCTGTTGCCTGAGGCCCAGGGAGATTCACTTCTCCAAACGCTAAATTGCTTGTTTCACATCCCAGCCTATTGGGAGCAGCAGTTTAACAAAGGCTAAGTGAATGCTTATCTTGAGCTGGCCTTCAGTCCTGCTCTCCATCATGTTGTATTCTGGTAGAAAACATGATTCCCCAACAGATAATCTAAAATAATGAATTTATATGAGTCAGGGTTTTCATATGTTTATAAAAAATAAATGAATTCACGTGTTTCTCCTTTAACCCTGCCAGGAAAACAAAATTTTCTGGATGGAGTATCTACAACCTATCATCTTGAAAGGCCTGCTGAAGAGAGGATGGATACAGAAAATAGCCTATAGATTTGGTAAGTCTGTGTAAGAAGCTGCAGTGAGTGAAAACTAGACATTTCAGGATTTCAATTAATATTGCTTCTGTAGTGATATAGTTACTCAAGTAAATGAGGTTCAGTTTGGTGCAACTTCCCTGTAGCAAGGGTTCTCCAGCCAGAAGACAAGTTGAGAAACTTGCACAGTACTAGCTATGCCTCACCCTACTCTGACACTGTCAAGCTAATTGTAAAGTTAAAGCTGATTTCAGTAAGTACCACTGGCACCTCCTGGACAGGGGTGGCAGCCAGAGCTGAAATGCCCCTATGGAGTAGGTACCAGTGGTATGAAAGTTGCATCAAACTGTATCATCAGTCACGGTTACATATGATAGGTTCTCATAAAAACTCCTCTCAAGTACATCTCGCCTGATGTGATCTCTCACAGTAAGGGGCTGATTCACTAAGCTCGAGTGAAGGATTCGAATGAAAAATACTTCGAATTTCGAAGTATTTTTTGGGTACTTCGACCATCGAATTGGTTAAATTCGTTCGAATTTGAACGAAATCGAACGAATCGAACGAAAAATCGTTCGACTATTCGACCATTCGATAGTCGAAGTACTTCCCCTTTAAAAAAAACTTCGACCCCCTACTTCGGCAGCTAAAAGCTACCGAAGTCAATGTTAGCCTATGGGGAAGGTCCCCATAGGCTTGCCTGTGATTTTTTGATCGAAGGATTTTCCTTCGATCGTTGGATTAAAATCCTTCGAATCGTTCGATTCGAAGGATTTAATCGTTCGATCGAACGGAAAATCCTTCGATCGATCGATCGCAGGATTAGCGCTAAATCCTTCGACTTCGATATTCGAAGTCGAAGGATTTCAATCCAAGGGTCGAATTTCGAAGTATTTTTAACTTCGAAATTCGACCCTTAGTGAATCGGCCCCTAAATATCAGTCTCTATTGAAGAACCAAGTATTCTGTGTCTCTATGAAGTTTGTTGTTCTGCCGAGTTGCAACGTACAATGCCTAGTAAACATACGTTTAAAGAAGGAGCTTGCCGAGTAATCTATAAAGTGAAACTTATTATATTATACAGAGACTGTATAATATTCCCTAATACATAGAGAATACATTGTCAGAAGCAAGCGTCATTAGATAATGCGATGCATTCTGTTTAGCCGCTCTATTGATACTGATCTATTTCTTTTCCATTATCAGATTCCGGACCAAGGGACAGTACATTCCACGATCCAATGGGAATCAGTGAAACGGAGGTAAGTGAACAGCAACTATAAATGTTTTATTTTAAATTGTCAACCCAATTTTGAATAATATTGTAACGCTCAGTCATTTCTAAACTGTAGGCCTATAAATTTGTGTTGGGGAATCTGAAACCGATTTTATTGACAATCACGTTAAAGGGGACCCGTCACACGACAAAAATGATTCCAAATCCTTTTTAATCACTTTAGTCAAGCAAAATGAACTTTAATTACACTGTATAAATTATTTGAATCTATTTTCCTTTGGTCTGGGAACTCCTAATTATAACAAGGAGGCAGGAGCCATTTTGTGGACACTATTATTAAGTCAAGCCTTGCATAGGGTTGCCCCCCGGGCAGTATTTTACCAGCCTACCCACTAAAACACCTGCCAAGGCCGGGGCTGGTATTACAAACTTACCGGCAATGTAGTTGCTGGTAAATTTGTAATACCCTTAAGAAAAGCCCTTGGCCTTCCAATGGAAACTTACCTTTTCTCCATCTTCTGGCCATCACGCTACGCGTGCCCCCTTTTATGGCACAGCTCTGCCACCTTTTGCATCACAGCCCATTCCTTTCGTTCCTGCACCCACCACTGGTCGGTAAAAAAATTCTGAAAAGGTGGCAACCCTAGCCTTGTATAATCTCTATATCTTGTTTGTGCACCAGAATGGTGGACCTGATATCTATCCCATGCCCTGGTTACACAATTAAATAGTGAAGAGACTGGGGGAATATGGGCAGAGCAGTGCTGAATGGAAAGTGAAAGTAATTATCCGTCCCGCCTCTATGCCTAAGGTTTAGAAGAGGGGCAGGCAACATTTGATTGACAGCTGAGATTTTTAATTGAGTATAGAACAGCTATGAACTCTTTAATAAAAAATAGTTTGGATTTCATGTTTAATTTGAAAAGGACTTTTATTATACAGTGTTTTATGTCTGGGTGACAGGTACCCTTTAAATTTATGTCCAAAACTATTATATCTGTCTAGACCTCTGACCCTGTTTGCATGGTGTTACTAGTGTTGATAAAATAATAAATGCTTACTATATATAGCAGCCACAACTAGACATTACTGTGCATACTCTTATCTCCTCGCGATAGGAAAAAGTCCTACGACTAAAGAAAAGTTTAATATTTGTCAGCACATTTTGCTGCATATACATCATTTTGTGCATTTGTGTTTCTATTTTTCAGTTGAAGCTTTCTTATGATGTAAAGACAGCATTTATCTGGGCATGTGACGAGATTCCCTACATTGTTGTTGAAGACGATCAACTGCTGAACTCGTATGACAATACAGAATGTTTTACAACCAAGGTGAGTCAACTTGTACAGCTGCTCAGGATCACTGCAACATTGATATCATTATTAGCAATACAAACCAGCACATTCTCTTATATGGATTCTTATGGTGATGCCGGGTATTGTAATGGGTTGTTATTACTGCCTATGTTGATATAATATTTGACAACAGAGACAAACCCATAAAATCTTGATGTAGGTTATATATTATAGAATTGAATTCAGGGCAGGGGATGGAGCCCATACGTACAGGACATAAGGTCTAGTGATTTGAGGGCCACCCTGAAGCCCATGGGACTCGCGGGTCGGGCTGGTTTGGGTTCACTCTTGAACAAACGACTACCCTTGTGGGACTTCCCACCCATGTCCTACTTGCATGTTAGGCACCCTCTATGGAAAATATGCCACTAAATGTGCTTTTCTATGTTCTAGAATGGACTAAATGAGCATTTAAAGAGACTAGAGATGATTAACGGTGTGAATGCGGACACATTCTTCCCACGCTGCTATGACATGTCGGAACCAACGGAGGCAAAGTTATTTTCAGGTAAGAGCCCATAGAACTGCACTCAATATTTGGGATTTATATTCACATTACCTATGGACCAGGACTTCACTTTCATCATTTATAAATGAACATTGATTTTGGCATAACCTTCTCAAAACATTGGAAAAAATGTTAATGCCTGCGTAGTCAACAAGACTAAAATCAGCAGGAATTAGCCAATGTCAGAATATAGGAGCCATAAGCTGGTTCACTTCTCCAGGGTCCCTGCGATCATCTCCCCATCACTAACATTATTGAGAGTTCCACTGACAATTTCAGGGGCATTTTCCCAAAAGGAATTTGGTTCCTATAGCTATTACTAATTTAATATGTCCGACCATGCTCTCTAAAGCAATAACTCTATAAAGTTGTATATCTCATTTTATAGCAACACATACAGTAGCTGAATTGGTGAATTATGAGACGTTATAAATAAGTGGTGACATTCTGTGTTTCTTTGTCTTTATTTAGATGATTTCATGATAACTGCAGCCCGTAGTATCCTCAAATGGATTGCACAACGAATCAGTACGCCTGTGCAAGCAGAAGGTAAGAAGCTCTGCCCAATGCCTGTGCTGAGCTGGCCATACACGGGCTGATAATAGCTTCTGAAAATAATATTATAACTTGCTTCCACTTGCTCTCTAACCATCTCTACTTCTGTTATATCTATTTTCTAGAAACTCCAAGGAACAACAACACTATACCTTTTTCAGAGGATTTAATTTTAACAACCCTAAAGGTCTGCAAAATGTGTCTGGGCACCTCAACAAACGAGGATGTGGAGAAAGAAATTGAAGAGCTGGATCCTGATTGGATAGAATTTGTAGAGGGCTACTATAGTATCATACAGTAAGTTATGTCAGAACAAACCCATGGAAATGTACAGTAGATAAGTTTGGGAAAAGGTTTTTTTTTTCATTAATATAATAAACAGAAAACAATGACTGGGCACATTAGTCTGGAAAATATATTTCTGTTTATTTTTTTTATTTTTTTTTAATAAATCCTATTAGCCATAAGGACAAGTGATGTAATTATATTATTACACCTTTTGAGCACTGAAAAAACCTGAATGTCAAAAGTGTACCGTCTTCTTTGTCTGGTGCAAAGTGCAGAGTGCAGTGCTGTCAGGTACATGGGAGGTCAGTACCTAATGTTGACCTGCAAATAGATTGTGCCAATAACTCTGTCCTACCTTAGTCATCTGAATGACACATAAGCCAGTCGGCATCAATCAACCTTTCCCGCTGACTGTCTGTTTTTGTACTTTCAGACCATTGCCCTTAATTTAACAAATGAGCCCCATGATCTTGCTTTAGTGTTTTTAGAATGTCCAGACGAATTATACGGAACCCACCGTTGATTAGTTGTAGATAATAAGTTCATTGGTTCATACTATAGAGCAAAACTGTGATGTAATAAGGTGACAGTGATTAAGTCATACTGAATCCTCACTGTATTGTTTTAGTGACGGCGCCGAGATCGACATTCCTGCCAAGTATGCTGAGCAATGCCGCCATGTTTTAGATCAAATTGAGGCAATACTCCCACAGCTGGAAATAGATGCAGGAAAGAATATCTGGATCCTAAAACCAGCATTTCTCTCCAGAGGAAGATGTAAGAAAACATAATAACTGTGTAATCTTATCTGACATTACAAAAACAAGTTATCCTTAATTATTTTAAAGAATTCATTACTATACCACGAAAAAAAAAAACACCAAGACAAATTAAACTTTAAAATGGCACAGCCTTTATTAAGAAATAACTTGCCGAAAATCCGCTTGCGCTCCTCTTCAGAAATCGATAGGGTGATCCATCGTGCTACTTGATTTCTCCTCTCTGCCTTCATTAAAGCCAGAGAGGAGAAATCTAGTGCCGCATGATGGATCGTCACCGTATCGCCTTTTCTGAACAGGATAGGAAGCAGAGTTTCGGTAAGTTATTTCTTAATAGAGGCTGTGCGATTTTAAAGTTTAATAAGTCTTGGCGGGTTTTATTTCGTGGTATACTAACACATTTTTTTTTTACATTTTTTTGATGTTACTGGTCCTTTAATGGTTCATACCAATTAGCAATCTTGCCGTTACTGTTCTTTGGATTCGAGATGATGTATAAATAAATGTATGTTATGAACGAGGTCCTGCTCTGTATTCCTCCCTTTTTGCAGTTGTCCTTCTAATGGCTGCTACTTTTTTGTTGCTGTTATTTCTTATATAATAGAAAGACATGTTATAAATAACTTTGGAACTGACGTATAGAATGACCGACTCTGACTATACATGTTTTTTTTCACAGCTATATGTTGCATAAATCGCATAGACGATGTAGGCACATTTCTGCAAAGCCGTCAAAACCGTAAAATTACGAAGCAGTGGATGATACAAAAGTACATTGAGAGGCCATTTCTCATTTATGGCACGAAGTTTGATCTGCGCCAGTATTTCCTGGTAACAGACTGGAACCCCATCACTGTCTGGTTCTATAAGGAAACTTGCGGTCGATTCTCATCACAGCCTTTCGACTTGGATAATCTAGACCAGTAAGTTATTTATGGAATGCTTTTGACATTTAGGGGCAGATTTATTAAAGGTCGAAGTGAAAATTAAAATTTAAAAAATTTGAATTTCGAGCAAATATTTTTGTACTTCGACAAGGCAATAGTCCAAATTCTATTATAATTTGAAAATAATTTGAGAAATTCAAATATCGAAATTTATCATGTACTGTCTCTTTAAAAATTCATCTTCGACCATTCGCCATTTAAAACTGTAAAGCTGTTTTAGCCTATGGGGTACCTCCTAGAACCTATTTGGAGTCAATTGGTGGACTTTGAAAAATCGATGTTTTTATTGGGAAAAGCTTTGTTTCGTACGATTCGAATGCGTTGTTACTTCAATTCTTATGATTCAAATTCAGACGAATTCTAACGAATACGGACTATTCACCTGCAAAAAAAGACGATTTCGTTTTTATATAGATTTCAAAGTTTTTCAAATTCGAAATTCAACTCTTGATAAATCTGCCCCTTAGAAAGCTCACTGGACAGCAAAGTTAAATTATATAAAGTTAAATTATTTAACAAGCACAAAATCTGACGATATTTCTATCTTTGTTGTTTCAGCTCCATTCACCTGTGTAACAGATCCATACAGCAGTACCTTACAAACTGCCCAACCCGTCACCCTGACCTTCCTGAAGACAATTTATGGTCTAATGTACAATTGAAGGAATACCTACGTATGATTGGGGCAGAACATGCCTTTGAAGAGGTGATGGTGCCAGGCATGAAGAAAGCCATATATTACACCTTGCAAGTTTGTCAGGATATAGTAAAGCACAGAAAGAACAGCTTTGACATTTATGGTGCAGATTTCCTGTTCGGAGAGAACTTTAATCCATGGCTGATTGAGATCAATTTCAGACCAGATATAACTTCACAAGCAACAGTGACTAAAGCTTTATTTGAAAGTCTTTTAGAAGACACCTTGAAGGTTGTTATTGACCGAAGGAATGACCCTAACTGCGACATCGGAGCATATGAGCTTATACAGAAACAGGTACATTTTTATTAAGGTACTGATAATGGGAATATATAACCATAGGGATATACAAAGGGATAATGTGTTCCCTTGAGCTGTGAAATGGGCTATATATATATATATATATGGTCAGGTTACAATGCAATTTAGTACATGTTACTGCATGTTACCCTTCTCCTAGGATGGCCCTAAAGATTGGGCTCTATAGAAGCAAAGTTAAGCCACTACGTATCTCACCCAATCACAATTATTCTGCCTTTTAAAACTCCAATCCTCTTTACTTGATGTGTTCAATACAATATCAGAGCACAGTTTCAACCTAAAGGTTCCTTTGAGTCTCATAATTGTGCTGTAATTAGTGTAATAATTAGTGCTCCAAGTATCAAATTAAGATGGTAGAGCACAGCATATATTTAGTAGTGTTATATTATAATAAGCATAATAAAAATATGATGACAGTGTGGTGAATCCAGCCTTTTGTATCCTAACACTATGGACAGGAGAGGCATTTTTTTTTTATACCCGGAACGTTTCATTTAAGTTAATACTTGTTGTTCTTTGTTTGCAGCCTTAAAATGAATACCTCAGTATTCAAAAAAACCTACAAGTGCAAGGATTTTAAACACTAAATCTAATGTATTAACTAAGTAGAATAAACCAACCAATAAGGAGTCACCAACCAATAAGGAGAAGAAATAATCAGCCAATGGATGAAAAGCTTCAGAGCCCAATGCAGTGATAGGGAGGGTGGGAGGAGGGTTCCCTATCCACCGGAGACAAATATCTAACTTTGCTGCATAAAAGAATATGCCTGCCCAAAACAGGTAGATTCACGAACGTGCAAATTTTCGCCAGCAACTGCTACATTTCCGCTACTGCCGCTTGCGTAATTTCATATTTCTGGAATGAAAACATCAACATTCTTGCGATAGCGTCTGTTTTGCCGGGAAAATGCGCTAGCCTAGTTGCGCTAGCATCCAGTGACAAGCAATTGAAGGATAAATATGGAGCAGCTGGAGAGTTGGGATGCTGCTCAAGTTGCTGTAAGACGTGTGACTATTTTGACGGTTCTCCAAATGTCCAAGGAAGCAAGAGGAGGAGCTGATTTCGTGACTTCGGGTCTTTTAGCGGCTTCTGGACTTTGGCTGTTCGGGACTTTTGCATCTCGCCTGTTCGGGACTTCAGGAGAGGCGGCATGGCTTTGGCGCTGTCAAGGGGGGGCCCGGCTGTGCTGAACTTTTTTAACTATCAACTATAATGAGACTGATCTCTTTGAAGAATCCTTTCACCACCTGCCTTTAACACTTTCATGAAGGACTGCAGAAAACCAAAAAAGCACTTAACAAATTAAACGAGCCTTGATTCTAGGGTCGTGTCGCGTCAGAACGGAAGGTATCGGATTCAAAAGGCCCTATAGTTCTACCCTTCCATGAGGACTTAATGGCACTATATGAACACTTACATGATACAGCAGAAGTCTTGTTTCGCTTGAAAGGGCAACACATTAATCTTATCCTCAATAAAAATGTTCTTCTTAAACAACAGAATCAGCTCATTATTTCTCAAAACCAGCTACTAAAACAGCAGAAACTTGAGCAAGAAAAACACCATTCTTTATTGAGGTTAACAAACACAACTGTGGACTCAAGTGAAGGGCAACCTGCCATTGTTTCCAACCTAAATTCTTCTTCCATGTTAAATGCTTGTGGCTCAGCTGCTTCTAAAAGTGGTGGGCCTCCAGTTTTGGGGAGGGCTTGAAGGGGCCAAAAAATAGTCCTTCTTGATTTGTGATGTATTCATGGCAGCTACCTGGAAAGGCTGAGTAAACACTCATGATTTTCCATTTTGAGTCACAGACCACTTTAACCTTTAAGGAATGGGTGTTTTTACGATTCCTAAACTTTTCCTCATTTTCTATGGGTGGTTGAATCACGACATGTGTGCAGTCTATGTCCCCCAGCACATTGGGCATCCCACCACGCTGATAGAATCCCAGCTTAAGCTCTTTCCAGGCCTGTTAGAAGATGGGAAGGATAGATAATTGTGTGTTTGTTTAAGGATAGCATGAAACACTTGGGCAATTATTTGAGACAATTGTTCACTTTTATTAATTTTCTCAAAGTGAACGCTCATATTTCCAAGGTCCATTAGAGTGAAATTACACCACTGTACATTCATTTCAATGTTTTTCAAAGAGTTTAATCAATGGGTGAAACTGAGAGTTCCCCCTTTGATGAACACTCTTTTAAAAATCCCATAGAAATTAAGAGTAGCGGAATTTCCCTGTAGCAGACTTGCCAATCTTACACTTAACTTTATCCCAAATATACCCCATTGTAGGCTGGCTGATTCCCATTATGAAGTAGCGCACGCATTGAGTTGTATGATGTATACGGTGGTATTGTAGAACACTCTTAATTTGTCTTTATTTGCCAAAGCCTTTGTATGGAAGGTCACCAGGTTGGGGAATTTAAAAAGGTTTGAATGGACATTTAAATATGTATAATGATTAATGGAATAGACATTCCTGGAGTCATAATTTAGATACCAAGCAGCTGATTTAGCAAAAACCGAGTTAGCTTTTTTTCTTGATTCTGAAAAAGGGGCGAAAAAACACCAAACACAGAAATAGTCAGAATTTATTAAAGAAAAAAAGCTCGGCAAGTGAAAGCTGACAAGGTTATATAGACGTCAATAGAAATATTCTCTAAAAAAAACTTGGCAAGGCAAAAAAACTTGGCAAGCTTGCCATGTTGTATAGAAGCCAATGGGAATATTCTCTAAAAAAACTTGGCAAGTGAAAGCTGGCTAGGTTGTATAGACGTCAATAGGAATATTCTCTAAAAAAAAACTTGGCAAGTAAAAGCTGGCCATGTTGTATTGAAGTCAATGGGAATATTCTCTAAAAAAAAAAAAAAAAATCGGCAAGTAAAAGCTGGCAAGGTTTTATAGAAGTCAATGGGAATATTCTCTAAAAAAAACTTGGAAAGTAAAAGCTGGCAAGGTTTTTTTGAAGTCAATGGAAATATTCGCTAACAGTTAAAAAGACACGGTTGACCTTGCTGATTTCTAGGAACTCACTTAACAGGTTAGTATAGAGCAGTGATCCCCAACCAGTAGCTCGTGAGAAACATGTTGCTCTCCAACCCCTTGGATGTTGCTCCCAGTGGCCTCAAAGCAGGAGCTTATTTCTGAATTCCAGGCTTGGAGGCAAGTTTTGGTTACATAAAACCCGTATGTACTGCCAAACAAAGATTCCTGTAGTCTGATAGTCTACATGGGGGCTGTCAAATGGTCAATTGCAGCACTTATTTGCCACCCCAAGAACATTTTTCATGCTAGTGTTGCTCCCCAACTCCTTTTACTTCTGTATGTTGCTCCCAGGTTCAAAGGGTTGGGGATCCCTGGGATAGAGGTATAGTCACAAAGTTGAATTCTAATTAAAAATTATTAACTGGTTGTTCTATTTGATAAATTAATTAGCTGTTATTTAGTAAAGTACAGTGTGCTAGAAACTCACTAAAAAATGACAATTAATTCTGTGCCATCACTTCAATCAATTTAAAATAATTAATAAAAAGGAATGGTGCCCGATTGAAAACCTTTCATTAAAGTGCCTGTACTGAAACCAACTGCAGCCACTCGTTGCTTTGTGAGCTGAATAATTAAAGTTGATTGGTGAAAGTGCTTGTGCTCAATAAATATGGTTTTTAAGATTGAGACGGTCCCTCTAGGCTGAGGAAACCGTGATATTAACAATGTCTTAAGAAACGAGTGTAAATAGATCTAAAAACTGGAGCTTTTATGTTCACACCATTCGTTTAGAAAAATGAATCCCCATTGTTGTTTAAAATATGAGGCCAATGCTTATACAATGAAGTTTTATACATTAATTACAATACAATTCCCTTGTCCACTTCATTTTACCTAAGGGTTGGTGGCGGGGCAGTGCATTATCCAACCGCTGGTGGTGTTGGGCGATTTCTCTTGGCAGTTATGGAAATACAATTACGAATACAATAATCTGAATTTAACAGACCAGATGCCGTTAACCTTCATTCAACCCCAGTATCTGGGGTAACTCTACAGGGGAGGGTATCCTGGGAAGGAGGATTGGTGGTTTACTTATATGTCCACAAGCAATCGTTATTGTACTTAGCAACTAAACTGTGAAGTTGCAGTATCAGTGATTCAACACTGGTTTCCGTCCCTACGTTCAAGCTCATAGTTATTTTACTATAGAGCTCCTTTCCTGATTTTTTTTTTTTTTAACAGATTTTCTTTATTGCATTTTAAACATCCAGTTATACAGGTATAGAAAAAGAAAGAGAGTGTCGAGATAGATAGAACCTCGGGATAGACCGATGAAAAGTAAATAAGGGATGGGTCTTCCATATTCGGCTCAAAGTGTTTTCAATGTGGGCGCCCACCCCCAACCAGGCATTCCATATTTTCCCAAATTTCCCTGGGCAGCCTCTTGCCATATATGTCAACTTTTGACTGGGAAGAACACTGTCGATCAGTTTTTTCCAGAAGTTTAAAGTCCGAGGTGCCGTTGCCTTCCAAGTCATCAGGATGGCTTTTTTGGCAAAGTGTAATAGCTGCAAAAGGCAAATCCGTTCGCTGGAGCTCAAAGCTAGACCTTCAGTTATTCCCAGTAAGCAAAGTTCAGGTGAACATACATTGGGAAGAGTCCAAGCTTACTCTCCGCATACTGCATTATTTCCGCCCAGAATCTCCGTATTTCAGGACAGTCCCAAAAAACATGGCTATAAGTACCTTGAGCACGGTTACACTTGGGCATACATCAGGACAACCAGGATAAATCTGGGCCCATCTGTGAGGCGTCAGGTATACGCGATTAAGAAACTTTGCTCCCTTCCTGATTTTATTGGCTATTTTTAGTTTACTAATCAATTTATGGAGTACTGTTTGGCGACACATCAATTTTAATACAGTAATAAAAGTTATATATTTTAACCACTTCTATGGCATTTTCTGGACAATTTATTGGGTCGGTGCAATTTATAGGCCACTCTTTCCCTCCTTTCCAAATAAATGTGTTAATCCACGTGGCCTTGCACACCATTTCATGGTTCTTCATGGTGATCGAAGGTGCTCCAATTGTTCTATCTGTATAAGCTACAAACAACTAGGTTGTTTCTTCTCCTTAGTTGATCATGATTTTAAAACAAAAATACAACTCAAAATGTTGATGAAGGAAGATGTTTCTTCAGCAGCAGAAAGGATTCAGTCACAAAGAACACAGACATATTTTTAAAGCAAAGGAAAACATTTATTTTTGTATTATAAATCATTTGTCTCTAGCAATCTTCAGTTCTATCACCTAGGCCACAACTAAAGCAATCAATGAATTTATCAATGGCAAGACTTCAAGTTAAATAAAGGGGCAAATTTCAATTACAAGGAGCAACCTCAATGGGCATTTTTACACACATAAAAAATTATGCAAGATCAATACAACTATAAGAATGATTACTTTTAATTTTCTTAATTAATTTTTACCTTTATTTACTATATACAGTAAGGGTTATTTATCAAAATCCGAATTTACCTCATTCTTTTCTGAAATATACTCCGACCAAATCTGCACAGGTTATTTCCCCTTATTTATCAATACATTTTCACAAAAAATTCCACTGCTGGAAAAAACTCGTGAAAATCGTCCGAAAATTGGAATCGTGCAAATTTTTCAGATTTTCCACCCGATTTTTGCCTGAAAACCACAAACTCTTCGGATTTTTGTACGAAATCCAGCGCAGATATCTTCAGGACCTTTTCCACAGAGTTATATACAACCTCGGCAGGTTTGAGATGCCGGATTTTTGGATTTTGACTTTTTCCATCCTCAGGGTATAATAAATCACAAAAATTATAGCCTATTTTTTTTCACTTAAAAGTTTTTGGCATTTGGAATTTAATAAGTAACCCCCTCAAATCTGTAGGAAGCCGGTCCTCAAATACTATCCATGAGAAATATTATGTCTAGAATAATTAGGCCATCCTTGGACTGCAGTCCTTTACCTTTATATATTTATATGATCTTTTAATGATTTGTAATTGTATTTAGAGTTAGCAAAGCATTTGTACAACCCTTTTGTTAACATGTCCCCAGCCAACCCTAAACATTCTAACCATTTATTTAGTCATTGCATTTTGATACATATATATTGTTCCTCCTGCTATGAAATTGAAGGAAATCTGAATTACATACTGTATATATATTATTTATGGCAAACCATTTTTGGTTATGCAAACATTGCCCGTATAACAATTGCTCAAGAGCAGTAAATCTTTTCCCTACAGAGCTACTTTTAAGTCTGGTGCCTAAGGCATCGGAAGAATAACTTCTCCAATACTGAAAAAAGTTGAAAGAGAAACTGAACCCAGGCCTTCCTTGAGTCAGGCAATCAATTAGAGCTTGGTTGTTGAACTTCAGCTCCTAGAATCATATGAAACAAAACTTATGGGAGTACGGGTTTAAGATTTTCTAGAGGGCCACTAATATGGCCTTTTCTCCGGCTCTGCTTAAGGTTGTTTTCTAGAACTCCTCCAGATTTTTATGAGAGTGAAATGTTCTCATTTCTGTTTATAAAAATAAATGGATTTGCATGGATATTCAGTCTACAAAAAAAGTCATGTAGCGGCACGTTTCGCTGCCAATCAGCTTTTTCAGAGACGACTCCATTAATATGCCAATGGGATTGTCAGACCTGCCTGATTTATACACCAAGGTCTGGAGAGAAAACTGGAAGATTTTTCCCCTACATGTAAAAATGTTATTATGTACTACATGAAAATCTACAGAAACAAAGACTATTTGGGGAGCAAGAAATACAGTATGAAGTCTGTAACTAACAGGTGTTGTGTCAAAAGGGCAACATTTTTACTTTATCTGTTCTTATACTTTACACATAAAATACTGCTTTGACCAGCTAACATGTTTCCTCTGATAGAATGTTCATATGGTGATTTCCCAAAGCAAACTAATGGCAAATGTGCAAAGATGCAGTTATTTGAATGTAATCATTGTGGTTGGCCTGACTAATGTATAATGACTAATCAATATCACAACAGTTATTGTAGAACCCTCACCAAACCCGTACCCACACCTTCTCGATCTGTACGCTACTTCTGTGCACACCTCTAGTGCCAAGGCACAAGGAGCAGAGGAGTGTACTTCTCGAGTCAGACCCGCAATTGTCAGCCAAATTTCTATCTGAACCCACCCAACTGGTAGTCAACCCATGGGTCACCTTGGGTTTTGGGTCAACCAGCACATCACTAATGCCTTGGTCTAACAATCAGACTCTTCAATTCTTGAGAAATTGGAAATTTGTGAGGCCATCAGAGATGCAAGGCCAGAATGTATAGCCTATTGTTGGACATAGTCTGGTTTTAATTCCCCCTCAAATTGATGTGGCCAACCAGATAGCCAAAAACAGGCCCTAGGATGGGGCAGATATTTATTGCATAGTTTGAAGAATCCCGTAGATGTACTCTGTTGATGTGTGGGCTCCATAGATCGGGGGTGAGGGTAAAATAGGGCAAAGATTTTCCATGTGAGGACACAGCAAAACTCATGATGTAACTATAGATGAAACAGACGCTTAATCTCCAAGTGGGAACACACAAATGCCAAAAGAGTTCATTAAAAATATATCTCCCAATTAAATTATCTGTAATTCTGCTCGAGAAAGTCCACAAGGACAAAAATGTGTTGCAGTTTAAGTGGGGAACAGTTGTATGATCACTTTGTATGTGAACAGCCAAAACATATTCCCTTTTCCTCTATAATAAGCTGATAATAAGATTCAGCGGGTTGCGTCCCACTGTGGAACGCATGCTAGTTTCTTATGCGGGAGCCATCTTGTATCAGGCTAAAGTTTCTGGGGAAAGTTACGGAACAAGCGAATCCTCGCAAAATGTGAGACGGTGTTGGGACTCTACTGCTGTACGGCTCCTTGTTGGAACGAGTGCGTAGAAAAGAGGGTGGAGGGCACGCCCCATGATTTTCACACCCTGCCATAGTAATGTCTAGCCTAAGAGCAAGCTCACACGTGGCGTTTTTAAAAGTGCATGGTCGAGCGTAAATACGCCATACACTTTGCTGAAATACGCTGTGTATTTTCAATATGGCGGCCAAACTCTGGCAAGATGGATTTCACATATATGTGTTTACAGGTTTGTATGCTGGTAACGTAATTACCTATTGACAAGCAGTACGGCTACATTCTGCATGTAAATTGTTTTCCACTTGGCTTTTTTTCGAAAAACTTTACTAAAATCCTTCTGAGTGGAATTGTGGGGATCGAGAAAAAACAGAAATGCATGCTGGGAAAAGAAAACTACAGGCGGAAAATGCACATTGGCGCATTTACGCTCAACCATGCGTTTTTAAAAACCCAACGTAAAAACGCCACGTGTGACCTTGCCCTAACATTGCTCATAAACTCCGCACATTGCTTCTAATTCCCTGTACAATTTGAACAGTGGCCTACATTCCACTTTTAGAATGGTATGGGATATTTGGGAATTATAAATTGAAGGTCTTTAAATAGATTGGGGCAGCTATCTTTATTTATTCTATTTATTGTTAAAGCCTGATTATTAATTTCACGATGAATTGCGAGTTTATATTTTTGATTTTGTTTTTAAACCATGCTTTTATTCATACATATGAATTGGATCTATACGTGAGTTTATGGGGGTTATTTATCAAGGTCCGAATTCATCTCAGTATGTCTAATATCAAACATCAAGCAACTCCGAATTCCCGAATGGACCTAAAAATAGTATCGGGAAAACTTTGGAGCTTTCCACGAAAACTCCGAATTGTTCTGAGTTTTTCTGCGACAAACCTGCAAAATCATCAGATATCGGTACGGACATCAACGCAGACACCGGGACCTTCCCCACTGACTTATACAGGACCTTGAGAGCTTTTATATGCAGGGGTTTCGGATTCAGAGTTTTTAGACCATTGGACTTTAATAAATCTCGAAAAATTCATTTTTTTTGCTCCGAAAACTAGGAATTATTCGTGGTTCAGATATTCTAACCTTGATAAATAGCCCCCTAAATGTCCCCATTTATAATAGATTAAGCTCTTATTTTTATGTTTCTGGTCTGCCAGTTTTATACGAGGTGAAGTATTACTGATTGTAAAGTGCAATGAAATGAATTGTGTTTTTTATTGTTGGATTATTGGGCTCGTATTGATGGTTAATTATGGTGTAATTTTGTCCTAAGAGACCAAAGGGGATTGGGTCCTTCAATTCAATTGTAAAAACCACCTAAAAAGTATCACTAAGCATTTTCAGTTCCAAATGATATTAATCCTGTCACACTTCTAAAGTTAATGGGGCCACAAAATGAATTACTGGGGGGTCCTGTGGCAAAAATCCCACCAGTAATTAAAGGGGTGGTTCACCTTTAAGTCAACTTTTAATATGATGAAGAGAGGGAAATTCTGAGACAATTTGCAGTTGGTTTTTATTTTTTTTTTATTTTTTTATGTAGTTAGCTTTTTATTCCGCTCTGCACTTTGCAATTTCAGCCTTCTGGTTGCTAGGGTCCAAATTCCCCTAGCAACCATGCATTGATTTGAATAAGAGACTGGAATATGAATAGGAGAGGCCTGAATAGATAGAGGAGTAATAAAAAGTAACAATAAATGTGTAGCCTTACAGAGCTTTTGTTTTTTAGATGGGGTCAGTGACACCCATTTGAAAGCTGGAAAGCGTTAAAGGGCAAGTAATTGAAAATATATCCAAAATAAATAACGACGCTCAATTTAAAGGTTGATTGGAATTAGCTGTTCTATAAGATACTAAAAGTTAACTTTAGGGTGAACCTTTGTCCATTTACACTCCCCTCCCTTAGTTCGTGTGGTATTATCACTGCAAATGTCGCCTCCATATTAATGAGGCCCAAAATGAATTACTTGGGGTCCTGCGGAAAAATCCCCAGCAATAATTAAACTTTGTCCATTTAAACTCCCCTCCAGTTCCTGGGATATTATCAGAGCCAATGTCTACGCCCTACAGGCCTGGCTAATCGCTATGATTACTAATGGCGACTATTGACACATCCTCTCACGCCGCCAGAGGAATAACAATGATGATGTCATTTTTCCCGCCCATATCCTCTCTCGTATATTGTAGCGCGGTGACGACACTCAGCCACGCCCACTCAGTCACAGACTTCCTTTTCCTTTCCTAGGGCTGCGCCTCTTTTCCTCATAGCCATCTGATAGCGAATCCCTCTTTCCCTGCCAACCAATCAGGGAACTACATTATTCATACGCTCGCCGCCCCAACCAATCATTAGCCTCCTCAGTCTCTGGGCCGGGAAATAGGGGTGTGGCCGCTCGAGTCTGGGGAAACAAAGAGAGGAAAAAAGGCGAGCGGCCGGGCCCCTGTGTTGTAGAAATTAACGGGGCCGGTGCGGCGGGGTTGGATTTCCGAGTAGCGGGGCTGCGGCAGGATGAGGTTGTGTGTCCGGGGGAAGAGGCGCCAGTGACCGCCCGAGTCTCCCTCAGCTCTTTGTGCCGCGAGCGCAACATGCCGGGAGGAGCCTCCTGGAGAGCCGGGGCCGAGCTGTTGCTGCTGGAGCCCGAGGAGATGAGGTTGAGGCTGGCCACGCTGAGTCTGGAGGAGGAGGACGAGGAGAGGCCGGGGGAGGAGGATGCGGAGGAGGCAGCGGCTCTGCTCATGGGCGGTGCGGGGTGTCAGGCCGCTTTTCCCCCAGGGAGTGCGGAGCGGACCGGCCGCAGGAAGAGCGTCAATACCAATGAACTGGTGCCCGTGCCCAGCTCTGAGCATGTGGCGGAGATAGTGGGGCGTCAGGGTGAGTATCCGGGGCACAGTGACTGCATAAACATGGCGGCTCTTGGGGTGATAGTGTTTCCTGTATCGACTAGGCCCCTCCCTCCAGGGGCCACACTTCCTCCGCTTGTGCTAGTGGGTGGGGCTTCCTGAGTGGGTGTCAGACTGGCATGGGGGGAGCCCACACTTCCTCAATGTTGAAGCTTCATTGTCTAGACTGGAGGTCCCCAACATTTATTTGGCCCAGGGAGGGGTCGGCGTCCAATTCAGCACATTAATTGTCCCCTAGTCTGGGCGGCCTAGTTCAAGACTGTCCACAGCCCGGTGGTTGGGGTCCCCTGGTTTAGAGAACAAGACTCCTGTAGGACCGGCCCATGAGGAGACCAGGAAAACTCCCGCTGGGCTCACGCGTCGGGGGGGGGGCCTCTTGCTTCTAACCATCTGGCCTGTTTCATGGTCCGTCCCCATTTCTTTAAAGGGCACCTGTTGGGTAAAGATGTTATCCCCAACCAAAGGTCTGGGCTAATAGAGCCGCATTCCAGTTGGGGGTTAACAATAGTTTTTTTTAAAGAAAAAAATGCCCCCCGCCAGCGCTAGGCTACTTTCACCAGGAGAGAAATCCCAGTGTGAGCTGCCATGTTGTTTCACTCACATGCGCATAATGAAAAGCTGCAGCGAATTGCTGATTATGTGAGTGACCAGACATGGCTGTTGGGTAACAATGGCGGCGGGATTTTTTTTCTAAATAAAAAACGGTTATCCCCAACCGGAATGCGGGCTCTTATTAGCCCACACCTTTGCTTGGGGATTAGTGATGTGCCGGCAGGTTTACCCATGTTTAGGCTGACCTCACATGCTCCTTTCCGGGGCGGGTGAGGGTTGAGCTCTTCTTGCCTTCCAAATGCCGGCTACTGACTTCCGGGTTGAGTTTTTATAGACGCACACCTCTCGCCCCACCCATTTTGCATCATTGGGGGTGCGGGTCCATAAAAGAGACCCAGAAGTCGGGCTGGTGCAGGTCGGGAAAAGCCCGACCTGCACATCACTATTAGGGATAACGTTTTTACCCAACAGGTGCCCTTTAAGGGGCTTAAAGGACAAGTATTAAGAAAAAACCCCTACCCTACATAGACCCTCCCCCCCCAGCCTAGCTGCTAACCGTAACTGTTTACTTACTACTCAGTGCAGATTCAGGGATCGCAATTCACGGCAGCCATCTTCTTCTCTTTTGTCTTCATCGGGAAGAAAGTTCTGTATCGGCGCATGCGCAGTTGGAGCAGTCTGCGGGTTTTTGTCAACTGCGCATGCGCCGAAAGTCTTGAAAACTGCCGAAGCGCCAGAAGAAGATGGCTACCGTGAACTTCGATCATGCTTGACAAAGGGGATCACCCCGAAACGTTGTATCACGCAAATAAAATACAGCATGGGTTGTCCCTGCTTGCAACTAAGACCTGTGTGCCGGTGGAATTATTTCATCTGTAGTTCCATTAGTCGAGCATTTATAGGCAAATACCATTCTTGAAAAATTCAATGGTAACTGTTGATGCACTGAATCTCATATTCAGGTCAGCATTCTGCCTTTTTCATCAGGGTTCGGATTTGAACGAATCCAAGTGTCTGGCCAAACCGAATCCTTAAAATCACGTGACTTTATCTTCATGCGAACTAGCAATTTTTTTTCCTTTTTGACCATTACTAAACCTTATTTGCACATGTAAATTAGGATTGGGCTCTGGTTTCAGATGAATCCCCAAATAGTGGATTTTGTGCATCTCTAGTAACGCATCAAATAACGGCTCCATTTTTTATTTATTTTTTAATATCACTATTTTAAAGAAACTGAAAAGCTATTTTTATTTTTTTCAATTTTAGTTTTACAATTTTATGCTTTTTTTATGTGTTTTGGGAAGGTGCCAAACTGCCATCCCCTTTCTAAATTGGTCACAGGCAGCGGAGTAAATGTAAATTTGGTAGTCGGTATTGTAAGGACCATCAATCCATCAATGACCATATAGTCACTCTGAATCTTTTTCTTTCCCAAAGCTACACTATTTTGGTCAATATTACACATTGGTGTAAGACATAAGAGGACTCATTTACTAATGGTAGAGGGCCAAGCACTAAAGGCTGCAAAATTGTGTCCCTTCGGGCCTTCCACAGTTGCACCTTGTGCCATGTAAAAATCGGACAGGTTAAAAGATTTGTCGGCTGCCGATAATATTTCTGCGTGTATTGCCGATCGTACGATTTTCAGTGGGAGACTGTCATTAGCTTTTGTCGGACATAACTTTCGAACGGGCAGAACATCGGCTGATCTGTTCTTTTATTACTTTATTTGATCGGAATGTTTAGTGGCGGGTCGGGAGATGTCCGATCATTTGAGGATTCGAATGATCAGATCTTTGCATCTATGGTCAGCTTAAGACAGACAACTTTCTAACATATTTTTAAGGCCAGATTTAGGACTTTACCACGCAAGTGAACATTTTATTTGTTTAATTTTCTTATGTTGAATCTAATTTTACACCATAGAAAGCAAGGAAACCAATTTTTAGAATCAGTCGGCTACATTATTTTACAGGTACTACTTAACGTTGCACAATTTCTTACTGGATATCCTACAGTTTTTATTACATAAATAATTTATTTCCCCAGCGGCTGTGTTTTTCTGCAGAGACACAGACCAGTTTACACATTTTTTAAGAGATATTCAAGTCATATCATGCACCAAATACAAATATTCTGACACACAATGGATTCCCAAGTTCGATCTGTATTAGATCAGAATTGCAGAACCCTGTAAGCATTCTTCCTTGGGACATAATAAACAAGTGAGCTGATACATTTGTTAAAGCACAAAGGACTATGAGGGTTTGATTAGGCTGGTGGACCTATAACTTAAGCTTCCCGTTATGCCCCGGTGTAACTATTCGTGACAGAACAGATATATTAATTAAACATGTTGTTGAAAGTATGGGGGAGGGGGTTCAAAATAACCAATGATCCCAGAACTTTGTGGGGGCTCTGCAGATGGTCTAAGGTCAGACACACAGGGGAGATTTAGTTGCCCGACGACTAATCGATTCTCCTTCGGGCTACTACTCACCCTGAAAAGCCTTCCCACCTGCTAGAATCGAAATCACTAGCAGGATAGCACTTTGAATGATTCTGACTTCGGAAAACTAATCGCTCCAAGTGCCACCCTGCCCACGATTTCGATCGCCGGCAGGAAGGCTTTTCGGGGAGTCGCTCAAAGAAGAGGCGGTTAGTCGCAGGGCGACTAAATCTCCCTGTGTATCTCTGCCCTAATACAGTCATGCTATGGTTAGGTTTTTAATCCAGCTCGGTATTTGGCTTCACTTGTTACACGAGCTACAGGTTAAATGCCTGCTTTATAGTGGTGCTTCCCAAATTGTTGGACTCACCCTTATGGGCCTCTGAGCCTTTGTAGGGAGAACTCAGACATAATGGGACAGATTTGGGTAGAATGCATATTACTCTACTGGATTATCCTGGAAGCCAATTAAAGCAAGATCTAACACATCTTTGTTGTCTTAGCCTTTCCTTCTCCGTTGAAGCTAATGGCACATAAGCCTTGTCTTCTTTTGAAGCGAATATCAGTGTGAAAAGGCAGGCGGAAAGGAATCGAGGCCGAGCCTTTTGTGCCATTAGCCTAAAAGGTTAGAAGAGGTGGTTGTATTTAATTTAAAGATAATAGATGTGCTGAAAATAAATGCTGTTGCCTTTGTGCCCCTATTCAGTATATTACAGTAGTATCTTGTGCCAAACTGCAGATATGTAAAAGATTTTGTGGTTACATAACCCAGTATTCCCCATAGTTTATTCATGAGATATGCAGCTTAACTGACCTACACCATATATCTAATTCGCATCTTGGCATTTCAAGGAATGTTTAACACTTCGCATTTTTTGTTCTATACGCAGGTTGCAAAATCAAAGCTCTGAGGGCCAAGACAAACACTTATATAAAGACACCGGTCCGTGGGGAAGAGCCAGTATTCGTGGTTACTGGAAGAAAAGAGGATGTAGCCATGGCTAAAAGGGAAATCCTTTCAGCTGCCGAACACTTTTCTATGATAAGAGCATCTCGCAACAAAAATGCCCCCCCTGTGGGCAACGTACAGTGTGCCCCAAACCTACCAGGTCAAACTACAGTTCAGGTGAGGGTACCTTACCGAGTCGTTGGTCTTGTTGTTGGTCCGAAGGGAGCTACAATTAAACGGATACAGCAACAGACACACACTTACATAGTCACTCCAAGCCGTGATAAAGAGCCAGTCTTCGAAGTAACCGGGATGCCGGAAAACGTAGATCGCGCACGTGAGGAAATAGAGATGCACATAGCCATGCGCACTGGCAATTTCATCGAGCTTAATGATGAAAACGATTTCCACTATAATGGTACCGACGTGAGTTTTGAAACTGGAAACATGGCCTCTGCATGGCTGAGTGCACATCCAACTGCTCCCAGCCGGAATAGAATGATCTCCAACTACAGAAATGATAGCTCCAGTTCTCTGGGTAGCGGCTCCACTGATTCCTTTTTGGGAAATAGCAGATTGGCTGATTTTAGTCCTTCAAGTCCCTTCAGCACAGGCAGTTTCTGGTTTGGAGAAACCAATCCCCCTATGGGATCAGAAGATCTAAGTGATGCATCTGCTTTTGACCAAATACCATCATCTTCTGAAACCATCTGGGCACCCTTTGATACAGGAAACTCACTCTCTGCTTATGGTGGTGATGCCGGCACAAAATCTCAACGTAGAGGAAGTCTGTCTCCGACCTTCCCTGAGAATGTGGAATATTCCCTAACGAAAAGTTTTCGAAGTGACCTTTCAAGCACAAGCGAGCCAGGTCATCCTATCTACATCCCTGCGTTCTCCAACGGCAGCAACAGCTATTCTTCTTCCAATGGCGGATCCACCTCCAGTTCGCCGCCTGAGACAAGACGGAAGCACGACTGCGTTATCTGCTTTGATAATGAGGTTATTGCTGCCCTGGTTCCATGTGGCCACAACCTTTTCTGTATGGACTGTGCCAACAAGATCTGTGAGAAAGAGTTCCCGTTGTGTCCTGTGTGCCAGTCCCAGGTCAATCAGGCAATCCAGATACACTCCTAATTGTGCAAATATACACCCACTCGCACAAGTGTATGGAGGAGAGCATGGGTTAGGCTACAGTTAGTAAATTTGCTGCTACCCCACTATAAATGAGGGTGGATAAGCTGTTGGACAAGGAGGGTGGTTTAGAGGATGTTTGTTGGTGTTTAGAATATGGTAAATTATGATTTACAGATCTAGTTTACATTCTTAGTATGGAATATTATGTTTACAGAGAACAAACATCAGTTTTTTAAAAGATATTTCACTGCCTTTTTATATTCCTTTATCACAAAGGAACGACACACGACAACAGGTACACTTCTAATCCGTCTAATGCTACAGTATTGACTATATTGCCTAGTTATGTTGCTATTACGGTGTACGAGCAGGTCACCTAACTGTGCAAAACTACCACAGGGACGTCAAAGCCAGCCAAAACCATTAACTGTAGTCGCTTGTTCAAATGAGACGGTTATTAGTACGACACTTGTGGGCCTTTAGGGGTGTTCAAATGCACAAGCTCTGGCTAATGTAGAGGATTTGACATTCCATTGATTAGTCTGATGAAGTTTATCGTTTTACGCAATTTAAATTAATTGTAAATGTGAATGAATTTTATGAGCCACCCACGACTCAAACACTACTTTTAATTTAGGCAAGGGATGGACTGTGCTTCGGAGGCTTTGCACCCATGAAACTTAAGGTGGCCATAGACGCACAGATATCGTACGGAGCAATTTTTCGTGCGGTATTCAGTGCGTGTATGGTGGGAAAAGAGCCGACTGATATTGGCAGAAGACGTGGATATCGGTTGGCTCATTGATTGGGCTGGATGGAAAATTTTGATCGGGTGCCTTTGAAGGGACCCAAACATCGGCCATTGCAAGTGCTGAATCGTCAAATACAGGTAGAATTCTATTGTTTCTACCTGTGTATCTGACAATTTAGCTCTACACGTGTGTAATGAAACTAGCAATCTTTCTTGGAAAGATCTTTTCCAGGAAAGATCGTAATTGTTACGTCTATGGCCACCTTTACAGCCTGCGTAGAAGATACGAGGACAGGGCATTTTTACTTCCCTAGTCTATCGTGGTTCTAAACAGTTAGTCCCAAGCCCCACTGATGTTTTCAGCCTGTGGATGTCTTTCGTTTACGCCTTTCAGTACGTTTTTAAGTGTTTGCATCAAATATGCAGAACGGGATCTCCCTCTGGATTTTCTAGTAATATTTTTGAAAGTTTTTTTTTTTTTTTCCAAGGTAATTTTATTTTCCACGGTAACACAAATTAAAGTTAAGTCTGTGTACTGACAAGTAAATATATATAGATATATATAGAAAAATCTTTATTTTTATTTCCACTTGAAGTTACATTTCGTAAAAAAAGAAGTTTACAAATTTTTTTTTTTTCAGTATACAAATTGCCTTGATGGCATATTATAATGTAATGCAAACCTTTACTGCTAATTGCTTGTAGACTAGTTGCGTCAGTATTGAACCTTTTAACCTGTAGCTGCCGTTGTACGCACAAATGTTCGGCAAGCATGTATTTTATATTATTAAGCATTGTACACGGCAACTAACAAAGCCAAGGAACTAACCTATTATATCAGCAGCGTGTAAAATATATATATATATATATATATATACACATGCTACAGAAGCTACGATGACGATATACAGTATCAATATACAATATAGTTTAGTATTTGCTAACTTTACTACACTTTTGTTATGTATATGTAGGAACATAATAGGGAATATAAATTCAGTATGAGTAAAGGTTTTAAAAAAAAAAAACATATATTTTATGATAAAGGGCCTTTAACTTATTATGGCCAAAGCACTGATATATATTTGCTGTAAAGAGAATTATAAGAGTTTTATTTTTCGGATATTAAAAGTTAATAAAGACTTGTTTCCATTAACTTATATTTGAGATAACCGTTCCATGGTGTGGTGTTTTTTGTGCTGCATTTGTCGTGGGCTTGTTTGGGGTTTAGAAAGGGTATTGGGCAGAACAAAATTCGAATAACCTGCTGGGATTCATTTTGTTTTTTTTTGTTTTTGGGTTACTCTAATGTCATGTGACATTTCTAGCAGTTCCTGAATTTAGCATTCAAGGAGGAGGAAATGAATATATAAGTAGGGATACCCCGAATCCTCCTTTTTGGAATTGAGCCTATTAACAAATATTTCAAGGTGGATTTGGGCATGATCAAATTATGAACATAATTTATGCTCTTTTTTTAGGGTTCGTATATAGTTCTACTACTCTGATTGCCCTGCTGATGCTCTTCAAACTGTGTGTTTATTTTTGGAACATCTCCTGAAAAGACCATGTGTGTATTTTTATACACTTTAGCTGTATTTAGGCTAATGGCACATGTTGCAGAATGTTGGGTATTTTCCCAGCCCTGTTATTCGCCTGATGAAAAAGTGTCTTAATATTGCCATTCTATGCAGTGGTATGGGGTAATGACAATACCCCAAAGCTTCCATGTGTGCAACGGGATTAATGGTCAGTTCCATGGTAGAGTAAAAGCCATCAAAGGAACAGTAACACCGAAAAATGAAAGTTTATTAAACATGAAGTACTGCTGTGATACACTTGGTCAACTGGTGTGTTTGCTTCAGAAACTACTATAGTTTATATAAACAAGCTGCAGTCTAGCCATGGGGGCAGCCATTCAAGCACAGGATACACAGTAGATAACAGATAAGTACTACTATAGTTTATATACAGTGGTGTGAAAAACTATTTGCCCCCATTCCTGATTTCTTTTTCTTTTGCATGTTTGTCACACAAAATGTTTCTGATCATCAAACACATTTAACTATTAGTCAAAGATAACACAAGTAAACACAAAATGCAGTTTTTAAATGAGGGTTTTTATTATTTAGGGAGAAAAGAAATCTAAACCTGTGTGAAAAAAGTAATTGCCCCCTGAACCTAATAACTGGTTGGGCCACCCTTAGCAGCAATAACTGCAATCAAGCGTTTGCGATAACTTGCAACGAGTCTTTTACAGCGAGTGATTTTGGCCCACTCATCTTTGCAGAATTGTTGTAATTCAGCTTTATTTGAGGGTTTTCTAGCATGAACCGCCTTTTTAAGGTCATGCCACAACATCTCAATAGGATTCAGGTCAGGACTTTGACTAGGCCACTCCAAAGTCTTCATTTTGTTTTTCTTCAGCCATTCAGAGGTGGATTTGCTGGTGTGTTTTGGGTCATTGTCCTGCTGCAGCACCCAAGATCGCTTCAGCTTGAGTTGACGAACAGATGGCCGGACATTCTCCTTCAGGATTTTTTGGTAGACAGTAGAATTCATGGTTCCATCTATCACAGCAAGTCTTCCAGGTCCTGAAGCAGCAAAACAACCCAGACCATCACACTACCACCACCATATTTTACTGTTGGTATGATGTTCTTTTTCTGAAATGCTGTGTTACTTTTACGCCAGATGTAACGGGACGCGCACCTTCCAAAAAGTTCAACTTTTGTCTCGTCGGTCCACAAGGTATTTTCCCAAAAGTCTTGGCAATCATTGAGATGTTTTTTAGCAAAATTGAGACGAGCCTTAATGTTCTTTTTGCTTAAAAGTGGTTTGCGCCTTGGAAATGTGCCATGCAGGCCGTTTTTGCCCAGTCTCTTTCTTATGGTGGAGCCGTGAACACTGACCTTAATTGAGGCAAGTGAGGCCTGCAGTTCTTTAGATGTTGTCCTGGGGTCTTTTGTGGCCTCTCGGATGAGTTGTCTCTGCGCTCTTGGGGTCATTTTGGTCGGCCGGCCACTCCTGGGAAGGTTCACCACTGTTCCATGTTTTTGCCATTTGTGGATAATGGCTCTCACTGTGGTTCGCTGGAGTCCCAAAGCTTTAGAAATGGCTTTATAACCTTTACCAGACTGATAGATCTCAATTACTTTTGTTCTCATTTGTTCCTGAATTTCTTTGGATCTTGGCATGATGTCTAGCTTTTGAGGTGCTTATGGTCTACTTCTCTGTGTCAGGTAGCTCCTATTTAAGTGATTTCTTGATTGAAACAGGTGTGGCAGTAATCAGGCCTGGGGGTGAGTACAGAAATTGAACTCAGGTGGGATAAACCACAGTTAAGTTATTTTTTAACAAGGGGGGCAATCACTTTTTCACACAGGCCCATGTAGATTTGGAGTTTTTTTTCTCCCTTAATAACGTAAACCTTCATTTAAAAACTGCATTTTGTGTTCAATTATGTTATCTTTGACTAATAGTTAACGGTTTTTGATGAGCAGAAACATTTAAGTGTGACAAACATGCAAAAGAATAAGAAATCAGGAAGGGGGCAAATAGTTTTTCACACCACTGTAAACAAGCTGCTGTGTAGTCCTGGGGGCAGCCATTCAAGCACAGGATACACCGTAGAAAACAGATAAGTACTACTATAGTTTATATAAACAAGCTGCTGTGTAGTCCTGGGGGCAGCCATTCAAGCACAGGAGACACAGTAGATAACAGATAAGTACTACTATAGTTTATATAAACAAGCTGCTGTGTAGCCATGGGGGCAGCCATTCAAGCACAGGATACACAGTAGATAACAGATAAGTACTACTATAGTTTATATAAACAAGTTGCTGTGTAGCCATGGGGGCAGCCATTCAAGCACAGGATACACAGTAGATAACAGATAAGTACTACTATAGTTTATATAAACAAGCTGCTGTGTAGCCATGGGGCAGCCATTCAGTGCTGAAAAGGAGAAAAGTCATGGGATATTACAGATGCACTCCGTAGTATACAATGGGATCATTCAGACCTTATCTGTTATCTACTGTGTATCCTGTGCTTGAATGGCTGCCCCCATGGCTACACAGCAGCTTGTTTATATAAACTATAGTAGTACTTATGAAGCAAACACGCCAGTTTTACCAGTGCAGGTCAACTATACATTCTTTTGTCATTTGGTGAATCAGCAGAAAAGAAGATGGGGAGCTACTGGGGCATCTTTGGAGACACAGACCTTTACTGCTAATGGCTGTGGTTGCCTTGGGCTGGTACAGAAAACATAACGTGCAATGTTTTTATCCTAGTTTTATGTTACACTTCAGTTCTTTATAACACTTTTGCTCAGCACGTAGTAGGATCAGGAACTGGGGTAACACCTAAAACTAGCGTTCAAACTCAGTTTTGCAAGGTCCGGTTTTTCCTCTACACTGTGCAGTGGAATGCATGAGGCCACTGCCAAATGAGTTTATCTTTTAAAAACCAAAGATTATACTGTTTAACACCTACAATTTCAGTATGTTTCAGGATAAAGGTCATGCATTTATTATCTTTTAGTGCCAGTGACCATAGGAACCTGATCACTTTAAGTACAAAATACACATAAACATTAGGGTTTCATATTCCATCCTATAGTATCTGACTTTATCATGATACATGGTGCAACCATTACTGTACCTTTCAACTTTCCTGCGTTGTCTTTGCTAAAGTTCATGGTTACCCAAAGCACCGCAGATAGTTCCTCAACGGAGCTGACCATATCCAATGAGTCACACTGTGTGATCTGGTCACCCTTACAGCCTGTGAGCATAGCTTATTATCCTTGTATAATATTTTTTAACAAAACTTCTTCCAGCCATTTACTCATTTATTAAGCTGAAACTGCTTTACAGTGTACCTGTTCTACAGAAAAATAAGTATCAACATCTTGTGGTGACTCATGGTAAGCAGGATGGCACCTCTCATTTTTGTATAAAGAAAAGTTTCTAGTCCTTAAAGGACTAGTAATTCCAGGAAATTAAAGCACCTTGACGGAGAACGAAAGGTTAAAACTAAATAGGCCTTATCAGAAAGGTCCACCTAAATATACCAGTAAACACCCTGAGTCCTCTGTCAAAAGAAACCGATTTCTTTCCTTTTATCGTGTACACATGGGCTTCTGTATCAGACTTCCTGTTTTCAGCTTAAACCTCCTTGCCCCGGGCGTGAGCATGCTCAGTTTACTCCTCTCCCCCCTCCCTTCTCTGCAGTAATCTGAGCCCAGAGCTATAAGTGAGCAGGGAGAGACTTAGGCAGGAAGTGATGTCACAACAAGATAATATAGCAGCTGCTATCCTAAATAAACATAGAGCTTCTAAAGCTTTATACTCAGGTATGGTAAAACATTCTTCAGAATAAATATAGCATTCTAGCTTGCATGATTGCAGCTAATCTATTGGCAATAACATGACTCCCTAGCTTTCCTTCTCCTTTAAGCTTATTTCCATAAAATGTTAATTTACTGTTGACGGAATTTCTAGCTATACAGGTAGGGTTTTTTTGGCTTTCGGGGATAGTTTACCTTAAGTGTGGGTTGGGCATTGTTTGCTTTCGACAACTGATAAAAGATGGTATAAAACAGAGGTTTAAAAAGCAGGACTTGTACTTGAGATTTAAGATTGCACTTAAAAGCAACCAAAGTCTTTCTTAGTTTCAAAAGCCTGTTCGGGTAAAATGATGATTTCCAAGGCACAAAACCCTGCGTGATTGGTAAATTGACGCAGGATTAATTGGCCCTGATGGCTTTGGGTTATATTAAAGTTTCCTTCTTGGTATTACTGGTCCTTTAAGGTGAAGTAAATGAGGCTTAAACACTCTCTCTGTTAGGGTATATTTTGATCTATATTTACTAAGAATCGTTGAATACTGAGCCATGTAAATGTTTCTATTTTGGTGCCTTATTCTGTTGCCATGGAATTGTCAGCTGCCGCTGTATAGATTTCCCATACGCATTCTTCTGATCATCGTGCAAGTGTATTAGTCATCACAAGCCAACCTATAAATCAATGTACTTGCTATAAACATCCATGGCCTTGTTATATGTTATTGGGCGGAAACTCCTTATTGGCCTAATGAGGCATTTTCAGTGCTGCCGTTGGTACAAAAGGCCCCAGTCCCCCTCCATACAAATCGTGCAGAGATGGGCGGGTGTTGGTCGGCTATTTGTTTAGTACCCACTGACATACTGAGATTTCATAAAGTCATGGCAGAATACACTGATGTGGTCATATAGTCCAAACTCAATTGTGAGGGAGAATAAAATTCTGTGTATTCCCCCAGGAACCCCCCTTGACTTGAATGGACTCTGTTCTCAAGCTCAACTTGGTCACTAGTACCCAGACCTTGAGGCAGAGCCACCTGCTTGGCTGCATGAGCAGCTCATTATTTTTCCTTGCTATGGAGGGATATATCTCTATGCTCTCCCACCGGTAACTCCCTTTTACTCCCGTACTTTCTCATGTCATACATTCCAAAGTCTAATAAAACTCTGTGATTCCTTTGTTCTGGGTTCTGACTGTGAGTTCAGAATCCACGGAACTCCTGTCATAAACTTTGTCTTTCACCTTAAGTGGTCTCTGGTTCCTGAAATTCAACGACTTCAGTAAAATCTCTGCACTGATCTAACCAGCAAGTGTTTGTCTTTAAAAGATTGTGTAAAGGAGCCCTTATGAGCTATAAAAAAGCCTCTGTCTTCTAGGCTGATTATTATTCTTTGTTTATACAGCGGTGACACGTTTAGGGCTCTTACTAACGAGCGGTTGTAGCTGCGTTCCGTTTTTCTGCGTTCAGCCGCAGGGGAGCCCAGGAATAGACGCATTACGTTTTTTCCAATGGGGCTGTACTCACACAGGCGCGTGTAGGCGCCGAACGCAGGAAAAATGCAGCATGTTGCGTCTCAACCTGCGTTCGGCGCCTACACGCGCCTGTGTGAGTACAGCCCCATTGGAAAAAATGTAATGCATCTATTCCTGCGCTCCCCCGCGGCTGAACGCAGAAAAACGGAACGCAGGGGAGCGCAGCTTCAACAGCTCGTCAGTAAGAGCCCTTACATAGCAGGCAAGCAATGGGACAACTCCCGCTCGTATACCTGCCAATCTTCCAAGAAGAATGGTCTGAACACTAATAATTATCTTTTTATATAAAGAAAAATTAATGGAGGATAAACTCATCTTATAAATCGAATTCCTCGATGAACAGGGTAGGCCCAGCTTGGCTTCTAAAAAGGTTGGAGATAGTTTACATAGTGTGTCAGTCAGCCCATGATTAAGTACTTTGAGGTAGAAAACGCGTAGGGCCCATGGAGATGCATTTATACTTTGATCACTATGATCAATAAAGACTTTTTATAACTTATATTATTGGCCCTGTGGATTCCCCTTTCTTTTTGCTGTACACATTGGTTTGCTGCTCCCTGAAGCTGGGGGTCTGGTGCACCTGGACCACATGATCACCTTGGTGAGCTATTTACTTTATTATTCAGGAGCACCACTCGATAGCTCAGTTTCACAAGTAGAAAATGTGACCCTGTGATCGATGGAATCAGGAATATGAAGCTAGATCTCTATAGGGAGAGGCAGCTCAGGGGAACACAGGCAACAACTATGTGAATTTGAAGTTGTTGAAACAAGCACCAATATGGCCGGGCCGGTGGATGGATTTCTGCCATAATGCTCTGCTAATGTGCTATTTGTTGTGGGTGGCCAACTGAACTGATGATTCTGTAATCCAGCCAGATTTTCTCCAGACCTATAATCCAGTCTTCTGATGCCTTTTCTCACTCTGGGGCATACTAAGGATAAAAAGGACAATTTACCAGAATCTCCATAATTCTATTCCCTTACAAGAATCTCGTACAAGATTTTAGATTTGTCTTGCGGCAGATTTTTGTTCACCCTTAATAATAAATAAATATTCAAATAAAGTTAATAAATATACCCCTGTCTGCGAGGCCTTGGATGGTACGGATACATGGGATTTAGAGATGGTCGTACATGTTCAGATTTTATTTGTCGTACGGCGAATGTTCGGATATCAATCATACATAGGAAAAGCAAAAATCTGGCTATTTAATTGACAGACATCTTACAAAAGTTATGTCCCATGGATATAATCAGATACAATACATGCAAAGATATAATCTGGCAGAAATTTTGGAACCTGTTTATTCGACTAAACAAGCAGTGACATTGTGTGAAAATTGATGGGGCAATTATTTAGAGCCCACACAAAGGATGAACATACCCAACTTGGCCAGTCTTTCCTCACAGCTGAAATTATCCTTACCTTTTACCAGCTTAGTTGCCCTTCTCTGTACCCTCTCTAATACAATAATGTCCTGTTTGAGTGATGGAGACCAAAACTGTACGGCATATTCTAGATGGGGCCTTACCAGTGCTCTATACAGTGGAACAGGGGTCAGTAACCTTTACTATCAAGAGCCATTTTACCCCCACTTCCCCTAAAAAAAATAGTCTGGAGCCGCAAAACATAACACAGCTTATAAACTTTTAAAAGTTTTAACTTTTTTTTAATTTTAACTGTTACAACAACAGAATACAACAAACAGAAGTGCATTGTGTATATGCAGGGCTACTTTGAAATAAATGAAACACTGAATAGCCCTATTAAATGCTAGTGTTCTCATCTGTTTAATGTGACTTCTGTTTCTGAAGCTCCATGCTTGCTGCGGCTCGGTCTTGCCTGTCATTTCTGGGATGTCTATACAGCCCTTGCGCCTGCTGAAGGCTTCCTGAGTGTGCAACCGCGGTAAGCTAACCATTAGCTTACCACGGTCGCACACTCAAGAAGCCGCTAGCAGGTGCGAGGGCTCTATAGACGTCCCAGAAGTGACAGGCAAAGCCGCAACACCGAGCCGCAGCAAGCAGGATGAAGAGCCGCATGAGGCTCCGGAGCCGCGGGTTGCCTACCCCTGCAGTGGAAGAATGACCCCCTCCTCCTGTTATTCTCTGCCCCTTTTAATACAGCTCAAGACCTTATTTGCCCTTGATGCTGCTGACTGGCATTGCTTGCTACAGACAAGTTTATCATCTACAAGTACTTCAAGGTCCTTTTCCATAATGGATTTGCTTAGTTCAGTCCATACTTTTACATCCCAGGTGCAGGACTTTACATTTATCAGCATTTAAATCTCATGTGCCACTTAGCTGCCCAAATTGCCAATTTGTCAAGATCGTGTTGCAAGTGTCACATCCTGGATGGAATTAATTGGGCTGATAGATTTGTGTCATCTGCAAACACTGATACATCACTTACAACACCCTCCCCATAGTCATTAATGAACAAGTTAAATAAAAGTGGGCCCACACAGAACCCCCGAGGGACCCCACTAAGAACCTTACTCCAAGTAGAGAATGTCCCATTAACAACCCCCCTCTGTACCCGATTCTGTAGCCAGTTTCCTATCCATGTGCAAAGACTTCATTAAGCCCAACAAAACTTAGTTTAGAAAGCAGTCGTTTGTTGGGCACAGTATCAAACGCTTTGGCAAAATCCAAATAGATCACATCTACTGCCCCCCCACTGTCCAGCATCTTACTTACCTCATCATAAAAACTAATCAAATGTGTCTGACATGACCTATCCTTCATAAAGCCATGCTGATTGCTGCTCATAATGCCATTCACTAGTATGATCCCTTAACAAGTCTTCAAATAATTTGCCCTCCACGGATGTCAAACTTACTGGCCTATAATTGCCAGGCTGAGATCGTAATCCCTTTTTTATTTTTAAATATAGGAATTACATCATCTTTCCTCCAATCCATAGGTACCATACCAGATGAAACTGAGTCTGGTATATTTATCATAGGGTGAAAAAAGAACTGCCACAAGACAATTCTAAAATTTTATACAAGGAAATAGAACTCATTTACGGGGTGCGCTAAAATGGATGCAAATTTGTGAGGACAATGAGGCCACTTCTCTATACTTGCATTGAGCAGCCTGCTCTGATAAGCGTGTGTCCATCATAAGATGGAATATGAACATTAATATCAGTGGAATTGGCAGTAAAACGTTTACACTCAGTAGGATGGCGCTTCTCTTCGGCAGCCAAAGGAAAACACATATCGGCTGTGACAAATGGATCTGAGCTGTTTCTCTGATTATAGAAGCAGGCGGATAATTCTTCCCGGGGATTCTAGGATTTATTCTTGTCTCTAGCGATGGCTTATTAATAGCAAGCGTTTCTGAAAACAAAAGGCATCTTTCACGAGGCACTGTTGTGCTTGTCACGGGCTCATCGTGTTCCCAGCGATATAGATGGGTAACGTCGCAGTCAACTCTCCAGTAAAAGTCTACCCAAGGAAAATGAATGTATATTTGTCATTTCTGTATCTCTGCCTGACAAAGTCAAGGGAAAATAAACCTTGTTTATTAAGACGCCATGTACATGCCCTCTGCTTATATGCGACTGCAGTTGCCTCATTTTGCCTCATGTATAAAATTGTATGCAAGAACTCGTGGGGTACCAGGAACTCCTATTTAAGGCGTTGCTCACCTTTGAATTAACTTTTAGTTGTATGTAGAGAGTGATATTCTGAGACAATTTGCAATTGGATTTTATTTTTTATTATTTATGGTTTTTATTCAGCACTCCCCAGTTTGCAATTTCAGCTATCTGATTGTAAGGGTCCAACTTACCCTAGCAACTATCCCTTGATATGAATCGGCAAGGCCTTCAACAGAACGATGAGTAATAAAAAGTATCAATAACTATACATTTGTAAGCTTACAGAGAATTTGTTTTTTAGACCCCTGTTTGAAAGCTGGAAAGAGTCAGAAGAAGAAGGCAAATAAATTAAAAAGTATAAAAGAAAAAATGAAGGCCAATTGAAAAGTTTTTTAGAGTTAGCCAATCTATAACATACCAAAAGTTGCTGTGAGTAACTGTGTGTTGTGGAGCGTTTCCAGTGGCACAATTTTGTAATCTGACACAATCCTATATCACACTAATTTTAATATAAGTGTAACTGAATGAATTCAAGTTTTCTGTACCCCTAAAAGAACTCACTTTTGATTCCCCAACACCACACTAGTGGCTCTACTCCACAGGTAAAAAAGCAGGAGAAGCCAAAATCTAGAACATATACAGGGCCCAGTAATAAATATTTTGTATATGAGAACTACCATAGAAGTAGAAGGGGTTCTTCAAAGACTGGAAGAGGGGCTTCAATAAATATGCTACCCCGACTTTAATTGCGAAACTATCTACGCCAACTCCACTGGGTCACCATCTACACCAACTCCACTGGGTCACCATCTACATCAACTCCAGACAGACACCATCTACACCAAGTGGAGAATTTGTCCAAAAGCACTCCCACACCCTGGCCTTCACCGAAAACGATCCCCTGGTGCACAGCAAAATGGAGGAAACAGCAACCTCTCTATCCAATGGCAACAAAAATTCACCGACACACAGGTAATTCAAATAGGTTATACCTTGCTTAAGGTTTACTGCAGCATGCAACATTTAGGGGTTACCCCCTTTATCAAGCATGCTTGATAAAGGGGGTAACCCTGAAACGTTGCATGCTGCGATAAACCTTAAGCAAGGTATAACCTGCTTGCATTACCTGTGTCCCGGTGAATTTTTGTTGACACCATCTACACCAACACCACTGGTACACCATCTAGACCAAATCCACTGGGACAGTATCTACACCAAATCCACTGGGACACTATCTACACCAAATCCACTGGGACACCATCTACACCAAATCCACTGGGACACCATCTACACCAAATCCACTGGGACACCATCTACACCAAATCCACTGGGACACCATCTACACTAAATCCACTGCTGGGACACCATCTACACCAAATCCACTGGGACACCATTTACACCAAATCCACTGGGACACCATCTACACCAAATCCACTGGGACACCATCTACACCAAATCCACTGGGACACCATCTACACCAAATCCACTGAGACACCATTTACATCAACTCCACTGGGACATTAGCTAAACCAACTCCAATGGGACACCAACTCCACTGGGTCATCAGCTACACCAACTCCACTGGGACACTATCTACATCAGTTACACTGGGACACCATCTAGACCAACTCCACTGGGTCACTATCTACACCAACTGCATTGGGTCACTATCTACTTAAATTCTCCTTGGTGGTGATTTAGGCTACCCACCAGCACAGCACAAAGCAGAACTGGCCCCATAACCAATTGCTGTGGGGGACTACGTTTCCATCAGAAATTCTTTTGTTCCAGGAGAAAGGAGCCAACATACACTTCTGTATTTCTGCTGATAATGGATTCTAAGGCTGTCAAGGTTCTAATTGGCCAGTTGACTTGCCAGCTGAGTGGCAAGTTAACTGGTGAACCATCCCACAATCATAGGTTCAGTTTCTACAGCCACATAGGTGTCTACCCCTTATTTGTCTAAGCGCTCACACACTGGGTCCCTCACTTATGCTCCTTTGAGGCTTCATAACCCAAACTCTGGATATGCCTACACCCTCACCATTGAAAGGAGCCAATATGATGGACATTTTGCCATTTCCTTTTAAACACCAAGGGGATAACATTATTGTGTTTGCTCCACACAGGATCGGAGATCACACACAGTAGGGTTACTTTCAGGTCTCCCACAGTGCTATTGACCCCATCTTCCACCCTTGGCAGGAGGGAGGGTGCGGGGAGATGCGGGTCCTTTCTTGGCCGCCCTATTCTAGTAGGCCCCATGTGGTGCAGGATCTGAGGATAAGTAGTTGTATATGTCTCCAAGCAAAAGGAAATTAATTTATTCATTAGAGTTTGTACACAAAAATGTATCTAATAAGCCCTTATGTGAGCAGGCTCAGCGCCATGTTGCTCCTTATGACACCAGCCCCTCCCATGAGAATTTCCATGTCTGTACAGCCAAGACTATTGCTTATTGACTTCTTGTCTGCTTCTCGGGTTAAGGAAAGAGCATAATGAGCAATGCGAAGGGATCCAAAATAATACATCAAAATCCGCAGTCAAACCTGCCGACAAACGAGCCGGCACATAAAACATCAAAACCATTTCCCAGCTCTGCAGCGATCAATATCGGCAGAACCCCGTTTAGCCAGTGGCTCTGTTTAAACCGTCTGTTTCTCTGAGTCTCCGCTGCCATTGTGCTGATGCACACGTTCCCACTTATAAAAATGTATTGATTTGCCTGCGCCAGATGCACTTGCGACTGTTTAACTTGTAAAACTTCCATTCTTTTTATGATGCCTTTTTGCTTCTCTGGGAAGGTTTACGTGGGAATTGAAAGAGGCGTTCAGCCTCCCTGCTAATAGTGCCCTTGGCAAAACTAGAAAGCATCGCCAAAAGGGTTTTCTCGAAACACTTAAACACAAGGCAAGGCGCTGAGTAGAAATGTTGGCCAGTGCTCTTGTTTACAGTATGGCCCTAGATATGGCTGTGGCTAAATTATACATTTATATGCCTGTAAACATGTTATGAGTTCAAAAATCTCTTTTGGAACTAAATTTAGACAGAAGAGACCTGCCAGCGCATCAGCAACCAGGCAAGTGGGGGGGGGATTTGATGAATGAGTTCCCAAGGGAGTGGTCTTGTTTGGGGGGTGGATACTATGGTGTTGGTTAAGTGCCATGTGGGGGTGAAAATTAAGGGTTGATCAGTGGGAGGCAATTAGGGGCTAATAATGGTAAGGGTCTTGCCTTGGGGTGTCTGTACCTTTGGGCCCAGAACTGTGAACTAGAATAATGGATAGGAGGTCTAAGCCTTTAATATATATTTTATATTGTATGTGTAACTCTGCTGGTAACATACTCCAATAGTATTACATACCAAGTAGTGACGTACGGATGTACAGGAAAAACTCAACCCGTACCTGACCCTAACCTGCAAAATGTTGCCACTGTAGGACCTGTGCCCGACCCATACCTGCGTTTTCTCACTCTGTACTCTAGTTCTGTGCGCCCCTCTGGTTCCAAGACTGGGATCATTTGGGAGCAGAGGAGAAATGTACTTCCCCAGTCTGACCAGCACCCAACCCTAACCCGCAATTATTAGCCAGATTTCAACCTGAACCTGCCCAACCAGGAGAAAATCCTCAGGTCCCCACTGGTTTCAGGTCACCTCGCACATCTCTATTAGAGCTGACTTGTTGGTCACTTTGCAGCAGTGTGGGAAATGACAGTGAACCTGACAATCTCATAGGATCTAGAATGACATTTGCAGGTGCAGTGATTACACCAACTGGGTTTCCATTCATCGGTATAGCAAACTGCTGCTCAGGACAGGGAAGAGGGTGGTGAGCCCCAACGACATTATTGCTGATGGCACAAGCTGAACCCCCCAAAATTAGCGCACGACCTGTCACTCAACAGACGTTACCTACAATGCTTCCTAGTGAGTTGCACTTCAGCTTGGCTCCAGCCATAGACAAAAATTCTAGACAAAGCACCTTGTTCGTCTACATATTGGGGCTCATTTATTACACAAGAGTAGAAGCACTAAGGAACACATAATCCCAAATAACACCTCCCCCGGGTTCCAGCTGATCCAGAAGAAGACAAACATCTATTTATAATGGAAAGGGAACAGTTTGCATTGACAGAAAAGAGAAGCCTTGCACTTAGCCTTCCACTGGATAGAGAGAAATGGCTGCATTGTACTTCATTGAAATCAGTATAAGGCATAAGGGTTCCAAAAATAATGAAAAAGTTAATATTCAGCACACCTGCTGGATAGGAATAATTATGTGTCGTAATTGTTAAAGAAAAAATTACGGTAATACCTCAAATCTTCCCTGAACAATAGAGACCCCCTACATTGAGGAGGGAAAGTGCAAAAAGTTGAAGAAAGCACTTTAGGCCAATGCTCTCCAGTGCATTTTACATCTGTTACCTGGTTATTACTCTGCTGATATTGTGGATTGAAAATATCTCCACCTACTGTTCATTTCTGCCAAATGGTCACAGTTGGCAGAAATTTGAGTTCGCGAGAAAGGGAAAAGTATGTGATCTTGTGACTGATATCCCATTGCTCTTCTCTGCATTTCTTTTCTCTCTAACTTAATCTTCTACCAACTGTGTTGGCCGAAATGAGCAGTACTCTGGAAAAGGCTATGGGGCAAATTCACTAAAGGGCTAATTTTCGCCTGTGAAGGATTCACAACACTCTGCGCCACTTCGCCAGGCGTAAATTCACTACCACTATTCACTAAAATGCGAAGTTGCGTCTCTGCAGCCGAACACTGTTGAAGTTTCACTACCATTAATTCGTCAGCACAAGCATTTATAGCTAGTAATGGGTGAATTCATCCCATTTCACTTTGTTGCGAAATTTGCAAAATGGGTGAAAAATTTGTGAAACTCGAATTTTGACGCTGGCGTCGAAAAAACTTTGACGCCGGTGGCGAAACGCGGAAATTCACTGTGAATTTGCGCCTGCCGAATAAATTCGCCCATCACTATTTATAGCTAACTTTCACTTATGTTTCCTTCCGACTACACTGATGTTTAAGTGAATTTGAATAGGGCAGTACATACTGTATAGATCATATATATACGTCTTTATTAGAGATGTTGGTGCAAATGCTTGAAGTGGCCACTTATTATTAAAAATGTCCAAGGAAGCAAAATAAAGACAAAAGAGATCCTCTAATGTCCTAGACATGAGCCCACCCTAAAACAAATGCGGCGTGCCCCTCAAATGGTAAAAAAAAATGTTTAACAGTTACAACTTTTAAAGACAATCTCACTTTAAAATATGATAAAACGACAAGCGTTTTTTAGAACTGTTGTGAGTTTCCGGCGTACAGGATATGATGTCACTGACATAAGATTGAGGAAGGCGAAGCTTCATCTTATCAGTTTGCCAGGTCTAAACTGGCGAAGGAAACTCTGGCGAAAGAGGTAACGTTCTGTAAAATTCGCACTTTAGTGAATTTGTGGAATAACATTCTTTCACCTGAGCGAAAATACGCCTGGCAGTAAGGTGCGAAACTGTGTGAGCGACGGTCTTTCGCTAGAGAATTGTCCTCTACGATGATGTCCCTGCGGATGGGATTTCTGGCAAATTTTCGCTAGCGACGACCACTTCACCCTTTAGTAAATCTGCCCCATTATGTGGAGCCCTTTGAGCAATTTTACATTTATTTGTGTTCATTTCCTATGAAGTTGGGCTTTGCGGCCCATGGGCTATTTCAGGTAAATGCTACTCAGTGAGGATGTCAATGTACATAATGAAAACTGGGCACAAATATGATCACGACTTTGGCAGTTTCCGCTGCTCTAATGCTTCAATGTTTTCTGGGTTCTTTAACTTTTTCGACTCTGGGTCCCAATTATACTTCTCGGAGCAAGAACAAACATGGGCATAAAGAAATCAAATCTTTCCCAAACATTTCAGAATGTCATTCGCTACTTCTGCTTCTATAACTTCGCTGGTAAATGGGTGAATGAAAGGAAACGTGCCAAACAATAGGGGTGCCGGATGCAGTAATATAGCAAACTCGGCTTTCACTAGATAGATAGATAGATAGATAGATAGATAGATAGATAGATAGATAGATAGATAGATAGATAGATAGATAGATAGATAGACTATATTTAGGCTATGAGTGGAATTATTATGTGGAGAGCTAGAGCCATCTTGTGGCAGATTAGATAAACGGTGCCGTGCGATGATGGGATACTAAGTGCAACCAAGATAAGAGCAGGCTGCTCTCCTTATTGTACTGACACACATACAACTGGATAATAAACAGGGAACACTGTATCACCTGTTGTACCCACTGTCAAATAAAAGTCATTTTTGTATTAGAGAGGGTACAGAGAAGGGCAACTAAGCTGGTAAAGTGAAAATCTTAGCTATGAGGAAAGACTGGCCAAATTGGGGATGTTCACGCTGGAGAAGAGGCGCTTAAGGGGTGATATGATAACTATGTATAAATATATAAGGGGATCATATAATAATCTCTCTAATGCTTTATTTACCAGTAGGTCTTTCCAGCTGACACAAGGTCACCCATTCCGATTAGAAGAAAAGAGGTTCCGCCTAAATATTGGGAAGGGGTTTGTTACAGTGAGAGCTGTGAAGATGTGGAATTGTCTCCCTGAATCAGTGGTACAGGCTGATACATTAGATAGGTATAAGAAGGGGTTGGATGGTGTTTAGCAAGTGAGGGAATACAGGGATATGGGAGATAGCTCATAGTACAAGTTAATCCAGGGACTGGTCCCATTGCCATTTTGGAGTCAGGAAGGAATATTTTCCCCCTCTGAGGCAAATTGGAGAGGTTTCAGATGGGGTTTTTTTACCTTCCTCTGGATCAACTGGCAGTTAAGCAGATTAAAAAAAGTTAAAAAGTTGAACTTGATGGACGTGCCGTCCTGGACTGGGAGTCAAAATAGCCCCTGCCATTGCAAGTACATAGAGGCCCAAACAGCCCCCTACCAGCCCACTATATGGTAACTTTCCATGGAACCATACAGCAGCCCCTCTGGCATTTGCCAGAACCCACAGATTGCCAGTCCGGGCCTGTGTGTCTTTTATTAACGTAACTTACTATGTTACTATGTATTTTAGCCAACAAGGTGTCTTTGTACACATTACAGAGGATGCATATTTATATAATAACACATTTAAATGAGTCTTGGGAAATAAGTGACATCACAAAACACTAGTGATAACTTATGACATCTCTAAGTATATGTTGTCCAGTTTAAAGTGGACCTTTCAACCAGACACAAAAATCTGTATAATAAAAGTCCTTTATAAATTAAACATGAAATCCAATTTCTATTTTTTATTAAAGCATTCATAGCTGTTGTAAGCTCATTTAAAAGTCTCAGCTGTCAATCAAATATTGTCTGCCCCTCCTCTATGCCTTAGACAATTACTTTCACTTTCCATTCAGCACTTCCTACATGTCACTGCTCTCCCCACATTCCCCCAGTTCTCTTCACCATTTAATTGTGTAGCCAGGACATGGGGATGGACATCAGGTCCCCCATTCTGGTGCACAAACAAGATTCTGAGATGATACAATTCTTGTCTTAATAACAGTGTCCACAAAATGGCTCCTGCCTGATTGTTATAATTATGAATTCCCAGACTGAAGGAAACAAGATTCAAATTATTTATATAGTGTAATTAAAGTTCATTTTGCTTGACTAATGTGATAAAATAGAATTTTGAATATTTTTTTGGGGTGACTGGTCCCCTTTAACCGTGGCTGAATACTGGTACAATCACTGATGTGAAGTCTGACAATACCTGCATTTTATGATGTATTCTTGCTACAATGTCCTCTCATACCATCGCTAACACTGACGGTGCCGCCTTCAGCTTGGCCTCCAAGGGACAGCGAGTCTCAGGCCTTCCTCTTCCCTCAAGTCTCGGCCTACTAATAAACCCAATAGGCTGGTTTTGCTTCCAATAAGGATTAATTATATCTTAGTTGGGATCAAGTACAAGTTACTGTTTTATTATTATGGAGAAAAAGGAAAAACATTTTCAAAATGTTGATTATTTGGATAAAATGGGGTCTATGGGAGACTCTGTAATTCGGACCTTTCTGGATAACGGGTTTCCGGATAACGGATCCCATACCTGTACTTATATTTGACGGCAATGATGAATGGGGCGATATATCCTGGCAACCCACATTTCGGGTGAATATGTGTGAATGGAAGGACAGGATAAGATAAATACAAAGACATGTAACCAGCAATAAATCCAACTTCAGCCTGATGGCAGGTATGAGACGTAAGGGAAGCTATATCCTTTCTATTCTTCTGTAAAAGAAACGCATAAAAAAAAAAGAGAGAAAACTTATGGAAAAACTGAAATGAAATGTGAGGCTGTAAAGCAGCGGGAGATGGCAGATTAGATAAAGCAAAGCATTTTTATCTGTTATTTCTGCTGCCTTTGATGGATTCTCTCCTTTCCCATCGTCACAGCACATAAGTTAAGGTGAGGGATACGGCACGCTTGCTAGAATGGAATGAGAATCATAACTCTCGCTCCTAGCATAATGCTGATGTGCTCACATTCTAAACTCCAGAGACTGACTGTCACTCTTCAGCAGAACTACACCTCTCAGCACTGTCACTCTCTAGCTGAACTACACCTCTCAGCACTCAACTGAGTAACCATTTGCTTAGGGCCAACACCTGTGCAATGTTTAACCTGTAGCACCCCAGTTGGAAATTGACTCATGGCTATACAGGTATGTGATCCGTTATCCAGACACCCGTTATCCAGAAAGCTCCACATTACGGAAAAGCCATCTCCCATAGACCCATACATTTTTAAAAATGATTGCCTTTTACTCTGTAATAATAAAACAGTAACTTGTACTTGATCCCAACTAAGATATAATTAATCCTTATTGGAGGCAAAACCAGCCCATTGGGTTTATTTAATGTTTAAATGATTTTCTAGTAGACTTAAGGTATGAAGATTCAAATTATGGAAAGATCCATTAACTGGAAAGCATTCTGGATAACAGGTCCCATACCTGTATTTGCAGGTAGAATATCACAGATTAAATTAAGGGCAAATGTCGGGGAGTCACTCACTATGTGCCTAATAAAGTCTGCCTATAAATTGTTGGTGTTCCTAGATCAGATTATCAGATCAGATTATCTTCCTAATTGCTACTGTTTGTTATCTGTCATCTCCCCAGCTGTTATCCTTACTGGAGATTCCCAGAATCCCCCCCAATTCTCTATAAGGGCAGAGACACACGTGGAGATTCGGGGAGATTAGTCACCCGGCGACAAATCGCATTTTGTTCGGGCGACCAATCTCCCAGAACTGCCTTCCTGCCGGCTAAAATGAAAATTGCCGGCGGGATGACACTCAGAGTGTTTCGCTTTCCGAAGTCGTCTGAGGTTTCCTTGTGAGGCGATTTCGATTCTAGCCGGCGGGAAGGCAGTTTGGGGAGATTAGTCGTCTGAAGAAGAGGCGATTTGTTGCCGGGCGTCTAAATCTCCACGTGTGTCTCTGCCCTAATGCTTCTTATTTATTACACTTAAAGACGTGGTTTAATGTTAACTTTTCAATTGGTCTTCATTTATTATTTTATTTATAGGTTTTTAGTTATTTGCCTTTCTTCTTTCCAGCTTTCAAATGGGGGACACTGACCCCAATGCCATGTAAAGCTACAAATGTATTGTTATTGCTACTCTTTATTACTCATCTTTCTATTCGGGCCTCTCCTATTCATATTCCAGTCTCTTATTCAAATGAATGCATGGTTGCTAGGGGAATTTGAACCCTATCAACCAGATTGCTGAACCTGGAGAGCTGCTGTCCCCAAATGGGTGCCAATGAGAAAGCAGGACTGTGCCGTAGAGAATCATAAGGCAAGATTAAATTCTCTAAGTTCCAGAAATAGATTTTTCTCCAACATGTAGTTTTCATGGGAAAAAACTCTCTCCTGTTAACCCTTCCCATGCCATCCCCTCCCTCGGCACTAATGTCTTTCCGCAAAGAGAATTACCTTGTAAAAGAAATTCCGCTTCATTTACAATAAAGCAAGAGAGAGGATCGATAAGAACATTTGCTTAATCGTAGTCATTTGCATAAATGTGGCCATTAAGCAATATCTTGTCTTTGCAGACGCCATAACTCGCACAATGGGGAGGAGCTGGAAGGTAATTGGAACGTATAATGTTAATAAAATGGAAATATCGCTGGTAATGCCAAGAGAAAGCCCTGGGAGATTATAGGTGCATTCCAACTCAACTGCAAGGAAAAAAAAAAGATCAATTTAATTTAAAAGCTATACATTGCTAATCCTCCTCGGCCCACCAAGTGTAGTTAAACTGCCTGTCGGGTTTATGAAGCTTTTTTCTTTTATTAAACCCAATGGGTACTGTTTCATTACTACAAGGAAAAAGGAAATCATTTTTTTTAATGGAGTCTATGGGAGATGGCCTCTCTGTAATTTGGAGCTTTCTGGATAACGGGTTTCTGGATAACGGATCCCATACCTGCACTAGAGAAGTCAACTTAGCTAGGCAGTAGCAGACACACCTGAAAAGGATAGTCAGTGGGGGAGGTGTACCCCATGGCTAAGGAAAAATCCTTTTATATTCCCCATAAGGGGAACGCCACACAAACATAACTTGAGCTTTTTGAAAAGTACGCATTTCAAGCAACTTTGCAATATACATCAATTAAAAAATATGCAGACTTTTCAGGATTTTTAATGGTTTCTGACAGTTCCCTAAGCCTAGCCCCCTGCTCTGCTGCTGATCTGTCTGACTACTTTGCTGAGCTGTCTGACTACTGTTACTTTGTATCAACAGCCACCTGCCCTCAGCCTGCATCCTCTGAACCCCGCAATTCCCTGCACACGTGATTTCAATAAGGAACAGAACTTCCCAGTGCAATGCATTGTGGGTTATGTAGTTCCTGCATGCGGTCTGTAAGCTGTGGAGCAGTTGGTACAAGTTGTAACATCAGTGTTTAGTCTCTCCTTCCCTGCCAGGATTTCAAATGATGCAGAAAGAGAAGAACGGTTATACAGCTGGATTTCAGCATAGAAAGTGGCATTTATTTATACTTTTTATTTATACAGGTAACTGTGATGTGTATATTAGGGGTTTTTGTGTTATGTGGCCTGTTTATCAAATTTTGGTTTGGAAGCCGGAGTTCCCCTTTATGAATGGGCTTTTTAAAGTGCCAGGGCCCCTTCAGTGTAGTGAATACGCAATGTAACACATTTATTGCCAGAATATGCTGGGCACAAGAGTGTCCAATACCCAGCAGTGCAAGGGTGAGTGCAGAGTTGAAGTCGGGTGAATATGTTTGTGCATGGGACACTTCTAATAGGGGGGCGGGCATTCATCACATTAAGTATAATGGGAACCTCATAGATCTCCCTATCATTAAAGGAGAACTAAACCTAAACTTGAATGTGGCTAAAATGGCATATTTTATATAGTGAACTTATTGCACGAGGCTAAAGTGTCAGCTTGTCAATAGCAGCAATGATCCAGGACTTCAAACTTGTCACAAGGGGTCACCATCTTGGAAAGTGTCTGTGACACTCACATGCTCAGTGGGCTCTGATTGGCTGTTGAGAAGCTAAGCTTAGGGCTCGTCACTAATTATCCAGCAGAAAATGAGCTTCCCTGGCTGTAATATAAGCTGATGCTACAGGTTTGCTGATTATTCAATTCTGATGCTAATCGCACTGGTTTCTGTGCTGCCATGTAGTAATTATGTGTATTAATTACTAATCAGCCTTATACTGTGACATTTAGAGGCACATTTATCAAAGGTCAAATTTCGATAATTCCCCAAACTCCCGTAAATTCAAAATTCGACCAATCGAAATTAATTGTTTAAATCAAATTTTTAAAACTCCGACAAATTGAAACAACCTGAAATTCGAATCAAATTCAATCAAACTCGATTCGAGTTTTTTCTCTGAAAAAACCTTGAATGTCAGGAAGGCTACAAACAGCTCCAAATTGATCCCTGGACCTTAAACAGCAATTTGGCAGGTTTTAGGTGGCAAATAATTGAATTTGAATCCTTAAAGGGCCAGAGTATAATAATTCTTGAAAATCAAATTAAATTTTTTTTAAAAAAAACTCCAATCGAATTTGAATAACTCCCTAGTTGAATTTGTGAGTTTTTGACCATAAAAAATTTTTAAAATTCAATTCGACCCTTAAAAATCTGCCCCCTCTATTATGTGTGTACTGTATATTGTGAGTGGCTCCCTAAGCTCAGTAAGTGACAGCAGCACAGAGCATGTGCAGTGAATCAGCAGAAAAGAAGATGGGGAGCTACTGGGGCATCTTTGGAGACACAGATCTTTACTGCTAAAGGGCTGTGGTTGCCTTGGGCTGGTACAGAAGCACAAAACATCATGTACAACATTTCTAGCTACTTCTTTAGTAAGGCTTTAGTTCTCCTTTAATAAGCCCGTAGAAGTAGTCATGTGCAAGACGAGAAAAACTTGATCCAAACCTGATCTGACTCCACCTCCTCCCCTCTTTATATAGACCCCCACCACCCTGAACGCAAGGGTATAAAAAAGAGTGCCAGAAGGGTGTGCTGCGGGTATCTTGCCGGCCTGCAGATCACTACAAGGAAGACATTTGAAGCAGTGCCAGTAAGTTCCCATTTAATGAATCGTTACCATTGACCAAATATCAGCTTCGACTGTCAAAGGGAACCTGGTGAGAAGCCTTGTTTTTGGGAGGATCAATTAGATGCATTGGTTGAAAGGGAAAAGCAAACAAATTAGAGCTTGACTGACACCATTTTTAGCATACGCAGTCAATACCTAATATTACCGGACAGGGGCGATACAAGTTTTTGAAAATGCAATTCTAAAAGCTCAGTTTCAAGAGTGAGACCCAGCAGTGCTAAGAATAAAAAGAGACAGACGAATAGCGATTTCAGGAGCAATTACACTTACAAATAAATCTAAAACCACTGAAAATGTCAATTAATTTATCAACTTTGCAGTATTAAGGATCTGCATAGACGCCCTTCTCACATCATCAACTACATGTCTGGGGTCCTCACCACTCACAGACCTTCTAGTTGTCTTCATAGACTGCTCAGTGTATGCAGAAAGGCTATGGGTTCCTATAGGGGAGGTTTGTGGACCTTCCTTATCTACTTATGGTTCATTCACTCACTACTCTTGGCTTGTTTGTGCTTGTGTCCTTCTTACTGGGTTGTCCTCATTCTATCCTCATCTGACCACTTTCTTTGCAGTGCTCCTCAACTCCAAATGTAGTCCTATATCTTGGGATTTTCTTTCCAAGCCTCACCTCTTCCAACCACAGTGCCCCAAATGGCCTGTTTGGGGCTACTAACCTCATGCTTGTGGCTTTGCACTAGTAAACATGACTCACTACTACTCTAGGGTCATCACGTCAATGATTCCAGAGTTGCCTTTTGCCTCTTATTTATATGAGATGTTCCAGAGATCCCTGGTGCTCTTGGTTTGCTTTTGAGTCTTCTATATATATTCTAACTACCTGCTAATAAAGAATCAAGGACTGCACTGGGGCCCTCAAAAGGGTATAAAGTAGGTCCTGAACACAAGAGGGGGTCCATGATGAAAATTACATTAAAGACACATACTTGTAACCTGTTCCAACCTGAGGTCCTTCAGGTGATGATTAACTACAACGCCCATATTCACCTGCCAGACTGGGGACCTGAGACCATCCTGTACCACTTCTCCTATTCTGTATCTCCAGTTCTGTAATCACTTATGCAGAGAGGGAAGTCCATGGTTGGCTATGCTTTCATATTGTAATGCAGTGGCTCATATTGTCTTCCCCAGACCACTGCAAGGGCAGCCAGTTAGGGTAAAATCTTCTGTGAGAGACTAATCTCCTGTAAATGCTTTTCCACCGGCCATAAAGTGAATCGCTGATGGTAAAACCCATGTGTCCCTTCAGTCTTCCAAAATCACTTGGAGTTTCCTCTTGAGGCAACTTCAGAAGATTGAGGCAACACATGAGTTGTACTACCAGCTAATCTATTGGCAATAACTACTTCTGTAGCTTTCTTTCTTACTATGACTTTATTAAAGTAATATTTCAAAAACTTCAAGTCCCAAAATATCATTATCCATGCGTTAGAATTTATAAAATATCAACTGCAGAGTTTCTTCTTTTGGGTGTGTTTTGACCAAACTCCATTATATCCCAAACAAATCATATTATGCCCCGGGCCCCAACGTTATCCCACTGCCACCCCTATTCCACCCAACGCTGCCTGTATCTAAAGTACTTCCAAGAGGGATTAGGGCTTTTTCTATTCTGGGTTCAGTTATAACTCAGCTAAAAATTATGGGAAGCAGAAGCCTGGCCTGTTATTGCTGGAGAAGACAGCCCAAACCAGGTGACTTCCCAAAAATATTGTCATAGAGTTGAATCTCCCTTTATTCTTAGAGTTGGAGAAGAATTTTAAGTTCCTTTAATATCTACCTATATATATATATATATATATATATATATATATATATATATATATATATATATATATATATATATTATACCGTTTCTATACAGTTTATATTCAGTGTACTACCATCAGAACACAGCTGGGAAGCTTTACTTTGGTGCAATCTCTCTGTTCACCTCATGGTGGCACTGAAGTACTTGGTCTTGGTCTGAGTACATATTATGATTTAAACAGGAGTAGATATTTTTATTTTTAATTATAATAATAATAATTTAAATTGCACCTTTCCTATATAAAGTTATTGCGTAATGATAAATATTTTTGTTATAGGCAACCAGATGGTGTAAAGAGAGCTCTCCACCACAAACTGCTTTTAGCTTAATGAAAAAGAATTTGAAGCTATTCATTGCACATTCTCACTGGTTGTACAGTTATTTGTAAATAGAATTGCTACTGAAAGCAGCGGGGCTACAAACAGGCGTTGGCAAGGTAGGCATGTGGTTTGGTTACAGTTTTGGGAGAATGTGCATGGACAAAACTGGAGTCCAACTGATCAGGAGTAGAACTGAAGAAGTGAGTCAGTGAGTGATACTATGGGGTGAGAGGGAGAACCGAATATCCTTATCATTTACAGTAGGGGGTACATTATTACTTATAATACATGAGCGATACTCAGAGTTTACTGTATAACTCAGCCTGCAGCCTTGTGTCTTTATATGGTCACAGAACAGCCATTCAGTGACTTCTAATATCCTTATCATTTACAGTAGGGGGTACATTATCCCTTATAATACATGAATGATACTCAGAGTTCCCTGTATAACTCAACCTGCAGCCTTGTGTCTTTATATGGTCACAGAACCCCTCAGTGACTTCTAATATCCTTATCATTTACAGTAGGGGGTACATTATCCCTTATAATACATGAGTGATACTCAGAGTTCCCTGTATAACTCAGCCTGCAGCCTTGTGCCTTTATATGGTCACAGAACAACCCCTCAGTGACTTCTAATATCCTTATAATTTACAGTAGGGGGTATATTATCCCTTATAATACATGAGTGATACTCAGAGTTCCCTGTATAACTCAGCCTGCAGGCTTGTGCCTTTATATGGTTACAGAACAACCAGGGGTGCTTCGCCAATGAGGCGAATTGAGGCTGTCGTCTCAGGCGGCAGCGCCCCAGTAGGTACCAGGGGCAGCAAAAATGCTTCTCCTGGTACTTTAACAGCGAATTTCCGGGGGAGGGGGGGCAGCAGCAACTGCTGCTGCCTCAGGCGGCAGAGGGGAACGGATCGCCCCTGAGAACAACCCCTCAGTGACTTCTAATAGCTAATGATTTAGAGGAGGAGGGCCCTGGAGGTTGCAGCCCTAATGCTTCAGTCTAATGCTGGGCAGGTAGGTGGTACTTTGGTGCCCCCTATCACACTGGTAGCTTGCATGTCATTTAGAAGGCAGAAGCAAGGATACAAGATGCTAAGAAGCCTCACAAGCTGTGGCAGTTGTTAAAGGTATACTGTCGAGGGAAAACATGTCCTTTATAAGATGCATCAGTTAATAGAGCTGCTTGATGTCGATTTCCCAGGTGCCCAAAACCATGTGACGTGCTCTGATAAACTTCAGTCATGTTTTGGTAGCCGAGGATGAGTAGAGTATAACAGTGCTTTATTAGCAGGCTCATGCAGCCATTACACAACAGTTAGCAACTCTTACACCACAAGCTGTATAGAAAGTATGCACAGTATAAGTCTTGAGCACAGTGACATTTACAGGCCATTTGTATAAACACCACATATTCCCCCTATAGTAGGAAAGCATTTGGACAACTATAATAAACAGCAATAATTAAACAGTATGTATTTTAAAACAATATTAAACATTCTTCACATCACAAAGTCCTTGGTCCATGCAGGTAGTTTTCTGATTCTCTCAGTATGCCTTATAGGTTCACTTTCTTCAGGTCTATTACAGTAAATGGCCTGAAATTGCATTTGTTTCTCATATAAAATCAGCTACAGTAATAACATTTCTGTCTACAGTCTTCAGCAGAGAAGGTAATCCAAAGGAGTTAATATCAGACAACAGACCACAGCTTGTCTCATCTGAGTTTGAATTCTTTCTGAGAGAGAGGAATATTGTGCATAGGAAATCTTCAGTGTATTACCCACAAGCAAATGGAGAAATCGAGCGATTCAACAGAAGTCTGAAGAAACACTACAGACAGCAAATCTTACTGGGAAATCTTGAAAAGTATTTACAACAGAGTTCCTACACAACTACAACGTGCCATGCAACAACCCAATCATCTCCAGCTGAATTATTACATGGCAGACAGATGCGCACTAAGTTACATGTTGCAGACATCAAACTTCCACAAAATACTGTGCCTACAAAATCATCTACTGCTGACTTAGTGAAACGTCACCAAGCCGAATGCAAGGCTTATACTGACAGAAAACGTGGTGCAAGAGAAGTGCACTTTCAGCCTGGATCTTTAGTCAGAATTAAGAAACCAGGAATACTGAAACAAGGACAATCTAAATTTACTACACCACTTGAAGTGAGACGCGAGCGTGGACCATACACTTATGAACTGTCTGATGGATGCATATGGAATGCAAGTCGTCTTGCTCCTGTTAGATATGACTTTGAAGAAGCTCCATTTGATGAAGGACATTTTCCTACTCCTGATGTCAACTGCAATAGGCCTGAAGAAAGTGAACCTATAAGGCGTACTGAGAGAATCAGAAAACTACCTGCATGGACCCAGGACTATGTGATGTGAATAATCTATATTATTGCTTTAAAATGCATTGTTGTTGTTTATTACATTTGCCCAAATGCTTTCCTACTATAGGGGGAACATGTGGTATTTATACAAATGGCCTGTAGATGTCACTGTGCTCAAGACTTATACTGTGCATACTTTCTATACAGCTTGTGGTGTTAGAGTTGCTGACTGTTGTGTAATGGCTGCATGAGCCTGCTAATAAAGCACTGTATTACTCTACTTATTCTCGGCTACCAAAACATAACATCACTCAAGTTGCTACACATAAATTTGGAGTGATATTACTCCCTCCCTTCCCTCCCCAGCAGCCTATCAACAGAGCAATGGGTAGCTAACCAAATAGCAGCTACCTGACACATCTACTGAAGGATTTGCTTTGCTAAAACCTCTGCTTTTTCTTGCTTTGGTGCAATTCTCATGTCTACCACTACTTGGGTCATATTGATGTACAATGGGAAAAGGGAGAAGCAATAGCAAGATATCTCAAAGCAGTTCCATCCTGATGTACTGGCTCCTTCTCAAAACTCAGAATCAGACACAATACACTGAGATGCCTCCACCCCAATATTACAGCTAAATAAATACATTTGTTGGTTCAAGAATAAAATGTTAAACGGCAGAGTGAATTATTTGCAATGTAAACGGTGTAATTTAGAAATCCCTGGGCAGAATCCCTGGCAGTTCTGTCCAGATTTGTTTCTTTTTTTGCACCTCTGGGACAAATGTTTCCCATGTTACTGAATTGGCCATATAATAAATGAACGCTCTCTTCGTTCTCCTTTTCCATTACGTCAAGACCTTTATTATTAGAAATGCTGCGCTGCACAAGCTGCTCGCTTCCTTCTTCATTAGGGTTTTATGGTAAATTCCAAAGCGTGTTTGGGTGCCTTAGACATTGAAGGGGAACTAAACCAGCAGGATCTGTGTAAAAGAGTTAAAATTGCAAAAAAAACTAAATTTGCAAGATTTAAAGGAAAAGTAAACCCCGATCTTTTTCACAGTTCCTCGACTGGATCATCAAATCAAGATACAATTATAGATCAGCACCACGGGCTATGGAAAAAAAAACAAATAACAGGACCTAGTGCAATATTGTTATTGTTCAGTGCAGTCACCAAAGTGTTACAAAACTATTCTATTAATAATATTTGGAAAAGAATTCATTCTTATACCTGGAGCTTAGGAGACCCATGGGCTTAGCAAAACCTGAAGGGATCTGGATGTGGCTAGGGCAAGTATATAATGTCTATAAAGCTTATAATGCCCCAATTATCCAGTAAAGAATGCGGAGAATATGTTATTTCAGAGATACAATGCTCAGGCGGCAGTCAGATGACAGCACAATTGTTAGAGTTCCACGGAAAGCTCAATGTTCTCTCCAGGGCAGATAGAGGAACGATAACGTCACGGTTATTTCCCAACAGCTCCAATAAACCACAGTCCCTGGACACCATACTGCTGCCTTCAGCAATCTTTACAGACAGTATATGCTCTTTATAATCAATCTATTTTCTTATTTTCCCCATTAGGCTGTAATTATGAATAGAGCTGCTCTAAGATTCCCTGTGTACAGGAGCCCTATGGCACTTACACATTCACAGCAGAGCGTCATGTTATGTAATTGATGTATGTTTAATATAAAGGACTGTTTGGTGGCCCCTTTGCTGCAGCAGACACTGTATTGCATCTACATGGGTTTACTTACTATATGTTATTTATAATAGAAGCGTTTTGCTAATGAGGGTTGGAAACACGGGTCCAGGAATTTAAATATACTTTATGCCTTTGTACTTAAAGCCTCATTGACAAAGATAATGCAAAATGCATTATGGGACTCGAGTTGATCACCATATTGACTACCCATAATTCACGGGTATTTAAGCAACACACAAAGGGACCCTTAAAATAACTGCCAATACCAGGCTGACAGTTTAGGGTTATGTTTCAGTGTCGCACATATTGCAGACTGAAGGGCACAACTACCTTTGTGTTCCTTAAAGGGGTTGTTCACCTTTAAATTATCATTCAGTATAATATAGAGAGTGATATTCTTAGACAATTTGCAATTGTTTTTTATTATTTGTGGGTTCTGAGTTATTTAGCTTTTTATTCATCAGATCTTCAGTTTGCAATTTCAGCAATCTGGTTGCTAATGTCCAAATTCCCCTAGCAACCATGCATTGATTTGAACAAGAGACTGGAATATGAATAGGAGGGGCCCGAATAGAAATGAGTAATGAAAAGTAGCAATAACAATACATTTGTAGCCATACAGAGCATTTGTTTTTTTTTATATGGGGTCAGTGACCCCCATTTGAAAGCTGGAAAGAGACAGAGGAAGAAGGCAAATTATTCAAAAATTATAAAAAAAGAAAAAATTAAGGTCAATTGAAAAGTTGCTTAGAATTAGCCATTCTATACCATATAAAAAGTTAACTTTAAGGCGAGCCACCCCTTTAAGGAGTCCTACGGTGTATTTAAAGGAAAACTATACCCCCGAAATGAACACTTAAGCAACAGATAGTTCATATCATATTAAGTGGAATATTAAAGAATCTCACCAAACTGGAATATATATTTAAGTAAATATTGCCTTTTTACATCTCTTGCCTTGAGCCACCATTTTGTGATGGTCTCTGTGCTGTCTCAGAGATCACCTGACCAGAAATACTGCAGCTCTAACTGTAACAGGAAGAGATCACCTGACCAGAAATACTGCAGCTCTAACTGTAACAGGAAGAAGTGTGGAAGCAAAAGACACAACACTGTCTGTTAATTGGCTCATGTGACCTAACATGTATGGTTTGTTGGTATGTTTGTGAGTACAGTGAATCATACGATCCCAGGGGGGCGGCCCTTATTTTTTAAAATGGCAATTTTCTATTTATGATTACCCAATGGAACATAATACTAGAAAAGTATATTATTATGAAAATGGTTTATTTACATGAAGCAGGATTTTACATATGAGCTGTTTTATGCAATATCTTTTTATAGAGACCTACATTGTTTGGGGGGTATAGTTTTCCTTTAAGGGAAGCACTGTATTTTGGAGCATTCTGGAAAATGGGTTTCTACATAACAGATTCCATAACTGCTATGAATTTGTTATAAAACACATCTCAACATGAAATTATGGTTCCCCACCAGCAGGGTGCGCTGCTCCAGTGCAGTGAGAGACTGGGAGTGAGTAGAGAGCATATGACTGTATGGGGAGAGGCTGCAGGTTATACTGAGCTCAGTCACAGGAGAGAGGAGCAGAGCAGCGAGTAGTGATTGTTATTCTCTCTGTATAATCAGCACTGAGGCACCAGCACTATGGGCATTGCACTATTCACTTCCAAAACCTTCCTCTTCTTGGTCAGCCTCATCTTCCTGGTAAGTCTGTTATAGAACTGTGTTTGTCTGTAATGGATCCTGTATTAATATTTCCCGGAATCAATTTAGAAAATATTTGGGGAGTTTTGTTGTAACTACAGCTATAGACCCAGAGGTTTGTGTTCCTACTAACACATAGTTTGTTGTAAGTGCTATTATTGTTATTAGAATACAAATGTTATGATGACACATGGGGAGACAAAAAGTAATTCCAACTTCAATCAAAATCTGCACTTTCTACACCTACTTACTAATACTGTGGCAGTGGGGGATGGTGCCTATAGTAACAGTGGAATAATAGTCTCTGGGAAGGGAGTGTGACTGTGAGATAGCAGGTATAGTAGGGAGAGATGGTGTCTATAGTAACAGTGGATAATAGTCTCTGGGAAGGGAGTGTGACTGTGGGATAGCAGGTATAGTAGGGAGAGATGTTGCCTATAGTAACAGTGGATATTAGTCTCAGGGAAGGGAGTGTGACTGTGGGATAGCAGGTATAGTAGGGAGAGATGGTGTCTATAGTAACAGTGGATAATAGTCTCTGGGAAGGGAGTGTGACTGTAGGATAGCAGGTATAGTAGGGAGAGATGGTGTCTATAGTAACAGTGGATAATAGTCTCTGGGAAGGGAGTGTGACTGTGGGATAACAGGTATAGTAGGGAGAGATGGTGCCTATAGTAACAGTGGATGAAAGTCTCTGGGAAGGGAGTGTGACTGTGGGATAGCAGGTATAGTAGGGAGAGATGGTGCCTATAGTAACAGTGGATAATAGTCTCTGGGAAGGGAGTGTGACTGTGGGATAGCAGGTATAGTAGGGAGAGATGGTGTCTGTAGTAACAGTGGATAATAGTCTCTGGGAAGGGAGTGTGACTGTGGGATAGCAGGTATAGTAGGGAGAGATGGTGCCTATAGTAACAGTGGATAATAGTCTCTGGGAAGGGAGTGTGACTGTGGGATAGCAGGTATAGTAGGGAGAGATGGTGTCTATAGTAACAGTGGATAATAGTCTCTGGGAAGGGAGTGTGACTGTGGGATAGCATGTATAGTAGGGAGAGATGGTGCCTATAGTAACAGGTGAATAATAGTCTCTGGGAAGGGAGTGTGACTGTGCGATAGCAGGTATAGTAAGGAGAGATGGTGTCTATAGTAACAGTAGATAATAGTCTCTGGGAAGGGAGTGTGACTGTGGGATAGCAGGTATAGTAGGGAGAGATGGTGCCTATAGTAACAGTGGGATAATAGTCTCTAGGAAGGGAGTGTGACTGTGGGATAGCAGGTATAGTAGGGAGAGATGGTGCCTATAGTAACAGTGGATAATAGTCTCTGGGAAGGGAGTGTGACTGTGGGATAGCAGGTATAGTAGTGAGAGATGGTGTCTATAGTAACAGTGGATAATAGTCTCTGGGAAGGGAGTATGACTGTGGGATAGCAGGTATAGTAGGGAGAGATGGTGCCTATAGTAACAGTAGGATAATAGTCTCTGGGAAGGGAGTGTGACTGTGGGATAGCAGGTATAGTAGGGAGAGATGGTGCCTATAGTAACAGTGGGGTAATAGTCTCTGGGAAGGGAGTGTGACTGTGGGATAGCAGGTATAGTAGGGAGAGATGGTGTCTATAGTAACAGTGGATAATAGTCCATGGGAAGGGAGTGTGACTGTGGGATAGCAGGTATAGTAGGGAGAGATGGTGTCTATAGTAACAGTGGATAATAGTCTCTGGGAAGGGAGTGTGACTGTGGGATAGCAGGTATAGTAGGGAGAGATGATGCCTATAGTAACAGTGGGATAATAGTCTCTGGGAAGGGAGTGTGACTGTGGGATAGCAGGTATAGTAGGGAGAGATGGTGTCTATAGTAACAGTGGATAATAGTCTCTGGGAAGGGAGTGTGACTGTGGGATAGCAGGTATAGTAGGGAGAGATGGTGTCTATAGTAACAGTGGATAATAGTCTCTGGGAAGGGAGTGTGACTGTGGGATAGCAGGTATAGTAGGGAGAGATGGTGCCTATAGTAACAGTGGATAATAGTCTCTGGGAAGGGAGTGTGACTGTGGGATAGCAGGTATAGTAGGGAGAGATGGTGTCTATAGTAACAGTGGATAATAGTCTCTGGGAAGGGAGTGTGACTGTGGGATAGCAGGTATAGTAGGGAGAGATGGTGCCTATAGTAACAGTGGATAATAGTCTCTGGGAAGGGAGTGTGACTGTGGGATAGCAGGTATAGTAGGGAGAGATGGTGTCTATAGTAACAGTGGGTAATAGTCTCTGGGAAGGGAGTGTGACTGTGGGATAGCAGGTATAGTAGGGAGAGATGGTGTCTATAGTAACAGTGGATAATAGTCTCTGGGAAGGGAGTGTGACTGTGGGATAGCAGGTATAGTAGGGAGAGATGGTGCCTATAGTAACAGTGGATAATAGTCTCTGGGAAGGGAGTGTGACTGTGGGATAGCAGGTATAGTAGGGAGAGATGGTGCCTATAGTAACAGTGGATAATAGTCTCTGGGAAGGGAGTGTGACTGTGGGATAGCAGGTATAGTAGGGAGAGATGGTGTCTATAGTAACAGTGGATAATAGTCCCTGGGAAGGGAGTGTGACTGTGGGATAGCAGGTATAGTAGTAAACCTATATAACCTGGCAAATTTTGTAAAATGAACATGGTAATTAGGGGTGTGGCCAAAAAAATGAGCATGATCAAAAATTTCACCCCGTGGCAAATCTTTTTGTCCCTCTTTCTATTTCCAAATTGTTGGTTGGTATGTAATACGTATAGGTGTCCGACCTTTGAATAAACAAATGATGATAGTGATGATGATGCAGCCGCATTCTCAGGATTCCGCTAGAGCCGAGACTTATAGTGTGACCTCACTCAGCACCTGACAGATCAAATCAACACTGAGAGTTTATATGGAAATATGAGGTGTTTGTACAGTAAATACATATTGAGCAATGTAAATACAATACCTGTTTAGTTGTGATTTGGTGCCAAATATTAGTCTCTTCCTTCTGTGATTGGTCAGCAGTGACTGTATCAAAAGGAATAATTTCTGCTGCAGGGTCTAGTAGTGCTTGGGGGCTGGAATGGAGAACCCCGAGACCAAATAGTGGGGGGCAGGTAGGCTTTTGGCGATACCTTTATATATTCACTAGGGATGCGCTGAATCCAGGGTTTGGTTTGGGATTCAATGCAGGATTTGTCCTTTATGAGCAGGTTTCAGTTTAGGCTTCCCACCTGGCAGGTATTTTTTACTGGCCTTGCTGGCAAATTGCCAGCCAGGGCCGGTACAGGTATAGGATCCGTTATCCGGAAACCCATTTTCCAGAAAGCTCCGAATTACAGAAAGGCCGTCTCTCAAACACTCCATTTTATCCAAATAATCCACATTTTTAAAAACGATTCCCTTTTTCTGTGTAATAATAAAACAGTAACTTGTACTTGATCCCGACTAAGATATAATTAATCCTTATTGGAAGCAAAACCAGCCCATTGGGTTTATTTCATGTTTATATGATTTTCTAGTAGACTTAAGGTATGAAGATCCCAATTTCAAAAAAGATTAAATATCCAGAAAACCCCAGGTCCCGAGCATTCTGGATAACAGGTCTCATACCTGTATTACACATTTACTACCTGCTGGTAAATTTATAAAACGTATAAATGAATAAATCCCTTGCTACCCTTACCATCTCCGATGCCGAGCACCCCTTACAAAGATGATGCCACTTCCATGTTTGGGTCAGGTAGGGGGTTGGCTGGGTCGGGGGGGTAAATCATCAGAATCAGATTGCTCTCTAATGTAAGAGCTTTATGGCTGGATGCAAAAGTGCACTGATCTGGCCAATCAAATCACAATGGAAGTGGCCTATGAGTGAGCAGTACTAGGATTATAGGTAGGGTGGGATATAAATGAGTGTGTACAAGATACATAATGATACTGGGAGTAGTTTAGTACCTTGAACCTAGCAATATAGCAACAGGACTAGTAAACTAGTCCAAATTCCCCTAGCAACTATGCATTGCTTTGAATAAGAGACAGGAATATGAATAGGAGAGGCCTGAATAGAAAGAGGAGTAATAAAAAGCAATAAATAAATAATAAATAAAAGCAAAATAGCAATAACAATACATTTGTAGCATTTGTTTTATAAATGGGGTCAGTGACCCCCATTTGAAAACTGGAAAGAGTCAGAAGAAAAAGGCAAATAATTAAAAAACTATAAAAAAAATGAAGGCCAGCTGACATTCAGCCGCAGGGGATCGCAGGAGTAGACGCAGTCAATTATTGTGAATGGGGCTGTACTCACACAGACGCATGTATTTGTCGAACGCAGGTGAAATGCAACATTCTGTGTCCCAACCTGCATTTGGCGCTTAAGCTGGCCATAGATGTTGAGATTTTTAAAAGATCAGATCCTGATCGTGAGACCACGATCTTCTCAGAACGATCGTACGATCGTACGAATTTACCATCAACTAAAAAGACCAATTTACCAGGAAAACAAAGGGGAGCTGCCTGCTTGGCCCTGCAAACATAGAGAGATTGCACTGGGGCCGACAAAGATTTTTTGACCTGGCCGATCAATTTCCCGACAGATGTCGGCCGAAAAATCGTAAGATGTACGATCGTTCGAATACCACTAACCGCACGATAATTGGTCGGGCTTCCCTAAAATCGGTCGTTCGGCAAGAAGAATCGTCGCGTCTATGGGGAGCTTTACATACTTTACAGCCCCCTTTAAAATAATTGACTGCGTCTACTCCTGCGATCCTCTGCGGCTGAACGGAAGAAATCGCAACGCAGGGGAGCACAGGCAAAAAGACCCGTGTGTTAGAGCCCTTAAAGTTAACTTCACATTGAACCACCTTTTTAAATGAGAACAAAAGACCTAAACACCAGAAAGTGTCAGCGTTTATACCTTTGTACCAGGGCTGGAACTAGGGGTAGGTCGGTGCCTAGGGTGCAACTAGTTCCCGTACAGAAGTAGGTATTGAACATGAAACAGGCCAATGGTTAGAAGCAGAAGGGCCCGCTGACACTTGGGCCCACCGGGAGTTTTCCTGGTATCCCAGTGGGCCAGTCCGACATTGAACAGTGGTGTTGGGAAGTAGGATTGGGTCTAGCACTGCTGGTTGCGACTAGGAAAGAGGCTTTGGGTCTGGCGGCTGCTTGTTGGGGGAAAGGGAGTTCAGGTCGGACAACTAGTTGTGGGAGAAAGGGGGAATAAGCAGAGGGTGGAGCAGTCCTTGGGTGCCAGTACCTGTTGACCCGGCTCATTATACCCACTTCAGTCCTATTCTGTTTTAAAAAAAACATGCCAACCTGGGATACTTTTTTCCAGAGTCTTGCACCCCCATTTTCTCCCCCTCCTAGATCTCCTTTGTGCCACCCAATATCAGTGCTGTACGTATAGTTTATTTAAAGCTACAGTCTCGTTATCTTAGATTTATTGGGAATATACACTTTTGATTCTTTCATGTGGGTTTTGTGCTGATGCAGCAGGTTGGAGTAAGTTCCCTTGGCCGCCAAGTTGTGTTTGAGTTAAGTACAGAGAGAGGAATATCTGTGTTCCGCGCACAGCACGGGCCAGTGAGCCATATTGCTGCGTATGACAATGCTGAGTATTATTCTGTCTGGATAAAAGCAATAAAGAGCCTTTGTACTGGGCCCTTGCACTGTGTATTTAATGGGTCGGTCTCCTCTTCTCAGGGGGAACCAAACGAGAATTTCTTTGATATTAGAAAAAGTCAATTTTATCCCTGAGATTTGGGAAATTGGTATTTTCGTTAAAGCACTTATACCGGCGCTTGTGATCATGAACCATTTCCGACTATTCCGTGACTCAGGAATAGTATAATCCCCCTGCTGCTCCTCGGGCAAGCTTCTCATGACACTTCAGATAATAAAGGCGCTTTTTTTATCGTTCCACGTGCAAATTCCTTGAAGTGATGTCAGTGGTGCTCAGGAAATAATCACATGAAATCCCACAATGGGAGCCCCACGGAAGCATGACCTGCCCCAGGGGCCCCCGGAGTAACTGGAATCTGTTCAGGTTCAAAGGGAGGAAATTCCAGGGGAATTCAAAGGAAATGTATGAGACTCCCAAGTGATTCCTGACTCCCAGCGTCTTGTTATGGGCATTGCCCTCTGAAGCTGTTGACACAGGGAACATCTCAGTAACCAACATTTATTCAGTTTAATATTGGAACTAATTCCCAATATTTAATAAAGAGGATGTTCTCCTTTACTTTAATAAATAGGCAGAATAAACATATTTCCAATTGAGGTTAAAAAATGATTCTAATGTATTATATATCAGCATGTATTCTTGTTCTGCAGGATCCCAGGGATGGCGGTGGGGAGGGGGATGGGGGGGGGGGTCACAGACCCAAATTGAAACAGGGTCAATAAAACATAAAGGCAAATGAATACCATCTAGGATTGCCACCTCACCCCTTTAAAACCAAACACATATGGAATCCACAGCCTGCATGGCTTATTAACAATTCATTTAAATGCATGCTGCAGACTGAACTGATTTAGGGATGAACTCCACGGGCAATTTCGTGGAAATAAGGTAAGCGGCAGGAACGTCGGATGGTGTTGCAGCGTTCGTCCGACACAATTGTCGGATGCCTACGCTGCACTCTGCGTCTGCATCCGACAGTCGTGTCGCGTCGGATGAACGCTTCGACTTCATACAACATTTCCATCTCTTACCTTATTTCTGTCGCATCCGACTTGACGCTTGCATATTTGTGCAGCCATGCATCTAAATGAATTGCTAATTAGCTATGCAGGCTGTGGATTCCATATGTGTTTGGTTTTAAAGGGGTGAGGTGGCAGCCCTAATACCATCCAATGACAGGCCTTGTATATACTGGAACCCACAATCAGGGCTGCCATCATTTACTATAGGGCCCCAGACTATTACATTTGGAGGAGTCTGTCTGCAGCTCCTTTTAAATTCCTGCTGTTATAATCATTGGGTTGTTTGGGGGTGGCTCATACAAACAGAACCAGTGGAGTAACTACAGTGCGCTGGGCCCCCCTGCAAAAAAAATCTTCAGAGAGCCCAACACACTGTACTTGCCAAGCTGCCCACCCTGCCTACTCCCCACCCATGCCCACTCACACCCGCCTCATGCCTTCCTACTCCCGCCTCATGCATTCCTACTCCCGCCTCATGCTTTCCCATTCCCGCCTCATGCCTTCCTACTCCCGCCTCATGTCCGCCCACTCCCGCCTTATGCCTTCCCATTCCCGCCTCATGCCTTCCTACTCCCACCTCATGCCTTCATATTCCCTGCCCAGCACCAGAGCAGCCTGCATCCCCCTTCCCCAGCCACAGGTAAGAGAGCTGCTTGGGGGGGGGGGGTTTCCACTTAACTGTAGAGGAGGCAGACCCCACTGGCCAGGCACCCCTGTGATGCAGGGTCTGCTTCCACTAGTTAGGCCACTGAATGAAGCACAGGGGGCCATGCAAGTGCTTGTGGCTTTTCATGGTACCTGACCTATTAGCCCAAGGTCCTGTTGGATACTGTGCAGATTGGGCCAGTGGATGACCATATTAAACATCATATTTAGCAAAAATAAATTATTTAGAATTCAGTCGTTTTCAAACAAAAAAGTTGGATCTTTTGTTCTCCAGCATTGAACTGAGGCCGTGCCCAGACAGTGGAAGGAATCACATGATAATGACTCACGGTCACCTGACTAGAAAGTGATAAACAATTATGATAAAAATAAAAATTCTCTCGTGAACAATCCGCTTTCTGCGTGTTTCTGCCCGTATTATCCACATACCCCAAAATTAGAAGAAGAAAGAAAAGACAAATCACAAGTTGCCCCAGTATAGCAATGTGTAAATTATAGTTATATCTAATCTGAGCAAGTTCCCTTTAGCCTGGTTATAGGAGTGGTTCGCCTTTAAGTTTACTTTTAGTATGTTATAGAATGGCTAATTCTAAGCAACTTTTCATTTGATCTTCATTATTTATTTTTTATAGTATTTTAATTATCTTCCTCTTTTGATGCTTTCCAGTTTTCAAATGCGAGTCACTGACCCTGGAAAGCCAAAAACTATTAATGAAAATGAAGACCAGTTTCAAACAGTCTTAGAATATCCTTGTCTACACTATAAATTAATTGAAAGGCGAACTTCCTCTTTAAAGGGGTTGTTTACTTTTAAAGTTGCTTTAAGTATGATGTAAAGAGTGAGACAATTTGCAATTGGTTTTTATTATTTGTGTTATTTGCATTATTTAGATTTTTACTTAGCTCTCCAGTTTGTAGTTTCGGTAATCTGGTTGCTAGTGTCTAAATTACCCTAGAAACCATGCGCTGACTTGAATAAGTCACTGGAATATGAATAATAGAGGGTCTGAAAGGTGAGTAATCAAAAGTAGCAATAAAAGTACATTTGTAGCCTTACCGATCATTGGTTTTTACATGGGGTCTGTGACCCTCATTTGAAATCTGGAAAGAGTCAGGAAAAGAAGGCAAATAATTAAAAAGCTATAAAAAAGAAAAAATGAAGATCAATTGAAAAGTTGCTTAGAATTAGACATTCTATAACATACTAAGGGCAGAGGCACATGTTTAGATTCAGGGAGATTAGTCGCCTGACGACAAATCTCCTCTACTTCGGGCGACTAATCTCCCCGAACTGCCTTTCCACCGGCTAGAATATAAAACACAGACGGGATGGCACTCGGATCGATTCGTTTTCTGAAGTCGCCCCAAGTTTCCTTGTGAGTCAACTTTGGGGTGACTTCGGAAAAACAAACCAGCCCTTTATTTGTCCCAGCATAAATATCCCTATAATTGCTATTAGCTACACTATTATAATTATTAGTTGCCCCATTCCCAGGCACCAAGTGAAACAGCTCTGAAACCCTAATAAAGTCTAATCTTGGCTCCTCTCATTCCCGGAATTCCCTGCCAGTTATTCTTTTATGGCTCTGATAAGCCCATCCTTATCCTTCAGATCAGTTGATACAGATGCCTTGTTCTGTGATACGGAGGAAAACTCGTGTTGGGAGCAGAGAAGCCGCCTGTAGACTTAAGAGTCACATGTTCTGTTATGAAGCTTTTGGCTTTATTACAAAGCAGGTGATGCGATTGTTGTGCACAAAGTGCAAAGTGCAAAGGATAAAGACACGTGTAAAGCAGTGAAGTCATATGGCTGGAGTGATACATCGAATAGAGAAGGGGGTTTATTGTTCTGTGCTGCGGTGTCTCTCGGGAAGGAAACATGACTTCCTTTGTTTATAGAATCCTCATTTTCATTCTGAACATTCCCTTTATCCCTGTATTACCACTGGCGATGCATCTCCCATTCAAGTGAATAGGAACATTGAACGGTAGATATAAAACAGGATATCATTTAGTATAATTGCTTGTCATTATATGGCCGATCATGGGGGAGGGTCTGAGAAAGGTTTAGTTACCCTTTAACTGATTCAAAAGCAGAACATGGACAATGTTGCACAATACTCTGTATTTTTGCTACAGTTTTCCTATAGGTCACAGTCACGCACCGTCTCTTCTGCTTTCAAGATTTTAACGTTAGAAAAGTTCTTCCTCGTTCTTCCCCTCTGCCCTTGTTTATGTATATATGTATTTATATATGTATAATTATTTGCATAACTCTCCTGTGCACATAGTCTTTGCAATACAATACAAACAGGGGGACAGCATTGCAACAAATGTGTATACAAAAACAGAAACAAAGATTATAGGGTTCATTTCCAACCGCGGGAGGGACTTTTGTCGGCACGGAGCACCTATGGGTGGGTGGTAAATATAGGGCCCCAGTGCGGGCTGTCCCCTCCTTCCGCTCCCGAACTTGCATCTCTGAGTTTCATTAAAGGCAGCTGTTAGACTTGATACAATAGTTGCTGAAATTCCCCATAGATCCTACTGAGAAATGTATCAACTAATGGAGCAAATTGTAACTGAATCTGCAGCTGGATCACTGAGCTGACACTCAATCACCGGGGACACCAACATTCAACTTCACACTTCAGTTTTGGGAAAACGATAAGAAATAAAAAATGGAAATCAATTGAAAAAAAATCTTTATTCCTGGTGAACAATCTGAAACTGAAATAAAGTGTTGGAAAGCTGAACATTGACTGCATTCACTTCCTCCTCAGTTCAGATTCACTCATAAATCATTTTATTTTCTAAAATAAAGCACCAGGTCACTGTCAGCCTCACCCATGTTCCAGTAAGCTCTGCCCCCTCTCCTGTCATATTTACTGGATTTTGTATTGAATGGGAGAGGCCAAATAAGATTTAAGCTTTTTATTTATTTTTTTTCTTTTTAGTTTGTTTAAATGAAGTGAATACAGGACTGGAGAGGGAGGGTAGCAAAGAAATGAATGGGGCAGGTTAGAAGTGGGAGAATTCAGGGAAGTGGTCAGAGCTGATGGGGAACTGTATTTGCAGTATTTGCACTGGTAATGGAACAGATAATATAAGAAAAAAGAAGGGTGTGGGTTGAGTACAGGACAGAAAGCAATGGCTAAGGGAGATTATAAAAAGAAAGTACATTAAAAGACCAGTAACATCAAAAAAAAAAATTAGATAGTACACCACGAAAAAAAAAAACACCAACATAAATTTCTTTATTAAGAAACAACTTACCGAAACTCCGCTTGCGCTCCTCTTTAGAAAGCGATGGGCGATCCATTGTGCGGCGCTCGATTTCTCCTCCTTGCCTTCCTTATAGGAGATAGCCAGGGAAGAGAAATTGAGCGCCGCACAATGGATTGTCGCCCTGTCGCCTTTTCTAAAGAGGAGGGCAAGCGGAGTTCAGTAAGTTATTTCTTAATAAAGGCTGTGCGATTTTAAAGTTTAATTAGACTTGGTGTTTTTTTTCCGTGGTATACTAAAACATTTGTTTGTTTTTTTTAAAAAAATGTGATGTTACTGGTTCTTTAGGGGGCTTATTTATTATGCTGTGTAAAAAGAAATTTGCCGAAAAAATGGTGTAAAAGCTGTGTAAAATAAACGGCAAATTTATCAAGTTGTGTTTTATTTTTCACCAATCGAAAGCCAGATTTGCTGCCATTATTTTTCACTGCTTCAGAGCTTTGTAAATGAGTGCTGGCTGAAGTTGCTCCAAAAAAAGGCATGTAAAAAAAAACATAACACCATATTTCACGCGACCATGCGTGGTGAATTATTCTGCCATTTTTTACACCGCATAATAATTCTGCCTCTAAATGTAAAAGGGGTTTTTCACCTCATTTTCTTTGTATAATGCAGAGAGTGATATTATGAGACAATTTGCAATTGGTTTTCATGTTTTATTATTTGTGGTTTTTGAGTTATTTAGTATTTAGCAGCTCTCTAGTTTACAATTTCAGCAATCTGGTTTCTAGGGTCCAATTTACCCTAGCAACCATACATTGATTTGAATAAGAGACTGGAATATAAATAGGAGAGACCTGAATAGAAAGATGAGTAATAAAAAGCAGCAATAACAATACATTTGTAGCCTTACAGGACATTTGTTTTTTAGATGGGGTCAGTGGCCCCCATTTGAGAGTTGCAAAGAGTCAGATGAAGAAGACAATAAATAATTCAATTACTATAAAAAATAAAAGCCAATTGAAATGTTGCTTAGAATTACCGATTCTATAGTAAAAGATAGATTAAAAGTACACCACCCCTTTAAGGAGAATGGAAACAGAGAAAGGAAAACAGGATATGCTTAAAAGGTCACTTTGTTTCCATTTTTTGTTACACTTGATAAAGGGCGTGTGTGGCCCCGAAACATGTTGTGTTTGTAGTTACAAATAAACCACATTGTAGCAGGTATTCTGCTGTTTGGATTGCTCTCCTCACTCATCTGATTTAATTGTTCAGAGAAAGGAAAGGTAAGGTTGAGAAAACGTTTGGGTGTGAGGGTAATGCAATTATAAAACAGAGTGAAGGGGTACAAAGAAGAGGAATGCAGAAGAGAGGGGGTGGGGAAGATGAAAAACCTTGCATTAAAAAAATTTAAAAAAATTATTTAAAAAACTAAAACAAATGAATGTAATTCTTCTGACTCTTTCCAGCTTTCAGACGGGGGTCACTGACCCCATCTAAAAAGTACATGCTCTGTAAGGCTACAAATGTATTGTTATTCCTACTTTTCAGGCCCTCTCCTATTCATATTCCAGTCTCTTATTCATATCAATGCATGGTTGCTAGGATCATTTGGACCCTAGCAACCAGACTGAAACTGCAAACTGAAGAGCTGCTGAATAAAAAGCTAAATAACTCAAAAACCACAGATAATAAAACAATTAAAACCCATTGCAAATTGTCTCAGAACATCACTCTCTACATCATACTAGAAATGTAAGTATATTCTTATCAACCATGCCACTCTGATAGCCACTCTGATAAAGTTTGTCCTGACTCAAATCATGTAGAAGCAGAATATACCTGAGTGACTGTTTTCTGTTTTCTCTTTCAGGCGGCCTCTGTGGGTCTGGCCTATGTTGGAATAAGCACTATTGTTACATATAAACAATATGAAAACCTTCTCGGGAACATGTACGTGATGCTGCCGTCGGTGATTATTCTCGCCATAGCGGTCATCATGTTCTTCATCGCGATTTTAGGCTGCTGTTCTACTACACAGGAATCCTGCTGCGGATTGGGATGTGTGAGTATGGTGCTTTAAATGCTGGCGATTCTGGGAATGTAGCTAGTCAGTGCCACAGTTAATGCAGAACTACAACTCCCGCCACCCTTCACAATCGAAGATCAGTTAATTTCTTTTCCAGGCTTGTTCCCTTTGCTCCTCATTTATTCCCTATCAGGGAGCGGTGAGGGACATGGTCTGCCCATAAATAACGTTTGGTTGGGGAGTAACATGGGAGTGTCCACAAATGAACCCAGATTTGGTTCCCAGCAGGCTCAAGTATATGCCTTTAGCATATTTCCCAGCATTCCAGATCTAAATAATATGGCATTCAAGACCATGTCCCTAATCAATGCCCAGACAATGAACCCATGTAAACCCATCTGAGTTATTTCTAGACCAGTGATCCCCAACCAGTAGCTCGAGAGTAACATGTTGCTCTTTGACCCCTTGGATGTTGCTCCCAGTGGCCTCCAAGCAGGTGCTTCTTTTTGAATTCCTGGATTAAAGGCAAGTTTTAGTTGTATAAAAAACATATATACTGCCAAACAGAGCCTCCTGTTGGCTGCAAGTCCACATAGGGGCTACAATACTGAATCACAGCCCTTATTTGGGAAATTCCCATGAACTTTTTGCATGCTTGTGTTGCACTCCAACATTATTTTATACTTGAGAGTGGCTCATGGGTAAAAAAAGGTTGGGGACCCCTGCTCTAGACTGTCCCTCAAAAATAGGGAAAGTTGAATAGTACATGCCAGCTTCTACTTGGTCTTCCAGCCAGAAGCTACTGAAAGAAAAGCTGAACTCAACATAGAGAAGACTTCTCCAATCAGGAACAGTCATAGCCTGCAAGGCAAGTGCAGCCTGAGAAGTCTTCTCCAGTCACGAGCTCCCAGGCAGTGAGACATTCTCAAGAGCAATAGTTTCAGTTGTGCACCTGTAATAAGAGCATAAAACACGGACAAAGATGGTAGATATTGGTGAAAAGAAGAGGTGATGGAAAAGGGAGATTCGGAGCATGGAGAGGATAGGGGAAGCCACCTGTGTATTAATGAAACATTAGAGGTTTGGATATTGGACCAGATGAGAAAGGTACCAGATAAGAGTAATATAAAAGGTCAGACTTACTAAGGTTCAAATGGTAAATTCGAATTCAAATTTTTGAATTTATTATGGCCAAAACGTACAAATTCCAATTTAAAAGCACCAACTAGAATTTGAAATCGAATGTGAGGTTTATCACAACTTGCAAACAGTTCTAATTCACTATTCTCTACCTAACACCTGCAGGGTTCATGTAGAAGTCAATGGCAGAGGTCCCTTGAACTGTTTGAAGATGTTAATAGTAGCGATGGGCCAATTTTCTGCCAAGTTTTGCATTCGAAAATGATGCCCCTTAGACTCCAATGGGAGAAAAAAAAATGCTGTGCCTCAAAAAAATAAATTTGACGTGCAAAAGTCGTTATTTTTTTCGGAGGAAAACTCTATTCTAATTTGATTCGAGTTTTAGGGTCGGCACTATTTGATCAAATTTTAGTAGTTCAAGTTTTTTCATAAAAATAACATACCATTCGAATTGTGAATAAAATTTTATATATTTGAGTTTACAAAAATTCACATTGCTCTCAAATTCGACCTTTGTTAAAGATCCACCAAAGGTTTCTGTTGGTGTTTCTGGACAGTAGCATTAAAACTAAAGGGGAAATAGATACAAGTGGCATAAAAGAACTGATAACAGGTAGACTTAACAGGTTAGTGGATCCACAACCAAGAGGATGAACTTGAAGGATAGTTAGGTAAAGAGCAATTGACTCTTGAAAACGGTATATGTACAGGTATGGGATCCGCAATCTGGAAACCTGTTATCCATAAAGCACCAAATAACGGAAGGACTGTCTCCAATAGACTCCATTTTATACAAATAATCCACATTTTTAAAAACAATTTCCTTTTTCTGTGTAATAATAAAACAGTACAAGTACAAAGCTTGTACTTGATCCCAACTAAGATATACTTAATCCTTATTGGAAGCAAAACCAGCCTATTGGGTTTATTTAATGTTTACGTGACTTTCTTGTAGACTTAAGGTATGAAGATCCAAATTACAGAAAGATCCGTTATCCGGAAAAAAACCCAGGTCCCAAGTATTCTGGATAACAGATCCCATATCTGTACTCTGTTGCCTGTGAGGAGCAAGATATCTGAAGGGTGTCAAAGCTGAATATACTTGGTGTATCCAGCAATTTACAATAGGAAATGACATGAGTGGTTTTTAAAATTTCTTAAAATACTTAAAATTCACTGCAGAAAAACTGCCCCATGTGCCATTAGCCTAAAGGATAAACATACATTATACAGTGAAATCCAAGAACAACAACTCCATATCCTAAATATATTATACAGTGAGAGGTAATGGGAACTGTATCCCCAAATACTTTAATACATTATACAGTGAGAGGTAATGGGAACTGTATCCCCAAATACTTTAATACATTATACAGTGAGAGGCAATGGGAACTGTATCCCCAAATACTTTAATAAATTATACAGTGAGAGGCAATGGGAACTGTATCCCCAAATGCTCTAATACATTATACAGTGACTGTATCCCCAAATACTCTAATATATTGTACAGTGAGAGGCAATGGGAACTGTATCCCCAAATACTCTAATATATTATACAGTGACTGTATCCCCAAATACTCTAATATATTATACAGTGAGAGGCAATGGGAACTGTATCCCCAAATACTCTAATACATTATACAGTGAGAGGCAATGGTCCCTGACACAACAGAATCCCCTTGCTCTTTTGGTGATACACCGGGTAAAAAAGCAGATGTGTCCTGGCCCTCGTCGCCCATGAAAAGACAATTTCATTTTCAAACCTCACAATGGCCCTGATTTCTATGGGACAGTCTCTACTTGCAGACCCCCCGAAGGGATTTTGTATTACCAGAAAGTGAGTTGCAGGGTTTTTTAGTTTCCTAAAGCAGCAGCAGGACTCCAGGTAGAGGTAAAATTAATTCACTTTATTTCACAAACATTAATCGTCCTACATTAATCATAGTGTTGGTGAAACTGTGCCATTTGTGTCCATTACTTACTATACATTGTCCCTCTTTTTCAAATGATGCTCCTTTCAATTTTCTTGACATCCGTATACACTGGATATATGTATATATTTTGTTAACTATAACAGTTTTTCTTCCTTATTTCCAGTTTATGTTCTTGATCTCCATCATCTTTGCCGCGGGAGTGGCTGCCATCATCTTGGGGCTTGTGTTTGTCGATAAGGTGGGTCCTATAGGAGGAAACCGAAAATCCGATTTTGCCTACAGCAAGTGGGATCAGGTGTATAATGGATGTGCTTCCAACTGTTCTGCACTGATTTGTATGATTTATACATGTAACAGTGCAGTATGTGTACAGGTATGGGATCCGCAGGCCCGGATTTGCGGCAAGGCCGCATAGACCCGGGCCTAGGGCGGCAAAAAAATAGGGGCGGCATGCCTCCCAGCCGCATTATGGGGACGTGTGCATCCCCATGCAATTACAGCAGCTGCGCCGGCGTTTTTTCGCCGGCACGCTGGGAAGGGGAGGTGAGGTGGGCGCTAGGACCGTGCGGCCGCCTGGTCGGACCGTGCGGCCTTGGGGCGCCCGACATGGAAATCCGGCGTTGGGGATCCGTTATCCGGAAACCCGTTATCTGAATTACGGAATGGTCATCTTCCATAGTCTCCATTTTATCCAAATAATCCAAATTTTAAAAAATGATTTCCCTTTTCTCTGGCTAGCTTCCCTTGAGGAAGAGCTTGAAGGCTAGTTACTGTATATAGAGAGCAATTGACTCTTGAAAACTGTATATGTACAGGTTATCTGGAAACCTGTTATCCAGAAAGCTCAGAATTACCGAAGGGCCAATAGACACTTTTTCCTCTGTAATAATAAAACAGTAGCTTGTACTTGATCCCAACTAAGATATAATTAATCCTTATTGGAAGCAGAACCAGCCTATTGGGTTTATTTAATGTTTATATGATTTTCTAGTAGACTTAAGGTATGAAGATCCAAATTACAGAAAGATCCGTTATCCGGAAGACCCCAGGTCCCAAGCATTCTGGATAACAGGTCGTGTGTGTGTGTGTGTAATTTATCCTGCAATGAGAGTGCAACTATTTCTTGATTTATATCTATATAAATATGGATATCACTTTGGCATTTCTCTAGATTAACCCCGAACTGGAAAAAAACATGGACACCCTGTTCAAGAACTATAACGGCGCTGATGCCCCGAGCTCAACAGTGGATTTTATCCAGGAGCAGGTAAAGTAACAACAACACAGTGACACAATATTCACACTTCAAGTGCACATTTCTATTGTATTAAATGATCCATTTAGTTGTTATGGGAGGGTATTTGCACATTTGTTGCGAGTCCCTAAAGACAGCTATGGACAATGATTATTTCACTTACTTAAAGTCTCTAAACAATCGTGTACCTTTCGTAGAACATCGTTATTCATGTAGCAAAGAATACAAAGGTATTGTAATACACAAAATATCCTTTAAAGGAGAAGGAAAGGTTAAAATTAAGTAAGCTTTATCAGAAAGGTCTATATAAATACACCAGTAAACCCTCAAAGTAATGCTGCTCTGAGTCCTCTGTCAAAAGAAACACCACATTTCTTTCCTTCTATTGTGTACTCATGGGCTTCTGTATCAGACTTCCTGTTTTCAGCTTAAACCTCCAGGGCTTGGGCTTGAGCATGCTCAGTTTGCTCCTCTCTCTCTCCCTCCTGTAATCTGAGCTCAGAGCTATGAGTGAGCAGGGAGAGACTCAGGCAGGAAGTGATGTCATAACAAGCTAATATGGCAGCTGCTATCCTAAACTAACAGAGAGAGATTCTAGAGCTGTTACTCAGGTATGGTAAAGCATTCTGCAGAATAAACATAGTGTTATAGCTTGCACTATTGTGGCTAATCTATTGGCAATAAACTGCCTTGGTAGCTTCCTTCTCCTTTAAATAATTAAAATGCCATGTCGATCTGTTTGCAGAATTGATTCCGACTAGGAAATGCAATTACAGGTCATGTTGTTGTCACATGTAGTATCAAGTGACTGACTTCGAGAGATCCCAAGTTAAACAGCTTTTAATATGTTATGGTAATCTCTACATTTTGCATTAGGCAAGAATATTAAAGGGATTGTTCACCTTTAAGTTAACTGGTAGTATGATGTAGAGACGGATATTCTGTGGTTTTTGAGTTATTTAGCTTTTTATTCAGCAGCTCTCCAGTTTGCAATTTCAGCCATCTGGTTTCTAGGGTCCAAATTCCCCTAGCAACCATGCAATGATTTGAATAAGAGACTGGAATATGAATAGGAGAGGCCTGAATAGAAAGATGAGTAATAAAAAGTAACAATAACAATACATTTGTAGCCTTACAGAGCATTTGTTTTTTAGATGGGGTCAGTGAACCCCATTTGAAAGCTGCAAAAAGTCAGAAAAAAAGGCAAAAACTATAAAAAAAGGAAAAATGTTGTCTGGAATTAGTCATTCTATAACACATTAATAAGGGGCAGATTTATTAATGGTCGAATAGGAAATTTGAATTTTCGAATATTTTTTTTGTCAAAACTCACACATTCGAAATGGGAATAATCCAAACTTGATTCTGAGATTTATCCAACCTTTACCCTGGGAATAATTCGAATTTGACTATTCGCCACCTAAAACCTGCCGAGTTTATGTACAAGTCAATGGGAGAGGTCCAATGACCTATTTGAAGATGTTAATACCTTTCCTGACATTCGACTTATCCTGACAACTCGATTAGAGTTTAGTCGAATTCGAGTTTTCTAGTCGGTAAAATTAGTTTTAATTTTAGACGTTCACATTTTTTCTTAATTAACCTCCCAATCGAATTTCGAGTATATTCGAGTTTTTTAGTGTAAAAAAAAAAACTCACAAGAATTTGAAATTCGACCTTTGATAAATCGGCCTCCCTAAGTTAACTTAAAGGTGAACCACCCCTTTAATGAGCTCAGATGTGTCATTGTCCCCTTTAATAAAGGGGAGGGGCATGATGTTATATTAGTAAATATTGGAATGAACAGACATGTGTGTTTTTTCCGGCAGCTGGAGTGTTGTGGAAGGAAAAATTACACTGACTGGGTGGAAACAGACTGGTATTCAAACAACAAGTCCCTGCCTCTGAGTTGCTGTAAGAAGAATGCCCAGGATTGCCAGCCAGTGATTGGGCAGAAAAATGACATTTACACAGAGGTAAGTTCAGTGGTATTTTCACTTAACAGCTCGGGATCAGCAACAAATACTTGAGTGATGTCACAATGCGCAGCTACAGGATGCTCAGTGACGCTACAATACGGAGCCCAGAAAGGGACTTTCACCTATTTACATACAAGAGGCCCTTACAAATATTTATAATTTGTCTAGCGATGCACCGAATCCACTATTTTGGATTCAGCCGAACCCCCAAATCCTTTTGGGAAAGATTCAGCGGAATGCCAAACCAAATCCGAATCCTAATTTGCATATGCAAATTAGGGGTGGGAAGGGGAAATGTTTTTACTTACTTGTTTTATGTAGGGATGCCCCGAATCCAGGATTCGGTTTGGGATTCGGCTGATTTTTCAGCAGGATTCGGATTCGGCCGAATCCTTCTGCCCAGCCGAACCAAATCAGAATCCTAATTAGCATATGCAAATTAGGGACCGGGATGGAAATTGCATGACTTTTTGTCATTGTGCACCGAATCCACTATTTTGGATTCGGCCGAACCCCTGAATCCTTCGCGAAAGATTCAGCCGAATACCGAACCGAATTTTCGTATGCAAATTAGGGGTGGGAAGGGAAAATTTTTTTACTTCCTTGTTTTATGTAGGGATGCACCGAATCCAGGATTCGGTTTGGGCTGATTTTTCAGAAGGATTCGGATTCGGCCGAATCCTTCTGCCCAGCCGAACCAAATCAGAATCCTAATTTGCATATGCAAATGAGGGACCGGGATGGAAATTGCATGACTTTTTGTCATTGTGCACCGAATCCACTATTTTGGATTCGGCCGAACCCCTGAATCCTTCGCGAAAGATTCAGCCGAATACCGAACCGAATTTTCGTATGCAAATTAGGGGTGGGAAGGGAAAATGTTTTTACTTCCTTGTTTTATGTAGGGATGCACCGAATCCAGGATTCGGTTTGGGATTGGGCTGATTTTTCAGAAGGATTCGGATTCGGCCGAATCCTTCTGCCCAGCCGAACCAAATCAGAATCCTAATTTGCATATGCAAATTAGGGGCCGGGAGCGAAATTGCATGACTTTTTGTCACAAAACAAGGAAGTAAAAAATGCTTTTCCCTTCCCACCCCTAATTTGCATACGAAAATTTGGTTCGGTATTCGGGCAAATCTTTTGCGAAGAATTCAGGGGTTCGGCTGAATCCAAAATAGTGGATTCGATGCATCCCTAGTTTTATGACAAAAAGTTATGCGATTTTCCTCCCGCCCCAATTTGCATATGCAAATTAGGATTTGGATCGCCAGGCAGAAGGATTCGGTCGAATCCGAATCCTGCTGAAAAAGGATGAATCCCGAATTCGGTGCATCCCTAAATTTGTCATGGGTGTTTGTTTACATTTTATATCAGGCCATTGCCTAAAATCTTCTTCTAGATGTTTCTTTTGTATTGCCTTAATATACACAGGTATTGGATCCATTATTCGGAAACCTGTTTTCCAGATAGCTCAGAATTAAGGGAAGGCCATCTCCCATAGACGCCATTATAATCAAATAATAAAAATTTTTGAAAATGATTTCCTTTTTCTCTGTTATAATAAAACAGTACCTTGTACTTGACCCCAACTAAGATATGAATATTCTCCTTATTGCTTTCCTTAACTTCCCCGAATGTGTGTAGATGGATATACACAGGCAAACATGGGCTCAGATAGTCAGATGGAGTCACCTGATTATTGGCCCTTGTATGGGGGCCAAAACAATGGCTACTTGCTCGGTCAATATAGTCAGAGATTGGTCAGAAATCTATTGGGCAGTTATGAAAAGTTATTTAAAAAATACTGCATCAGTATGTTGATGTGTTTCTCTATTGAAGGGTCTGCATAGTCCATTATTTTGTGTATAACGACTTTTAGCTCCTCATTTTGCATTATACAAGAGGATGCCACAAGCCTAGGTATTCCCCTGTACTAAGCACAATTCAGCAGGAACAGACCCCTAAGTTTATACAGAGAGTTTGTACAGAGAGAACCCATAAAACTATGGCAGCATAGGTATTCCTCTGTAGTAAGCACAATTCAGCAGGAACAGTCCCCTAAGTTTGCTCATAGTCTGTACAGAGAGATCCCATAAAACTATGGCAGCATAGGTATTCCCTGTACTTAGCACAATTCAGCAGGAACAGCCACCTAAGTTTGCTCATAGTCTGTACAGAGAGATCCCATAAAACTATGGCAGCATAGATATTCCCCTGTACTAAGCACAATTCAGCAGGAACAGCCCCTAAGTTTGCTCATAGTCTGTACAGAGAGATCCCATAAAACTGGCAGTATAGGTATTCCTCTGTACTAAGCACAATTCAGCAGGATCAGCCCCCTAAGTTTGTTCATAGTCTATACAGAGAGATAATGTAAAGCTATAGCAGCATAGGTATTCCCTGTACTAAGCACAATTCAGCAGGAACAGTCCCTAAGTTTGCTCATAGTCTGTACAGAGAGATCCCATAAAACGATGGCAGCATAGGTATTCCCTTTACTAAGCACAATTCAGCAGGAACAGCCCCTACGTTTGCTCATAGTCTGTACAGAGAGATCCCATAAAACGATGGCAGCATAGGTATTCCCTGTACTAAGCATAATACAGCAGGAACAGTGCCCTAAGTTTGCTCATAGCCTGTATACAGAAGCTAATATAAAATTACAACAGCATAGGTATTTCTTCTTTACATTGATTTTGTGAGACCATGTCTCAATCACACTACTTTACATTGCTCTGACATTAGGTAATTCATTTAATTTTCTTTGCCATGGTCCCATATGAGCTCTGTACAGTCAGGAAATCACTCTCCTCTTTTTTTCTAGGCCTGTGAGCCAAAACTGGAGACTCTGATCCACCAAGTGCTGCGCTATTCCTTGTTTGTCATCCTTGGATTCGCCATTGTAGAGGTAAGAGTTCCTCACGATAGTTTATGGCCCATGAGTAAACGATAGAAGGAAATAAATGTGGTGTTTCTTTTAAAAGACTGAAAATGAGGTGCACACCGGGAACCTTTTTAAATAAGTAAAAAAATCCGTAGTTGGCCAGCTTAAATATATTGCAATATATGGACAAACAATCCCTGTTTTGTTTAAAGGGTAAGGCATTTTTCAGTAGCAGTAGCACAAAATGTCTTTGTCTTAAATATATTGATAATGGGTTGAGTGCAGAGGACTCTTGTATTTGACTATATATATATATATATATATGCGCAAAACCTTCTGTTTGGTGCACTCGAAATATGCATACAACTGCCTGGGTGCCGGCAAAACAAAAATATAAATATAGCTTCTAGAAAAGCCGCACTCAAAGGTCTTGTTCTGACTTCTTTTTTGGTGGCTTAACGTGAACATAAATGGTGCTGAATTAGTCCCTCCAGAGTTGAAAGCTTATTGACCCTTGAGAGGGCTTGAATGACCAAAATGACCAAATATTGGTTTTATCAGGTTTGAAATTGCCACCTGGCAAGGAATATATTGGCACCTTGATGTAGTCCTCATCCAACCAGGTCTCTGTAGTCGTCTTGTTTGAACCGAATATTGGCCTCTTGAATTTGCCCAACGTCTGGACAGCCAACTCCAACGCAGAGATTTTGGCAACTCCAGCAAAATGGAGACTTGCATTAGACCTTAATCTGTGCCTGCTGCTCCAATTTAGGGATCCATTTGCAAATGCTAATATCAGCTCCCGTAGAGCCATGTATAAATATAAAGGATTTCAAAAGTGCCCAGGACAAGCTAGGAATATCTATTAAATTCATGTCTCCAGGCTCCTGTTCCTGTAGCTTGTACAGCAGCCCTTGTTGCAGATGGACATAAACTGTAACACAAATTAGGGGCTTGAGTAGCTGGATCATAGAGCTGGGACACAAATGATATATTTTGGTTTCTTTGTGATGCTATGGCTCAAGGTTCTAAACGTGTGGCTCCATGTACCTGGCTTGGTGTGAGAAAACCTGAGTGAAACAGTATAAAAAATTTTATAAAGTTCTGGTAGAGAGGAAAGACTGACCCAAATAACCATGGTTTCTTTTTTTGTCTAGCTCCTTGCGATGATAAGTATATGCGTGGTCTCCTGCAGACCCTCCCGGCACACGTATCAGCTTCTCTGAGCAGAACTCAGGGCACAAGAACAAAACCCAAAGGAGTCTGTAAAGAACCATTGCACGTCTTCTGCTCGTTCATGAACAAATGCTGCAAATCCGCAGGACCATGACCTTTGTCTCCCATTATCTCATTGTCTGTCTCTGTAAATAAACTCTGAACTTAAACAGCTTCATAGGAGCCAAATGCCCTTTCCAAACTTCTACTCTAGCATAACAACATTATGTAAACACCAGACTTTCAGCTCATGTCTTTGTGTTTGGAATAATAATAATAATAATAAAAATGATTAAAAAATATGTAACATTGTTCTGCAGTTATTCTTTCTGAGGTCACACATTGAACATTTACAATATAATATTTGATTTGATAATCCAGCCTGTAGCCTTGTGCCTTTATATAGTCACAGAACCCCTCAGTGACTTCTAATATCCTTATCATTTACAGTAGGGGGTACATTATCCCTTATAATACATGAGTGATACTCAGAGTTCCCTGTATAACTCAGCCTGCAGCCCTGTGCCTTTATATGGTCACAGAACAACCCCTCAGTGACTTCTAATATCCTTATCATTTACAGTAGGGGGTACATTATCCCTTATAATACATGAATGATACTCAGAGTTCCCTGTATAACTCAGCCTGCAGCCTTGTGCCTTTATATGGTCACAGAACAACCCCTCAGTGACTTCTAATATCCTTATCATTTACAGTAGGGGGTACATTATCCCTTATAATAAATGAGTGATACTCAGAGTTCCCTGTATAACTCAGCCTGCAGCCTTGTGCCTTTATATGGTCACAGAACAACCCCTCAGTGACTTCTAATATCCTTATCATTTACAGTAGGGGGTACATTATCCCTTATAATACATGAGTGATACTCAGAGTTCCCTGTATAACTCATTATCAAAGTCTTGAGATCTTCCTGGTTATTGGGGTAAGGGAAGACAGCAACCAAATATAATTTTAAATACATAGTAACATAGTAAGTTAGGTTGAAAAAAAGACACACGTCCATCATGTTCAACCTTTTAACTTTTTTTAACCTGCCTAACTGCCAGTTGATCCAGAGGAAGGCAAAAATACAAGGCTTTTACAAGGCAGAAGTGAAGAGCAGGGCTGGAGTGGGCAAGATTTTCTCCTATTAAGATTTGCAGTACCCTCGTGGTCCTTTAAGAATAAGTCCCGGTAAAGCTGTACAGGGATTGGATAAGGGGATCATGGCACGGCATTTACAGAGCACATAGAAAGGGATTGCCCTAATCAAAACAATCAAGTGTTATGTGTATAAAATTAAAGATATTTAGATGAACAAATAAGTAGATCTAATAAGGCAATAGTGAGAATTGGGCCTTGAAGTCCAGGTCCTTTGTTAGGGTGCAAACTCATATGTTATGAGAGCAACACATTAAAAGAAACCCAAGTGATTCTTCTGTCTGGGCTGGAGGTAAGGGGTGGTGGAGGTCTGTTGATAAGGAGCATCTTTCTGTTCTAAAACTTAAAGTCACTTGACAGCCAGTTGCATAATTTGTTATGTTTTGGGTAGCCGAGGATGAGGAGAGTATGACAGTGCTTTATTAGCAGGCTCTCATGCAGCCATTATATAACAGTAACTTTCACTTTTAAGCTGTCAGGAAGTATGCACAGTATAAGTCTGGGCACAGTGACACCCGCAGGCCATTTGTATAAACACCCCATATCCCCCCTATAGTAGGAAAGCATTTGGGCAAATGTAATAAACAACAACAATGCATCTTAAAGCAATAATATACATTATTCACATCACATAGTCCTGGGTCCATGCAGGTAGTTTTCTGATTCTTTCAGTATGCCTAATAGTTCACTTTCTTCAGGCCTATTGCATTAGACATCAGGAGTAGGAAAATGTCCTTCATCAAATGGAGCTTCTCCAAAGTCATATCTAACAGAAGCAAGACGACTTGCATTCCATATACGTCCATCAGACATATGTGTACGGTCCTCGCTGGCGTCTCACTTCAAGTGGTGTAGTAAATTTAGATTGTACTTGTTTCAGTATTCCTGGTTTCTTAATTCTGACTAAAGATCCAGGCTGAAAGTGCACTTCTCTTGCACCACGTTTTCTGTCAGTATAAGCCTTACATTTGGCTTGGTGACGTTTCACAATGTCAGTAGTAGATGATTTTGTAGGCACAATATATTGTGGAAGTTTGATGTCTGCAACGTGTTACTTAGTGCGCATCTGTTTGCCATGTAATAATTCAGCTGGAGATGATTGGGTTGTTGCATGGCGCATTGCTCTGTAGTTATGTAGGAACTCTGTTGTAAATACTTTCCAAGATTTCCCAGTAAGATTTGCTGTCTGTAGTGTTTCTTCAGACTTCTGTTGAATCTGTCGATTTCTCCATTTGCTTGTGGCTAATACACTGAAGATTTCCTATGCACAATATTCCTCTCTCTCAGAAAGAATTCAAACTCAGATGAGACAAGCTGTGGTCCGTTGTCTGATATTAACTCCTTTGGATTACCTTCTCTGCTGAAGACTGTAGACAGAAATGTTATTACTGTAGCTGATGTTATATGAGAAACAAAAACAATTTCAGGCCATTTACTAAATTTGTAAACCAGATATTTTTCATTTAAACTGCCTATTAGTGGCTGACTGGGTTCCTTATACCTTCTGGGGCCTCCAGCAGCTACAGGGTGTTTTTAATAGCTCCCAGATACACCTAAACGGTCAGCGGGGTTACTTTAACCCTGAATGAATGATGAATACACCAATATGTTCCTCATGGTAGATATATTACTAGCTATGCCCTTCTTCTGATGTTCTGGACGGCCAACAGAATGCTCTGGGGGCTAGAAATAGTGCAATGATCTGCAGTGTTTGTGAGAATGTAAAATACTCTAATTAAACACATATCAATTGTAAATGGGTTTACAGTAGTGCCTTCTGTGTCATATTATATATGATTTCACATAAAATTATTAGGGAGAGAGGAATTCTCTCTAAGAACTACTGATAGAAAGATTAGAAAAGCAAAACAAACCCTATAAAACTGCAAAAAAAACTGCAGATTTTAAAATAAGAGACCGATAACATATCCTGAGACAGGAAAGTAATTTTGGGCAAAAAAAAAAAGACATGGAAAAGAAACCTGAGAAAAAGAGTTGGATAAAAAAAAAAATTAAATACAAAAGAAATGGTAATAAAGAATAAATCAGATACTGTGCATCCCTCACCTGGGGCAGGAAAAGGATTCCTCTGATTCTACCTTCTCGGACAGGGTACACCAGGTGTGTGGCACAGGGATAATCAGTGTCGGACTGGGACACCAGGGGCCCATCCAAAAACCTTAGACCAGGGGCCACTCTCAGTACTATTATTCTCCATCTCCTCCATCAACCTCTATTCTCCTAGACTGTTTTCTTTACATACTATAATCAATTATTCCATCTATTTGACCTCTTTGTTCTCATAGAAATAGGGAATGGCCATGAAATAGGCCAAAAGTTTAGCAGCATGAGGGGCCACTGACACCTTGGCCCACCGGGAGTTTTCCTGGTATCCCGGTGGGCCAGTCCGACACTGGGGATAATCTTTATAAGAAGGAAGGACCATAACATAAGGATAAACATCATGGTGAATAAGGAAAGGGCTTCCCATTACACCCCATTTTATCAGTCTGAGGAAGGGGGTGGCTGGGTAAAACACCTTGAGAATCTCCACCAGTGGCTGATGCCTTTGCAAGATCCACTTCTATTGTACTGATGTATAAAGCTCGTGACTGGAATATGTCTCCTTTCTCATCCTTTAACCAGGCTCTTATAGTAACAAGCTGCCGAGGTGGGAGGCCCCATACAGGTATCTTCACTTGCTCATCTGCCAGGGAGACCCCAGGTGTAACTGAGAGACCAGCCATGCCTGAGGGTATACATGTGTATAGCTCAGACTTGCAAAGAACACAAACAAGTCGCTAGAGATTATGCATTACTCTGCACTCCAAAATATGTATACACATGAGATCTGATAACCTATAACAAAGATACCCAGAAGAACCAAGAGCTGGAGCAGCATGGTTTATTTTAGGAATAAACCAGTCACAGACCAGCACTACTCTAGAATCATTTGATAGGATAGAAACTTAGATTTATCGAGGCAGAAAACAGCTGGAGCACTGGCAGCCCAACGTTACACAAAATAAAATGAACACATCTCCAGAGGATCCTTCCAATAACTCTGCCGCCCTCTTCTCTGTTGTGCCCAGTATATAGAGCACAATCTTCTCCCGAATTGCCTCACCACAGTTCACAGCTCCCATAGACTTCTCCCTAACTTACTCCTGAATACTCTGGTCCCTAACTTGCACACAATCGCCCCGGGTACTACCCCAAATAGGGTTGCCACCTTTTCTGGAAAAAAATACCGCACCTTCCCATATTCTTGCAGTTTTTTCTTATTAATAACATTGGCATCAAGCATCATTTTTACCGAACAGGCCAGTAAAATACCAGCCAGGTGGCAACTCTAACCCCAAATCAACTCCTTGTTGGGGCAACAGGCTGCTCTTATTGACTAGCACTGCCAGGGACGGATCAGGGGGGTACAGGGGGTACAGTCATACTGGGTCCGGGCATAAAGGGACCCCTGACAGCACCAAAACAAAGCGCCGAAGTCTGAACCGCCGAAGTTCCGAAGTGCCAAAGACCCAAAGTCCCAAACATCCAAAGTCCTGAAGACCCCAATCACCAAAGATCGAAGCAGCGAAAGGAGCTGAAGCCAGGAAAAGACCCGAAGGCGCGAATAGACCCGAAGTTGAAGCCCTGAAGCTGCGAAAAGATCCGAAGGAAACCGAAGAAGTTGTCTTCACCGAGGACAAGAAATAAGAACCTAATGTAAGTTCCACTGAACACCAATGTGTGTTTTTTTTAATCTTATTAAACCCCTGGCCACCAATATATTATTTTAATACTCTATAGGACCCTGGTCACCAATGTTTTTTAAACATCTTCTATGTGGCCCCTGACCACAAATTGTATTTATAACTTGTATGGGGGGGCCTGGCCACCATTTTTAAAAAAAATTTATGGGGCCCCTGACCGCCAATGTTTTTTTTAAATAAATTCTATTGGGCCCCTGACCACAAATTGTATTTTTAACTTGTAAGGGGGGGGGGCTGGCCACCTTTTTTTAAAAAATTTTCTATGGGGCCCCTGACCACAATTTGTATTTTTAAAGTGTAATGGGGTCCTGGCCACCATTTTTGAAAATGTTTTTATGGAGCCCCTGATCGCCAATGTTGTTTTTATACCTTGTGGGGGAGACCCTACCCACCGATGGTTTTTTTTTTAAACTTGTAGGGGGGAGGCTGGCCACCAGTGAAGTTTTTTTTAACTTTTGTGGGGGGCCCTGACCACCAATTGTTTTTTTTTAACTTGTAGGGGGGACCCTGGCAACCAATGGGTTTTTAGAGCCCATGTTTGTGTGGCTTTTTGTTGTGTGGGGTCTCTGGGGTGGGGCCTATGGGAATGGGAGGTGCCTATGGTGGTGGGCAGGGCCCAGACATTTTTGCCCCATAATTTCTGATGGCGGACCTGAGTTCTGCTACCTCTCACCTCTGAGGTGGACCTGGTACAGAACTCCTACATCCATAGTCCTAGCAGCCTCCCACCTGGTCTGGCTCTGCAGTATATGCCTTGCCTTTAGATATTAGAGGAAGGCTCTCCTGCACTTCGTTATATGGGTTCCTGCAGAGAATTCCCCTACAGGCCAAAATTAATATTGCCTTAATTATTTACATCATAAATAAAATGTCTTTTATCTCCGTACATGCTTTTAAAAAATTCAATATCTCAGGAGTGCATGTTGCCAGATCATGTGCGGGTCGATTATAGTTTATGTAGCCATACAGTTTTTGGCTCCTGGACAGTAATCACCTTCATTAGCAAAACTGTAATAACTGGAAAAAAAAAAACACAGAAATATGTTCAAACTTTCATATTCTGCCAAATTTTGAAAAATAAACATGGTAATTAAGAGGGTGTGGCCACAAAAAATGGGCATGGCCAAAAGTATTTCCCCGCGCTGTGCGTGGCAACTGTTTTGTTGCTCTTTTTATTTCCAAAATGTTTGGAGATATGTGTTTGTAGTACCAATGACATTGACACATAACTTGGAAAATTGTTTGCAATCAAAATTTCTTTTAACTAGGCAACATTTTATTTTTGGGTTTACATCCCCTGTAAAGGGGTTGTTCACCTTTAAATGAAATATCAGTATGATGTAGAGAGAGGGATATTCCGAGTCAATTTGCAATAGGTTTTTATTTTTTATTATTTGTGGTTTTTGAGTTATTTAGCAACTCTCCAGTTTGCGATTTCAGCAATCTGGTTTCTAGGGTGCAAATTACCCTAGCAACCATTGATATGTATAAGAGACTGGAATATGAATAGAAGAGGCCTGAATAGAAAGAGGAGTAATAAAAAGTAGTAATAATGATACATTTGTAGCCTTACAGAGCATTTGTTTTTAGATGGGTTCAGTGACCCCCATTTGAAAGCTGGAAAGAGTCAGAAAAAGTAGGCCAATGATTAAAAATATATAAAAAATAAAAAATGAATGTCATTTGAAAAGGTTCTTATAATTTGCCATTTTTAACATACTAACAGTTAACTGAAAGGTGAACCACCCCTTTAACTCCTAAATTAGAGACCAGCCAGTGTGGGTGGCACCCAACAGAGCAAACTCCACCCCTCTCACACATTCGGCTGCAGTTCTTTGGGTGAGTAAGTGTTGGCATGGGAGAAACCTGTCGGTGGAGGTGCCCCTATAGACCTTACATTCAGGGGAGACTTCCTATTGGGGGTGGGACATGACTGCACAAACAGGGGAGCTCCCTGATATCATTGTCCTGTGTCAGAGCAAGCTGCTGCCAGTAGAAATATCACAGTAAACAAAATGTCAATATGGGGCTTGTAATTCACTCAAATTAGAGAACTGCTCAAGGGCCTGGGCAAGTGCAAGTGTTGGAACACTCTCTTCTGTAAGTACAGGTACGGGACTTGTTATATGGAATGCAGGGGACCTGGGGTTTTCTGGATAAGGGATCTTTCTGTAATTTGGATCTCCATACTTTAAGAGGTACATTTACCAAGGTTCGAATTTCGAATTCACGTGACTTTTTCACATGAATTCGATTTTACTCGAAATTCGATTGGGGGGGTTATTTATTAAAGGAGACATTTTGTGTAAAAAATAAGAATGTACCAGTGGGTGATACTCATTTAGATATAGAAAAATTATGCTTAAAAAAGTAGTGTTTCAGGCTGATTTATTGAATATTTCTGCAAAAACCCTAATAATCCCTCCCTTCTCTTCCACTTCCTGCTCCCTAAATTCCTAGTGGCTCTCGGCTCACTGCACTGTAGGACAGGAACCAATCAGCAGCTAGCAGGACCTGATAGGGAACTGAAGGCTGTCTGTGCTTGTGTGACTGCAGGGCTGTGATTGGCTGTCCCCCTCGTACTGTGCTTCTGGAAGGGACCGTTAGGACACGCCCACCCCTCATTTGAAACAGGGACCAGAGAACATCTATAGGAGCTCCAATAAAGGGGCTAATTTTGAAGACAATATAAATTTTTAGCACCCTGTAAAAGCAACACCATATATTACTAATTTTACCGACCCGAAAACTTGAATCTCAATTTTCTCCGAAAAAAACTCGAATGTCAGGAAGGCTACAAAATTGGTCACTGGACCCCTCCCATTGGCTTCTGCAGGTTTTAGGTGGCGAATAGTCAAATCATCGTTTCATTTATAGCGCCGACAAGATACGCAGTGCTTCGAATACTTAAAGGGCCAGAGTGTGATAAATCTTGAACATCTAATCAAAATTTTATTTTTAAATAAGCTTGAATCGAGTTTTGATAATTCCCTAGTCGAATTTGGCGATTTTGACCATAAAAAAAATTTGAATTCAAATTTTCACTTCGATCCTCAATAAATCTGCCCCTTAATCTCCCCAATTCTTCTTGCCGAACTACCAATTTTAGTGAAGTCCGACCAATCCTTTGAAATTATCGTGCGATTAGTGGGATTCGAACGATCTGTCAGGAATTTTTCGGCCAGGTTAAAAAATCTTTGTTGGTCCCAGTGCAATGTATCTATGTTTGCAGGGCCAAGCTGGCAGATCCCCTTTGTTTTCCTGGCAAATTGGTCTTTTTAGTTGATGGTCAATTCGTACGATCGTTCCGAGAAAATCGTGGTCTCACGATGAGGATCGGATCCTTTATCGAATCTCAACATCTATAGCCAGTTTAAGTCTACTAGTAAATCATTTAAACATTGAATGAACCCGGTCGAATTGTTCTGTCAGCAAAAAGGATTAATTATATCTTAGTTGAGATCAAGTACAAGCTACTGTTTTATTATTACAGGACTGAGTGGGGTATAATGTTTAAAGGTTTTACTATTTATTGACATGAGTCACTGAAGCGGCCGTTCAGCAACAGCTAAATATACACTACTGACTTCCAGAAGCCTTGTTCCCTCCTAGGGATTCGGGACAGGTGTCATCTGAGGATATGTACATGGGGCTGAGCCTGGAAACAAGATCGTAATTATTCTTAAAGGAGACATACTATGTAAATGAACCAGTGCATTCAATTCTTTAGATACAGAAGGAATGTGCTTTAAAAAGTAGTATTTCTGGTTACTTTATTGAAAATGTCTGCAAAAACCCAACTAGTTCCGCCCATCTGATCCACTTCCTGCTGCCTCCTTTCCCAGGTTGTACAGGGGAGGCGGCGGCATTCAGCACACTGCACTGTAGGTCAGGAACCAATCAGCAGCTAGCCTGACCTGATAGGGAACTGAAGCCTGTCTTTGCTTGTGTGACCGCAGGGCTGTGATTGGCTGTCTCCCTTTCTACTGTGCTTCTGGCAGGGACGGTTAGGACACGCCCACCCCACATAGACAGGGACCAGTGAAAATCTATAGGGAGCTCCAGTAAAGGGTCCATTTTAATTAATTTACTAATTTACACCCACAAGTAAAACCATCACCATATAGTATACATCACTGCCTACAAATTTTTCTTATTTATTCAATATGTCGCCTTTAAAGGAATTGTTCAGTGTAAAAATAAAAACTGGGTAAATAGACAGGCTGTGCAAAATAAAAAATGTTTCTAATATAGTTAGTTAGCCAAAAATATAATGAATAAAGGCTGGAGTGATTTGATGTATAACAAGTCAGTCAGGACTCTACTTCCTGCTTTTCAGCTCTCTTGGTTTACACTGACTGGTTACCCTGGTTACCAGGCAGTGACCAATCAGAGACTTGAGGGGGGGCACATGGGTCATATCTGTAGCTTTTCAATCTGAGCTGAATACTGAGGATCAATTACAAACTCACTGAACAGATATGTACCATGTGGCCCCCCTTATAGTCACTGACTAACTCAGAGTTAGAGAGCTGAAAAGCAGGAAGTAGTGCTCTGGCTATTATGTTACACATCCAGTCACTCCAGCCTTTATACATTACATTTTTGCCTAACTAACTATATTAGATACATTTTTTATTTTGCACAGCCTATTTATTTACACAGTTTTTCTTTTCACACTGAACTATTCCTTTAATAATTACAGGGTCCCCTAAAGTTATTGCCATTTCTGGTAAGCATGATACTCAGAGGCATTAGATATAATTTATAATCCCAGCCTGGCTCTGACCCACCAACCTGTTCTGCTGCCCAACTTGAGCAGCCACAATAGGAGCTCCTAGGAAAAAAATAAAAATGGCTGCGCTCCACTGCAACGTACCCTGGGCTAGTTTAAAAAAACAAAGGGGCAAGCTGGCAAAAAGAAAAATATTTAGGTGGTGATATCTGGTATTTCAGTCTATTTCAGGATCTGCGTGGTGCTGTTCAGGTTCCCCAGAAATGATTGGGCTTGCCGCCACCCCTGAGGTTTCTCTGGCAGATGAGCCGGTGAGGATTCGAGCTTGGGGGCTCCCCCCGCAAACAATGATAACATTGAGAGCCTGGGTACAGGATGAGAAAGGGGGGATATTCTACTCCAGGGCATTTTACAAGACTGATACTGAGGGCAAAGTGGATCTGGATCAGTCAGAAGCCACAGGAGGAGATTACCAAGGTGTTCACCCTATGGGACTGTTCTGGTCTCTAAAACCAATTACCCCGTACCGGAGGCTGATAAAACGGGATGTTATGGGGAGCCCTTTCCATGTGCACCTGGAGCTGTATCCTACTGTGCTGCTTGTCCCCTCTGAGGATCATATTCCTGCCGTCACTACAGTGGTGGAGAGGTGGTATGTTGCTCCCGGGGTGCGGCGGCTGGAGGTCAGAGATGGACGGGTCCGAGGAACACTTTTCCTCCCACCAGGTGAGATGCAGAAATACATGAGATGAACAAGTGTCCAATTTTGCCAGTTATTTGTGTATATAAATATATACTAACACTTACAGTCCTGTGTCTGTGGGGGGCCCTGGGGCTAAGTCCTAGATTTTCTTGGAATTATAGTTTACGATACTACTACCTCAATTCTCATCACTCAAGATGAGTCACTTTAGACTGGTTATTTTAGGGTCCTGCATAGGGTTGGCACCTTTTCTGGAAAAAAATACCGGCCTTCCTATATATTTATCATTTTTCCCTATTAATAACATTGGGATCAACCATCATTTTTACCGGCCAGGCCAGTAAAATACCTGCCAGGTGGCAACCCTAGTTCTGCATCTTGAATCTAAACCCAGCTCCAATAGGGCTAAGTGACGGAGCCCAGTGGGAGGCATCCTATGGAGCCCAGAGCTAGGAAAGCTATTTTGTTAGATATTTTGACTTGGTCTTCATTAGTAAAAGCTAGTTTCTAGTAATAAATTACTCTATAAGCTTTTAAGCTCTTGAGAACTGGTTGGAATGAACTAGGAGCACCCTTTCCAATTCAACAGTTACCATTCCTTCTGGTCATAAATATACTTGTAGTGCTTGTGATAGTAAATTGAGGGTTTATACATGCAAACTCATGCTGGTAGTGATTGGGGATCAGTCACTGCTGTCTCTAAATGTCATTGAAACACCCTTTCCCGAATCCCAAGCTTTTTTCACATTTAACAAGAAGATCATTCACGCACATTCTTGGTTAAACACTTGGCCAACTATAATATTTTTTCAGAAAAATATTACCAGTTTCAAATTACAGATTAAGCTGAAGGTTAGTAATTCTGTTCTATATTGAAGGTGAAGGTCCCTTCCCAGGAATCATTGACATGTTTGGTGGGATTGGAGGCCTCCTGGAGTTCCGGAGCAGCCTATTGGCCAGTAGAGGGTTTGCCTCGCTTGCCCTCGCTTACTTTGCTTATGAAGATCTTCCAAAATTTATGGCAGTGGTGGACCTCACATACTTTGAAGAAGCTGCACAGTTTTTACTGAGGAACCCTAAAGTATGTATAGATGGTTGTTAGATGATTGTGCCTACATTGCTTTAGGTCCTCAAAGGTTTGGAACTATGGGCAACAATGCACATACTATATTGCTACTAAAATCACGAAACAAGTGTACTAAAGGGTAACTAATGCCTGAGCCCAATACATCATCAACATGCACAGGGTTCACTGATCAGTATGGTATCATGTAGAGAAGTTCAGAGAATGCCAAGCTGGTCTAGTACTGGCAGAACACTGGAGAAGGCCAAGCAAGATAAGGAAAAAATCAGGGGCATAACTACAGAGGAAACAGACCCTGCAGCTGCAGGGGGGCCCATGAGGCCCTAATTCATATACAATTTCAATAAATATTAAATAAAATTAAAACTGGTCAACCTTTAGACATGGGGGCCTGAAAAATAATTTGCTGTGGGGCCCAGTAATATCTAGTTATACCACCTTTCCTCTATGTGGCATCCAGGACAGGGGGTGGGGCACCTGACATTGTGGGGCGAGGTGCGTGACATGATGGGCAGGACACATGATATGGTGGGCAGGATGTGTGATGTTGTGGGCGGGACTATGCTTGTCAATCAAGGAGAACCCGTCTGGCTTTCCATGTTGGAGAACCGAGCAGGTAGTTTTGACCCAAGCAGCCCTTCCGAAAACCAGTCTGTCAGTGTCAAAAGTGGACAGGATGTAACCCTATACAGAAAGGAATGGTACAACATAGGAAAGTTCTCAAGATATGGATCCTCCTTGTCATAGGCAAGTGATACCTCTGTACTAAGCACCATGGGGCAAATTCACTAAAGGGCGAATTGTCGGCAGCAACCGCTTCACCACACTCCATGCCACTTCTCCAGGCACAAATTTGTTACCGCTAAGCTAATTAACTAAAATGTGAAGTTGCGTCCTGGGTGTGGAACGCTGGCAACTTTTCGCTAGCATTGCTTCGACAGTGCGAGCATTTCAAAGCAAACTGATGCTAGCGTTCAACTTCACTAGCACTCTTTCTCTTAGGTTAATTAGAATAGGATAGAATAGTTGTATGGATGTCTTTAATAGTAATATTGGCGCAAATACCTGAAGTGGCCATTTTATCAAACACATGTCCAATCAACCATCATAAAGACAGAAGAGATCCTCTAATGCCCTAGACACGAGCCCACCCTTAAACAAATGTGGCAAGCCCCCTCAATTTAGTTTTAAAAAAAATACTCACACAAAAATAGTTTAATAGTTTGGACTTTTGAAGGCAACCCAGCTTTAAAAAAAGAAAAGTCGTCAGTGTTTTTTCAACTTTAATGCATTTGTGACATACAGGATATGATGTCACTAACGTAAGATTGAGGTAGTAAAATTCACCTATTAGTAAATTTGCAGAGTTACAACCTTTCGCCAGAGTGAAAAGTTGCCTGGCGATAGCATTCGAATGAACGCTAGCGACGATCTCTTTCGCTTGCGAATTGACGTCTACTCGTTAGTAAATTGCGATGTCCCTGCGGAATGGATTTCTGGCGAATTGTCGCTAGCGACGGCCACTTTGCCATTTAGTGAATCTGCCCCTATGTATTAGACACATCATATTCTGATTGATTCCTTCCCTCTGAATCAGACCAGAAGGTCTTATTTTCTAAGTAAATATAGGGCCTGATGTTCTCCTTACCCAAGGAAAGAATACTGTGATTACTAATGTACATTTTGTTTCTTGCAGGTGTCGGGGGATGGAGTTGGAGTGGTCGGAGTGTGCAAAGGGGCAGAGATTGCACTGTGTATGGCCTCTTATCTGCCGCAGGTTCAAGCTACTGTTTGTATCAATGGGGCCAATGCATTATATGGCCATTGTCTTTCTTATGGGAATATTTCCATGGAGGCAATCCCCTACCAGGTACAAAGAACTCAAATAACACATTCAGAAACCATGCATTTTAGTCCCACTGCAGATGACCCAAGGAAGCCAGAATATCAGGACTGTATACTTCCCATAGAGAGAGCCCGGGGCCCTGTCCTTTTCTGCGTTGGGGAGAAAGACCAGAATTATGATAGTTTGTTCTTTGCAAATGAAGCTTTAGCACGGGCAAGGAAAAATGGCAAGCAGAATGTGTATGTGCGGTGTTACCCAGGGGCAGGGCATCTCCTGGAGCCACCCGGCTCTCCTTTCTGCCCAGTTTCACAATCCCCTTTCTTTCCCCTTCCCTTAATGTGGGGTGGGGAGCTTGTACCCCACTGTATAGCCCAGGAAACATGCTGGAGAGAGATGCAGGATTTTCTCCATAGCAATCTTACCCCCTGTACCAAGAGTAAGTTATAATGAACAGGATCAATATTGCTTCCCTGGGGTTTTATTTGCTTTATTCCTGGACGGACTGCACAGTATTGCTGGTCCCCTGTATGAGAGGCGAGAGGGACAAACCTGTAACTCACACACACAGAGGTCATTGTTACCTAACAAATCTTTATAAATGCCAACAAATGATTTATTCCACATACTGTATATCTGCTGATTTCCTTTCTAACACAATAAAATAACAGCAGTAACACAAACTACCAATGGTGTCATGGGTCTAGATCCAAACAATGCTGTGGCAGGACCCCAAGTCTAACTGAAGTGTAAGCCATGGAATTCCCTACCACTCACTGAAGAAGCTGCTCAGACAGTGGAGAAATGTTTTCAAGAAAAGTCCAGTTGCTTTAGACTTAACTCTACTACTAGATTCTGTAAGTGCAAGTTATCTGCCAATCTATTTTCTTATGCAACAAACTGTACATTATATCCTTATAATAATACACAAGAGCCATGAATATCCTGTAAATTATATCCTTATAAACGGTGAGTTCTGATGTCATCAGTTATAAACGGTGAGTTCTGATGTCATTTCTGTCACATGACTCACTGAAATTTGTGTATTATAATAAATAAAGTACCCCCAGTTGTAAAATATGAGGATATTAGAAGTTACCTCGGAGTTCCATGACCTGTATAAAAACACTCGGCCTTCGGCCTCGTGTTTTTATATGGTCATGAAACTCCTCGGTAACTTATAATATCCTTATATTTTACAAGACGGGGTACTTTATTCACTATATAATAATACACAAGAGCCATGAATATCCTGTAAATCAGATCCTTATAAACGGTGCTTAGTGATGTCATCAGTTCCAAAATGGAAAATGAGGTGACAAGATCAAGCTTTCTCCTTTCTCCTCACCTGTCTAGTTTTGACCCAGACAGCTTGGTTTTTGGAAGGGCCCCGGGTCAAAAATTGCCTTCTCAGTTTTCCTAACTAGAAAACGGGGCAGGACTCCCAGTGATTGATGTGGCACTCAGCCAATCGCTGTGTCATAGCCCTGCCCCGTGACATTATCACCCCGCCTCTGCATTATCAGTGTCATGCCAGATGGCAACATCAACCTCTGCCCAGAGTTAATGACAGGCAAAGGTGCCAAAACTGTTTTCTAAGCAACTTCCAATATACATTTCAAATTTTTCACGCAATTCAAATTGTTTTGCACAAAACAATCACAAATTCAAATTGTATTTTCAAAACCACAAACGTGTGATATTTATTAAGCACAAAAAATTCAAATGTAAAACTTCGGAATGTAAAAGCTTGTGAGGTCTAATAGAAGTCAATGGGCGTTAATCTAGGAAAAATTCAAGCAATTTTTTTAATTTGAGATTTTGAGAGGTTTTTTTTGAGCTTTTTTTAACTCATAAATTCGAGGTATTCAAGTTTTTTTTCCATGATTACGTTTTTTTATTTGATTTTTTAATAAATAAGCAAACATTCAAGGTTTTTACATTTGTGAGCTGATTTGAAGTAGAAGTCAATTTAGAAGAAAAAAAAAACTAACATCACAAATTACATTTTTGATACTCTATACTCTGAATGCCTTTGGCTGGAAAAATCCTCATGCTGAAGTAAGAAACTTTCTAAATACAATCAATTAAAAATTCTCCATTGTTTCTGAAATAATCAAGTTTATCTTCACCATTCCTCTCTCAAAATCTGATTCTCTTTATTCTGTCTTCATGCAGCAGTTGGGTGTCAGATATTCATTGACAGTTAAGGTGGCCATGGACGCAAAGATCCGCTCTTTTGGCAACATCGCCAAACGAGCGTATCTTTCCCCGATATGCCATTAACGAGCATGGCTATATCGGGGGTAATCTGATTGTTCAGCCGTATGGGCGAACGATCCGATTACGATGTGCAATGGGCTCTGGCGGAATCGATCGTGTCAAAATCAAACCTGAACGATCGACCAAACGACCGTTCTCTGCCGGACGAAAGCTGTCGGCACTCTCCACACACGATCCGAAAATCATACAAATCCTCGATTCATACGATAGGATCTGTGTGTCTATGGCCAGCTTTAGATCCAATATATCTTATAGGAGGGTTCCTTTCCTAGCAGATGAATTAGAGCTCACTCCAATAACTGATTCAAGTACAAACAGAATCTAACAAAATAACTGCCTTTTGCACAAATTCTGCATGTAGAGAGACATGATGTCTGGTGAGTTTAATAGAGTGATCTCTAATACATATTCTAGGCAAAAGGAGCCCCCCTATAAGATATATTGGATCTAACTGTCAATGAATATCTGACACCCAACTGCTGCATGAAGATAGAATGAAGAGAAACAGATGCTGAGAGAGGGATAGTGAAGATAAACTTGATTATTTCAGAAATGGCAGAGATTTTTTAATTGTTTGTATATAGAAAGTTTATTATTTCAGTTTGCTGAAGCTTTTATTTTATTTAATTTTTACGATAGTTCCCTTTCATAAGACTGATCTGTACAGCCCCTGCCAGTGAATCATTACAATCCTGGGGGTGGCTCTGGGAAGGACGAGTCTTGCCTCTCTCAATATCTTCTGCAGTTCTTTGTCCTGTGAGTAGTCTCCGTCCAGGTAACACATAGAACAGACAGAGGTAAGTGGAAACCTGGGGTGGAGGTGTCCCCATAATCTCTACATTCAGGGGGAGAAGCTTGGGCGTCACACTGCTCCATTTTCCTATTGGTGGAGAAGAGGGGGTGTGTTAGTTAAAGGGGAAGTTAGCAGTGTTGGTAAACATACAATGTTGTGAGGTGTACATACAGTGTTGTGGGGTGTACATACAGTGTTGGGGGGTGTACATACAGTGTTGTGGGGTGTACATACAGTGTTGGGGGTGTACATACAGTGTTGGGGGGTGTACATACAGTGTTGGGGGTGTACATACAGTGTTGGGGGTGTACATACAGTGTTGGGGGGTGTACATACAGTGTTGGGGGTGTACATACAGTGTTGGGGGGTGTACATACAGTGTTGGGGGGTGTACATACAGTGTTGGGGGGTGTACATACAGTGTTGGGGGTGTACATCAGTGTTGGGGGGTGTACATACAGTGTTGGGGGTGTACATACAGTGTTGTGGGGTGTACATACAGTGTTGGGGGTGTACATACAGTGTTGTGGGGTGTACATACAGTGTTGTGGGGTGTACATACAGTGTTGTGGGGTGTACATACAGTGTTGGGGTGTACATACAGTGTTGGGGGGTGTACATACAGTGTTGGGGGTGTACATACAGTGTTGTGGGGTGTACATACAGTGTTGTGGGGTGTACATACAGTGTTGTGGGGTGTACATACAGTGTTGGGGGGTGTACATACAGTGTTGGGGGTGTACATACAGTGTTGGGGGGTGTACATACAGTGTTGGGGGTGTACATACAGTGTTGTGGGGTGTACATACAGTGTTGGGGGGTGTACATACAGTGTTGTGGGGTGTACATACAGTGTTGTGGGGTGTACATACAGTGTTGGGGGTGTACATACAGTGTTGGGGGTGTACATACAGTGTTGTGGGGTGTACATACAGTGTTGGGGGGTGTACATACAGTGTTGGGGGGTGTACATACAGTGTTGGGGGTGTACATACAGTGTTGGGGGGTGTACATACAGTGTTGTGGGGTGTACATACAGTGTTGTGGGGTGTACATACAGTGTTGGGGGTGTACATACAGTGGGGACTGGAGACAGGTGGGTTATTCAGTGCCAATGGCTGAAAAGTGATATTACACAAAATGTCAGGCCAATTCAGGAAGCTTTGTTTGTCCTGAAACAAAAATGATGTATTGAACATATATCTAGATATTCCCTAATTATTTTATTAAAAGAAAACTATCTGCAGAAATGCCCCTAAAGTGAAAAAGCACAAAATATTGGCTGACAAACAAAGCTGTAAAGCTGGCAGGGAAAGCATTAAAATACACCTCCCTCTCCTCCAGGTTTTGGGGGGTTTTTTTGCAGCCAATCACTGTGAGCATGGGAGATGGGGCCCTTGGTGCATAGGGGTGGGGGTCGCCACCACTGCATTGCTTTATAGGGATGTAGCGAACCGCCGATAATGTGTTCGCGAACGCCGTTCGCGAACACTGGCAAAAATTGCGAACAGTTCGCGAACTTCGAACATCCGAAAATCGTTCGATTCGAACGATCGGAGGATTTTAATCGTTCGATCGAACGATTTTCATTCGAATCGAACGAAAATCGTTCGATTTTAGCGATCGAATGGTCGAATGGTCGAATGATTTTGACGCGAACGCCTATTGGCGAACGTCGCGCGACGTTCGCGAACTTGCGGCGGACGCGAACAGCCGATGTTCGCGCGAACAAGTTCGCCGCCGAACAGTCCGCGACATCCCTATTGCTTTACTGTTTGCATTGTACATAAAGGTCAGTTCTTAGGAAATAAATATGTATGAGGTACAGTAGAGTGCAGCTGTGTGCAGTTACTGAGTATTCTTGAAAGGTAGTGTGTATAGGTCCATCCCCTCTGACTGTCACATTGCAACTGTCAGGTGCATTTTGGAATGACTGAAAAGCAAAAATGATGTGTATATACATAACCCCCAAGCAATTTTACAATGATTTTGAAGTTATTTGTAAAAGTAACTACTAGCATTAAGCATTAATGATATGGCTGCACAGCTGGTTCTAACTACTGAATACAGAATAATCTGTAAAGAGCTGCATAAAGGTGTTATATAAATGAAGGTAGTATATGTTCTTCTCTAGGAAGAGATATAAGGGCAATAATAAGCCATATCTCTTTATACATTGTATTATCTGTGCAGTGTGAGGATTATTCTGGGACAATACACTCCCCTGCACCTGGGGGTTGTTGACCCCAGGTATTTCAGTCTATTTCAGGATCTGTGTGGTGCCGTTCAGCTTCTCCAGAAATGATCGGGCTTGCTGCCACCCCTGAGGTTTCTCTGGCAGATGAGCCGTGAGGATTCGAGCTTGGGGGCTTCCCCCGCAGACAATGATAACATTGAAAGCCTGGGTACAGGATAAGAAAGGGGGGATATTCTACTCCAGGGCCTTTTACAAGACTGATACTGAGGGCAAAGTGGATCTGGATCAGTCAGAAGCCACAGGAGGAGATTTCCAAGGTCTTCACCCTATGGGACTGTTCTGGTATCTAAAACCAATTCCCCCGTACCGGAAGCTGATAAAGCGGGATGTTATGGGGAGCCCTTTCCGTGTGCACCTGGAGCTGTATCCTACTGTGATGCTTTTCTCCATGGATCAAATTCCTGCCGTCACTACAGTGGTGGAGAGGTGGTATGTAGCTCCCGGGGTGAGACGGCTGGAGGTCAGAGATGGACGGGTCCGAGGGGCACTTTTCCTCCCACCAGGTGAGATGCAGAAATACATGAGATGTCCACTGCCCAGCCCCGTACATTATAAACATGAATTTCATTATCTTTATATCATTCTTGATTGGCTGGATTCAACAGGGCAATGGGCAGAGTTTCCTGCACTTTCTTGTTCTACTCATCATCCCTCAGTATCATCATAGGGTGATAATGTGGCACAAGAAATCAGTGACACTGGATCGTAACCACGTTTCTTCATACTTCCAGCACAGGCACAAGCTATATGTAGTAGGATCTTCCAACTAGTTCACTGTTTTAGGAGCCTTCTCGAGGGCAGCCATCAGCAATCATGGGACCCCATACTACTAAGTTAGCAGGGATCTCCCCTACTGATGCCTACAGATCTCCTGGCATTATTGGGTGGCCCATAATGGAAAAAAATGCATTTTTCCTAATAAACCCAGTTGATGCCCCATTATTAAATACCCCTGTCTGTGGCCAGCCCAACCCCCACAACTACCAACCCGTTTGTGACATGCCTGTTTTACACTTTCCCATGATATCAAGCTAAACAATGTCATGTGTTTCATAGGCCCAGACAGGAGGATCCATCCTAAACGTTGAAGTCACAGTTGTCCTAGCTAGTTGTACTTTGAGAGTTCCCAGCAGATTAAATAACGTAAAATATTTCCTTGGAATGGAAAGTGTCAATCATGACAATTTGTCTACTCACCTCCCAATAACATGATGTCCCTGAACTTGTCTGTGCCCCATTCTGGTCTCCTTTAATAACATTATGAATCATATAGCAGAGCTGTGGAGGTGCCAGAATCCTGCTACCAGAAAAGCTTTTCTTTTCCATCATCGCTTACTCTTTATGAAAGCAGCACCTTCCCTATGAGGTTCTTTATCCCCAACATTTGACATTCACCACCCTTATGGAGTTTCATATACTCACTCAAAGTCACCGCTCAAGACAAGTCACTTAATAGATGCAGTAGTGCTTAGTGAGTGATCCTTGTGGGCTACTGACTTTGGCATCCTATTTGAAGAAAACCCTGAAGGACAGCAGAGCTGAACAGCCCTTTTTCTTTTTTCTTTTGACCTCACCAGGCTTGGTAAAAAGCCAGTTCCTCCTGTTCGTATTGAAAGACATAATGCATTCTAGTTTATTTTACACGTAGTACAAAATGTGGCACCCAGGCACCCTTTGGCACAATAGGATGTCATTTCTTGGTGGAAAATACTAGGGAAATGTGTCCACATTTTGTGGGGGAAGAGTTATTTTGTTGTCTAATGTTCAGAAGATAGTGATCAAGTTGGAGGCTGATGATTGATCTCAATTTTAGGTGAAGGTCCCTTCCCAGGAGTCATTGACATGTTTGGTTGGATTGGAGGCCTCCTGGAGTCCCGAAGCAGCCTATTGGCCAGTAGAGGGTTCGCCTCCCTTGCCCTCGCTTACTTTGCTTATGAAGATCTTCCAAGCTTTTTGGGGGATGTGGACCTCACATACTTTGAAGAGGCTGCTCAATTTCTTTTAAGGAACCCTAAAGTATGTATAGAAATGTATTCTTTAGATGATTATCTGTACATTCTTTTGGTTCCAGGAAGGTGTCGAACTTTGTAGGTCTGGTGTCTTTGCCCAAGGAAAGAATACTGTTATTATTAATCTACATTAATTTCTTGCAGGTGTCGGGGGATGGAGTTGGAGTGGTCGGAGTGAGCAAAGGGGCAGAGATTGCACTGTGTATGGCCTCTTATCTGCCGCAGTTTCAAGCTACTGTTTGTATCAATGGGACCAATGCAGTAAATGGAAACCATCTTACTTATGGGAATATATCTGTGGAGGGAATCCCCTTCCAGCTAGAAAGAGCTCAAACAACACACTTAGGAGCCATGCAGTTCAGCTCCACGATACATGACCCAAGAAAGTCGGAATATCAGGACTGTATACTTCCCATAGAGAGAGCCCGGGGCCCTGTTCTTTTCTGCGTTGGGGAGAAAGACCAGAATTATGACAGTTTGTTCTTTGCAAATGAAGCTTTAGCATGGGCAAGGAAAAATGGCAAGCAGAATGTGTATGTGCGGTGTTACCCAGGGGCAGGGCATCTCCTGGAGCCACCCGGCTCTCCTTTCTGCCCAGTTTCACAATCCCCTTTCTTTCCTCTTCCCTTAATGTGGGGTGGGGAGCTTGTACCCCACTGTATAGCCCAGGAAACATGCTGGAGAGAGATGCAGGATTTTCTCCAAAGCAATCTTACCCCCTGTACTAAGAGTAAGTTATAAGGAACAGGATCTTTATTGCTTCCATTGGGATTATATTGGTTGACACCAGACTATATCCTCAACCAGGCCCAGGCAATCTGGCAACCAGAAATACAATAGTGGCTGCTGTAAGGCGCCATTAACATTCTAAAAGCTACAGTTTTCTTGTACGAAAGGGATTGGCAGCCATGATTGGCAATCTTAATGCTCCCCTGGTATGTGATTCCTCATTTACAAAATAAATAAAGTTATCTGTATATATCTCCCTGGTACTCCTGAACTTTTAAAGTTGTCTCCAACCCAGGAAATTATTTTTCCTGTTCCTTCACATAGTAGTGGGCAACAGAAATTAGCAAAGCATAGTTGGTTCCCCACCGCTACCAGCAGAAGCTCCAGGACCGGATATTTCTACCTGTGCAAGTTCTGTGAGGGCCCAATCTGGGCCAAGGGCGTCCATTGCGTCCAGAGTGCCTGGATTTGGACAGATCCTATGAAGTTCTCAGGGTAAAAGTTCAGTTTCTCTTCCTTGACAAGCTGCTTGATGCACAAAAATGAGAGCTGCTCATTAGCCATGCAAGTTATACTGCAACTATAAGCAGTCACATGTGCTGTGTGGTTAAAAGTGCCTAAAGAAAATGGGCTTGTTTCCCCTAAGGCCTCAACTACATGAGCGTTTCCCGTCAGATCGATGCCCGGCGACAAAACACATGCGACAAATTGGACGGAGACGCAGGCGTCAAAAATCTAATTGGTCTGATTGAAAAGTCACAGGTAAGAACTACATTACATCCGCCGCGACTATCAGATGTGGACACAATGAGCAGTGTCTTCATTAGACAGTCGGACCGTATAGTTCTTACCTGCACAAGCTTTTAGAAGAAAACTATATATATATATAACTATATATAACTATATATATATATAAAACTTCTATATGGGCTATTGCTTTCACAGAATGAGGCTAGGTTGGCTAATTAATCTCCAGCCTGGGGGTTGGCCTTTATTGGTTCACCTGCAGCATGAAAAGCTGTGCAACTAAACCCCTGTGCTGCATGAGTGCACATGCTTTAGAAGCAGATATACTACATGATTATACCAATCAGAATGCATGTGCCGGATCAATCAAATATATGGTTTAACTACACTAGTCTTGAAAAGGAAAATCAGGAAAGTTATCTATAATCAGGTTATCCCTTTAGGGTAAGGGCACACAGGCAGATTCGAGGAGATTAGTCGCCCCGAATCACCCCCACAAATCTCCTCTTCTTCGGGGCGACAATGTCCCCGAACTGCCTTCCCCTACCTTCCTGTCAGCTAGAATGAAAAAACGATTTTTCATTCTAGCCTGCGGGAAGGTGGAGGAAGGCAGTTCGGGGAGATTGTCGCCCCGAAGAAGAGGAGATTTGTGGGGGTGATTCGGGGCGACTAATCTCCCCGAATCTGCCTGTGTGCCCTTACCCTTAGAGGAAAGTTCCAAGGAGAAGCTTGTGCAGCCTAATTAATTTCCTACCTATTATGGCTTTATTTAATTCACCTGCAGCCTGGTAAGGCCTGGGTAACAGAACTCCTGTGCTGTATAAGGGCACAGACTTGAAGAAACCGTTATCCAGCCAGGTAAATTATCTAAATAACTTTCCTTTTCAGGGAAAAGCTTCTAATGCGACGAGAGCTTACTATTCCTTTTCAAGAAAAAGGGGCAAGGCCAAATAAAAATACAAAGGAAATGCATCTGATCCGGCCAGCATTATTTCAAACATACAAAAAAGAAAGTAAAATTTGATCAATGCACATTCCCTGCTCCCGTTTCACAAATGAATTTAGTATCTAAGCCGCTGCATGTATTTTATAAAACAGGGTTTTTTTAGTTATTATGATTATAAATTTGATAAGCCACCGTACCACATGAAAGTAAACGCCATATGGTGGTCCTAACTATTTACCTCTGGTCAAGTATTTTCTGGGTTGGCATCTCCCTGTATAACGGCATGTCTTGGGGGTCAGTGTCTCCAGATCAAGGCATCGGCTTAAATGGGCTTGATCCTCCTCCATGCCCAGTGTCAGACTGGCCCACAGGGATACCAGGAAAACTCCCGGTGGGCCCAGGTGCTGCTAAACATTTGGCCTATTTCATGGCCATTCCCTATTTCTTTGAGAACAAAGTGGCTAAATAGATGGAATAAAAGATTATAGTATTATAGTATGTAAAGAATAGTGACTGGGAGAATAGAGGTTGAGTGAGGAGAAGAAGAATAATAGTACTGAAAATGGGCCCTTGGTCTATGGTTCTTTGGTGGGCCCCTGGTTTAAGGTTTTTGGGTGGTCCCCTGGTGTCCCAGTCCGACACTGTCCATGCCAAAAAAACATGTTTTCCGATGACAGCATCCCTTTAAGGCTTATAAAAGATAGTGATTGCCCAGACCAGCAACAAAGTACTGATCTAACTGGGCTAAATACTCTATGCCACATTATTTATAGGGGAGAGGTTGCCCTGATACAAGCAATGGTTTCATAGGCTTGTCCTTCCTCCCCTGCCTGCGGCTTGTCCAAACCAACACCTATTTTTAAAAGCATAAGACCCCCATTAAAGGGACAGGTGTGGGGGTGCTAAAACCACATGGAAGTCTGGCCAGAACTCTAGGCACTCTGCTGAAGTATACAAAAAAGGGGAGTTGTGGGAGCACTGCAAGGTGAAATAATATATTATATATATATCCTTTTAACATGTATTGAATAAAATTTATCTTTTTTAAAAAAGCTACAAAGGATCCCAGTGTGCACCTTACCTTTTTGGATTTTATATATATATATATATATATATATATATATATATATATATATATATATATATATATATATATATATATATATATGTAATACATGCATATTCGCTAAGTGGAAGCTTTCCCTCTAAGGTGTATTGCAACTAAAACACTCAGGCTACTGTGCATACAAAATATACAAAATGATTGGGCGCCAGGAGGTTCTTATGATGTAAACAAGAAACTGTTTATTAGTCCGAAGACAATATCCCCAGGTTTACTCACAGATGAGGTATTAGCACATGACACTCAGTCACATCAAGTAATAGGCAATTGCAGTATTCAGTACACCATTCCCATCCAGTGCAATGATCAGGAAGCTGACAGCTAACCTCACACCCTCTTCACTGAGGTCCCTGCACTGGAGCCAATCACACACAGTCGCCGCTCCGGCTATGAGGCAAGTTGATTATCTTGCCTAAGGCGGCACGGAGCCGCCAGTTACCTAGGGCGGCAAAAAGCCGCCTTTGGTAACTTAAAGAGACAAATCTGTTTTTTTACTAGTGCAGCGAGCGCAATAGCGGTCACTGCACTAGCGATGCGGCCCCTCCTCCACCCCCTCCAACGCTGGAAGTTAGAAGAGTGGAGCAGGAGGAGGGGCGGCATTAGGCCTGATCACACAGAGCCTCTGGGAAGCTACTCCCTGCTGCAAATCCTTGTTGGAGCTTCAGCTGCTCTTTCTCTTTACCCTATCTACCTTTCTCTACTACCTTGTTCTCACTAATCCTCATTCATGGGGGTTTCCTGGTCCCCGACTTCTCTCAAGAACATTTGGCTTATCTGGGCCTTGCTGTACTCAGGCTCCCTTGGGCACACCCAGCTGGATCAGCAACCAAACAGGAAGAGGCCACTCCTTACACACACTATAGTGCAGTGTGGCAGGAAGTTGTCATTACACCTCTTGGCCAATAACACTGATGGATACATAGGCTTTTGCCTAGTAACTAAGGAAAAGGGTAGGGCCTTAAAGCCATAGGGGCAGATTAACCCCTATGGACCCCTACAACTGGAATATCCATCCTTCTTATCCCATGAAAGTTAATATGCAGATAAATGTATAGTACCTTATTCATTTTCATATGTTTCATTATTCTCAACTGTGAATATTTCATTGTGTCCTACGGCCATCCTCTGATATGCTCAGCAATATTTTCCTGCTACTACACAGCAATCTAATACTATGTGGTCACTACAGTTGTCTGTGTTCATCATAACCATGGTACTCCTTTGTGGCAATGCAGTGATTATTTCTTGTACATCAACATACTATTACTCACTACTAATGCATTACTACTTTGATGCTACTTTATTTAGTGTACCAAATACATTCTGGATTGATTCCATATACCTTTGTTTGCAGACTTCAAAAAAAAAAACTATAAAACTATATATCAAAACTATATATTAAATACCTATGTATATAGGTTTATTAATACGTAAGTCCAACCTTTGAACTCTATTCAGGAATCTGAAGCCTCTCCAATTTGCCTCAGAGGGGGAAAAATTCCTTCCTGACTCCAAAATGGCAATGGGACCAGTCCCTGGATCAACTTGTACTATGAGCTATCTCCCATATCCCTGTATTCCCTCACTTGCTAAACACCATCCAACCCCTTCTTATACCTATCTAATGTATCAGCCTGTACCACTGATTCAGGGAGACAATTCCACATCTTCACAGCTCTCACTGTAACAAACCCCTTCCCAATATTTAGGCAAAACCTCTTTTCTTCTAATCGGAATGGGTGACCTTGTGTCAGTTGGAAAGACCTACTGGTAAATAAAGCATTAGAGAGATTATTATATGATCCCCTTATATATTTAAACATCGTTATCATATCACCCCTTAATCGCCTCTTCTCCAGAGTGAACATCCCCAATTTGGCCAGTCTTTCCTCATAGCTAAGATTTTCACTTTACCAGCTTAGTTGCCCTTCTCTGTACCCTCTCTAATACAATAATGTCCTGTTTGAGTGATGGAGACCAAAACTGTACGGCATATTCTAGATGGGGCCAAGATCCTGTTGCAAGGATGCCACATCCTGGATGGAATTAATTGGGAATTAATCCTGAGCCTTACTACATATTAAGGATTCTCACACTGTCAGAGGGGTGAGTAAGTTATGAAACTCTTGTCTTTTTTCGGGTTCCATTATTTAGGTCAATAGTGTTGCCATGTTAGTTCTGTGGTTCTCCTTTAAAGTTTTCTGGGTCTACCCATGACATATGAAAATGCACAGGTGCTCTTTATTCTAGGGGCTTTTTCTTTTATAGAGTTTTAGATCCTGAAATAAGTGGCCTTTGGTCTCAGTCGGTTATTCCGACTTAGTGGTGGGACAGTGGCCTGTATAGTGATGCATTGTTTCCTGATGTTCCCTCCCTAATATGTAAGCTTGGTGCCCACTGCCATTTGAAGTAACAGAAAAACTAAAAATCATATTATACTTACCGAGATTTTGTTTCCTGGACTGAAACATGGTAGTGGACACAGGGCTTCCCTAGTGGGGGGAGCTCTGCTTTTAGTCAATGAGAATGGGTTCATTTGGCGGGGAACCATATTTATTGATTAACTTGCTAATTCTTGTCACGTGATGGGGTTAACCCACTGGTGCCCACTGCCATGAGAAGGAACAGGAAACGAAAATCTCGGTAAGTATGATTTTTAGTTATTCCTCATTTATGGGTTCCATTCATTTTTAAGACAATCAGATTGCTGCAACCAAATGTTGTTTATTTGTCTGCAGCAAATAATGTTGGACCTGCCTGACATCAGAAGAATATCCAACCTTCATCTGAGAGGTACCTAGGCCAATCTAGAGAGAGAGAGAGAGAGAGAGAGAGAGAGTTTGAAATACCAAAAAAGCCATAACCCTAGGGTGAGAGCACAGACATATGTCTACAGACTGTGCAACACAGTGTACAATTCTAACATTTCCAAAGGAGAAACCATTCAAACATTAGGGCAGACCTGTAAGAGCTATGGAGTTGGCATCTCAAACATCAGTCTCTCAGGGCAGGAGGGCAGACCTAGGGGTCTGTTGACTTCAACATTCAACAAAAAGCAGCTCCCTCAAGCAAGAGACCCCCCACCCACAGAACATGTGTCTCAGAGTGAGAGAGCACATACAGATGGTTGGGCTATTAGAATAGTAGGACACATACTGAGTTTGTCAGTTCCCCACATGGACTTAATCATGAATATACCTTAAATCTTTTTTAATTGATCTTATCTTGTATAGGTGATCACAAGAACAAATTGCATTGTCCCTACAGGAATAAATTATAACCATCATTGTATACTGGGATGTTCAGATAAGTGTTTATTTCACTATGGTATACGGTTGCATTTAAATACTGTATATTTGGACTTTTAATGGACAGTTAGAAAAATCAAAAATTGTTAAGTTGTGACACCAGGGGGCAGTGTGCCCGAGGGTATATAAGATCATGTGATTGCATGTCGTTTTATGCTTGACAAAGAGTGGGATGCCATTCGAAACATTGCAATCTTTTTTTGCTGTCATGAGATAAGATAAATTAAAGGCAATTTTATGAAAAAACAGAGTGTTGTCAATGGGAAGATTTTACATTTGCCGAAATCATAATTCTCCAGAGTACAGGTGGCCATAGACTTTACAATTACTTTCCAGGAAATATAGTTTGTTTCAATACACACGTGTAGAGCTGAATCATCAGATATACATACAGAAACAATAGAATTCAACAATGGCTGATGTTCAGGTGCCTTCAAAGTTGCCCAATCAAACGTTTCTGGCCAGCCCAATCACTGAGCCGACCAATATCTAGGTCTTCTGCTGGTATTGGTTGGCTCGTTTCCCACCATACATGCACCAAATATCAAGTGAAAATTAGTTTTGTACAATATTATCAGTTCGTTTATGGCCTCCTTAAGGAGGATAATATAGGAGGATGATATTTTAAGAGGTTGGATGAAATGTAGAATAAATTTGCAGTTAGGGGTTATTCTAGGAAAATCCTTGAGAGATAAAAGGAGGAAGAGATACCTTGTCCTGTGGATAACAAAAGGAATTTATAGATGGATTAAAGATTGTCATTTTGTCTATCAAGACAAATAGGGAAGATAGTCCGTAAACATTGGGGTATATTAAGAGTAGAGTTCCCAGGGGTGAGTGTTTTTCAGAGACCCCAAGAATTGCATATAAAACAGCTCAATCATTAAGGGACAAACTTGTTAAAGGGGACCCGTCACCCAAAAAAATTATTAAAAATCATATTTTATCACATTAGTCAAGCAAAATGAACTTAAATTACACTATATAAATTATTTCAATCTTGTTTCCTTCAGTCTGGGAATTCAAAATGATAGCAAACAGGCAACAGCCATTTTGTGATGATGCAAGCCTTGCATCATCTCAGAATCTTGTTTGTGCATCAGAATGGGAGACCTGATGTCCATCCCCATGTCCTGGCTACACAATTAAATGGTAAAAAGAACGGGGGAATGTGTGGAGAGCAGTGACATGTAGGAAGTGCTGAATGGAAAGTGAAAGTAATTGTCTGCCCCGCCTCTATGCCCATGGCATAGAGGAGGGGCAGACAATATTTGATTGACAGCTGAGATTTTTAAATGAGGTTACAACAGCTATGAATGCTTTAATAAAAAATAGAAATTGGATTTCATGTTTAATTTGAAATGGACTTTTATTATACAGATTTTTGTGTCTGGGTGACAGGTCCACTTTAAGGCAGATGTGGACTCAGAGAGATTATTGCGGCAGGAAACCCTGTGCGGGCAAAAAAATTGTAGATTTCCTTGTATGTCCTGTAGACATTGTAACAGTTGCTTAAAAGGTAATAATGGTAATAATTTACCATCCGCATAAAGAAACAGTGAGTAAAATCAAGGGGTATCATACTTGCCTATCAACATATGTAGCTTATGGCATGCCCCTGTGGGCTTAGGTACTGTATGTAGGCCAGACAACTAGGCAGTTAAAAGAAAGGATAGAAGAACATAAATTGGACATCTGCTGAAATGTGAGCCAAAGTCGCATGTAATTTTGCCAATGCAGGGCATACAGTGTTGGTAGCCCAATTGCAGTTGGTTTCAGGTACTATAACAAATCCTAAAACCCAGGAGAGGGAGAGAAAGAGTTAAAAAGTTATTAAAATGTGAAGCTGGTTGGAAAGTTTAGGAACTTTAAAATTCCTAAGGGTATGAATAAAGAATACAAACCGACCCCAGTGATATAGATATGGCAACCCACAGGGTTAATGTGCCCCTATGGCTTTAAATCCCTACACTTCCTGATTTCCCTAGTTGCTGGGCAGATGCTCATGTAGCTAGATGTAATTTGCATAGTTGTGCTATTGGCTAGGAGGTGCTGTTACCACGTCCTGTCACACTCTGGTATAGTGAGAGAGAAGGGGTGCATCTAGGGTTGCCTTTCCATACGGCTAATACCAGGCAGGGGGGCGGGCCGTGATGTCAGTGGGTGGGGCCATGATGTAGATGGGAGTGACTGTGATGTCAGGGGTGGGGCTATGATGCAACAATCAGCTGATCGTCCTGTCAATCAAGGGAATCCTGCCCGCATTTCCTTATTTGTTAAATTGGGCAGGAAGTTTTGACCCGGGCAGCCCTTCAAAATACCAAACTGTTCATGTCAAAACCGGACAGGTGGCAACCCTTGTTGGATCCTCCTCTTTGGCTTTTGAAAGCTGATCCAGCTGGGTGTGCTCAGGGGAGCCTGGGTACACCAAGGCCCAGAAAAGCCATGTGCTCTAGAGGGACCAGTACCTCTAGAGAGATAAGTCGGGTGCAGGGACCCCGTGAATGAGGCCAGCTAGAAATAGGTTACTACCTGTAATAGGACTTTCTAGGAGAGTAAGACAGGCAGGTGAATTAACAAGAGCAGCTTGGCTACAAGTAGGAGGGATAACAAGGAGGTAGCTCTCCCTCAGGCAAGACTGGCCTGTAGTATAGGGACACAGCCTAAAAGGGAATTAGGGCTAGTGAGTTCCTTAATCCAACGTGTGAGGATCCAGGTCACGGTGCTGAGATCCTGATTGTGTATCTATCCTGGTGTGACGCTATTGCCTCAGGGAGTTCCAATGTGTTGTCTCTGAGGGACATGTTGTAGCCATGTCATGATTATCTGCTGGGCCTCTGTGGATTGTAAGTACAACCCTTTGGTTCATTTGTCACTGACAAAAGTTTATTCTGTTTGACTGCAAGAACCTCCAGGCGCCCATTCTTTTCCTTTTTTATTGCATAGTAGCCTGTGGGAGTTGTAGTTACACTACGCCACACCTTTAATCTTCCATGTGGAGAGTCTACTGGCTAATATTTTCATCTTAATGTCTATGTTGATTAATGAAATCGGCCTGTAACTGTCACAGTTATGGGGGTCTTTCCCTGGTTTTAATATCATTGTTATGGATGCTGTTTGCATGTGTTGTCTTAACGTGACCCCTCTAGGAGCGACTGGTAGAGGTCTTTTAGATGTGGTATTAGACATTCGTTAAATTTCTTGTAATATTTTGTTGTGAAGCTATCTGGGCCAGGGGCTTTATTTGGTTTAGAATGTTTGATCACTGATTCAATTTCCTCTATTTTTATTGATGCAGCCAGCATCTCTTGGTTTTCCCTATTTAGTTGTGGGGGGGTCCAATTTGTCAGAAAATCTGATTCTCTTGCGAGGTTGCTCTCTGGAGCTTTATCCTCCGTGTATAATTTATGCACATCCCATCTAATAGCTACAGAGAGTCCCGGCATTTTTCGTCCGGTGGAGATCGGTCGTTTGGTCGATCAGACAGGTTAGAAAATTTCTGGCGGCTGCCGATAATATCTCTGCGTGTATTGCCGATCATACGATTTTCAGTGGGAGACTGTCACTAGCTTTTGTCGGACATAACTTTCATACGATTGCTGTCAGGGGCAGAACATTGCTGATCTGTTCTTTTACTACTTTATTTGATCTGAATGGTTAGTGGCAGGTCGGGGGATGGGGAAGTCCGATCGTTTGAGGATTCCTACGATCGGCTTTTTGCATGTATGGCCAGCTTAAGAGGGGCAGAAGTTGGAGACTGAATTAATCTCTACTGCTAGATAAAGATATATGCACAGAGGTATATAATTCACTTCATAAACACTTCAAAAACAATACTTAGGGTCAGTCCACACAAGCAGATTCGGGGAGATTTTAATCGCCTCTTCTTCTGGGTGCCAATCTCCCGGAACTGCCTTTGCGTGTCTTCGCTATAATGAAAAGTCGCCTGCGGTAAAGCACACGTGGCAATTCGTCTTCCGAAGTTGCCTGAAGTTTCCTCGTGCGGCAACTTCGGAAAATGAAGCGCCGCATGTGCTTTAGTGCAGGAGACTTTTCATTATAGCAGACGGGAAGACATGGGAAGACACACGAAGGCAGTTCAGGGAGATTGTCGCCCAGAAGAAGAGGCGATTAGTCACCAGGCGACTAAATCTCCCCAAATCTGCTAGTGCGGACTGACCCTTACTGTATCCCATTCGGTAAAGACCGTTTCCACCATTCCGTGATCAGACCATGTGATGTCATGGATTTTGGAGGAATAGATTTATTGGAGGAGTGTAGGTTTGGTGAATATAAAGTCAATTCGTAAGTAAGTTGTATGGACACTAGAGTAAAATAAATAATTTCTATCTATGGGGTGGTTTTCTCTCCAGACATTGACTAGGGCTCTCTCCTTTAAATGTTTTGTTAGGAGTTTGGTGTCCCTGTCTCCTCCTACAATGGCTCTGCTCTCCGAGATTTCTAAGAGTTTGTTAAAAAATGTCTTAAAAAATGTCTGTTTTGAGGTTTTGAGCATAGACTGATGCTAATGTCGTTAAATGGTTCTGAAGGTGGCCAGTTACTATAAGAAAGTGGCCCTCTGGGACTGTGTATTTCTGTTTGAGTAGGAATTTGACTTTTTTTGCAATTAGAATAGCCACTCCTTTGGTTTTAGTTGTTGAGTTCGCCAAGAATATTGAGGGTAATGTTTCGATGGGTATTTTGGTATTGATGTTTTACTAAAATGTGTCTCCTGCAGCAGCAAGATGTCCATCCTTTGTTTAACATAATCAGAGAAGGCCATTGTGCGTTTTGGGGCCCATTTAAGCCATTTACATTGTGTGAGCCTACCTTTAGACCAAAGGAGCGGTGGTCTGAAGTGTTCCGTGGGCCTTTTTCGGCTGTAGTCGCAGGACTCTGGAGAGTCATCATAGTGAAGAAAAACTGGAAAAAGAAGGGAAAAGGTATGAAGATGGAGCAGAAGATAGATGGTTAGGGGTGGTGTAGGGTAGGGGGGGAAAAACAATTAACAGAACAAAATTTTACAACAACAAATCAAAATGTTGTGTAGTCTCGCCGGTGGGGAGACTATATGAAGTTTCCAGAGAGGGGAGCAATTCAATTGCACCCCACTAGGAAATTCCTCTGCCTGGGGGATCACGGATAAGAGCCTAGGTAAGAAGCCTATCTGTACCGCCCATCATCTATTTATTTCAAAATTTCCCTGTTTCAAAAGAATATAATATTACTTCTAAGGGTCTAGGATATCAGGCTTGTAGATACAGACTACTATATTGTTTAAACTAATTTTACCTAGAGGATTTGGTTCGGGATTCAGCAGGATTAGGATTCGGCCAAATCTTTCTGCCCAGCATATGCAAATCAGGGGCGGGGAGGGAAATTGCGTGACTTTTTGTCAGAAAACAAGGAAGTAAAGAATGTTTTCCCTTTCCAACCCCTAATTTGCATATGCAAATTAGGGTTTGGATTCAGTTCGGTATTCTTTCACAAAGGATTCGGGGTTCGGCCAAATCCAAAATAGGATTCGGTGCAGCCCTTATTTTAGCTCAAACTGTTGTTGTCACAAGTATTAAGGCAAAGTTAGCATAATCTTCCAAATGCCAGTTATGGAGTCCTTGTTGAGGTATGGGGAGACCCATGAAACATCTTTTAAGTCATTTGTCACCAGAACGGAACTCTCTAGTAATCAACACTTTCTTCCGCCATTATTCATCTAGGTGTAGTGAAGAGCAACTTAATAACATAATAGTGTTCTGTCTGAGCTACCTCTAACCAACCATTGTCTCTGATTTATCTCGTGAAACATCATACATCCTTGGGTCTTGAGGATCTCCCATAATGTCATTTGTTATCAGGTAAACTATTTAGTCCTGCTCAGTCGGTTCTTGTATTTCAGCTTCTAAGGAGGCATCTGGAGGATCTTGAAGGTAAGGTAGTGCATCGTCTATGTCGTTATGGTGTTTGACTGTGTACGTCAGTCCATTATGCTGGTATGTGAGTTTAAAAGGGAAGCCCCGCCAGTATGGAATGTTTTTTTGGCGTAGAAATCCGTCAGGGGTCTGAGGTCTTTTTATTTCTGCAGAGTGGATGAGGCTAGGTCGGCATAGATTTTTGGAATTATCCCATCTTGTTCCACTTGATTTGTTCAAAACGCTTTCAGGATGGCTTCTTTGGTCTGAAAATAGTGAAATTGCATATAATGTCTCTGGGCTGCATATTTGCTTTGTCCAGTAAGAGGAACTTGTCCTCCGTACCAGGTATTAGCGCCTTGTAAAATTTAGTGAGGAAAGTGTCCAGATGTACTTTTTCGGGTATATCCCAAAGACGGAGGTTGTTCCTTCTGGTGCGATTTTCCAAATCCTAGTGGGCATCTTGAAGGTCTTTTTTTTTGGAGATCTTGTATCAAGGTGTCAGGACTCACCCTGGTGGTCTAGTGGGCCGGCGGGGACACCTGCCACGTTGATCTTTTCTTTTGGGCTGCCAGTTGCTCTATGGTGTGCGCGGCACACACTTCCTGGTTTTTATGTGCAAACAACGTTGGCGTCATGACGTCATTGCGCAATGGCGAGAGATTTAAAGGTATTTAAAGGGACCTTGTATATTTTCTTATTGCCGGTTTGGTTCTATTAGTGTAATGGAATCCGAAATCAGTTCCCAAAATGGTGGCCAAGATGGCGTCCAAGATGGTGGCTCCCTGGTTCCTCACGGACGCAGCCGGATGATGCCTGCCTCTTCCCGCACTCTGATTGGTCGCCGGCGACGGAATGGACGTCGGCGTCAATAATGACGCCAGCGCGTCGGTCGCTGACGCCGGCGCGTCGGTCGCTGACGCCAGCGCGTCCGCGCACACGTCATGACGCCGATGCGTCCAAAATTGCCGCCAAATCTAGGCCTATATTAAGGAGCTCTGGAAATTCATCAGTGCCCAATTATAGGTTTTAGCTTGCTACTCCTGGGTGTGATCTTGTGAAACTTTGTTATTGTGTACCGACCTTTTGCCTGAATTCCTCGACCTTGAACCTCTTCTGCCTGGACTGATCTTGTTGCCTGTTTGACCATTCTCTCTTCTCATCCTAATCTGTACTGCGAACTTCGACATTGCTACCTCCTCCTCTGGTCCTCACTACTCCTGAAGCCTTTGGGCCTTACATTATAATTGGGCCATGGACCCTTCGGAGGAAACCCCAGCGCCGCCTGATGTCGGTGGAGCGCTTCGTGGGTTGGCTTCTCGGATGCAGTCCTATGAGCTACAGCAGTCTCATTTTTGTCAGGCCCTGGAAACAGTACTGGCAAAGTTGTCGGACTTAACACTCGCTGACCCTGTTCCCGTACCTGTACCTGTGTCTCCACTCCAGGTCTCCGAGCCTCGCATTCCGGCTCCCCCACTCTACAGTGGTGACCCCGAAGGTTGCCGTGGGTTTATCAACCAGTGCGAGGTCCAGTTTGCACTATTACCCGGCCAATTTGTCTCCGAACGTGCCAAGGTGGGCTTCATATTCTCCCGTCTGCAAGGGAAGGCATTGGAGTGGGCTTCACCTCTATGGGAGAAGGAAGATCCTATCATTGACAACGCCAGGTCCTTTGTTCGCGAACTCCGTACTGTGTTTGATGCTCCGGGTCGTGCCTCTGCATCTTCTGCACGCCTGTTCCAACTTCAACAGGGAACTCGCTCTGTCCCGGAGTACGCCATCGAGTTCCGCACTCTAGTTGCCGAGACTTCGTGGAATAATGACGGGTATCACGCTGCCTTTTACAACGGCCTGGCGATGCGCATCAAGAATGATCTGGTGTCCAGGGAAATTCCATCCCGCTGGGAAGATCTAGTCGCCTTGGCCATAAAGGTTGATACTCGGCAGAGGGAGTTTCAAGCTGAGCTCGACAGAGAGCGCTCCCCAACCAAGAGATTCCACAAGTTCCAACCTACCCTGGCTCCTCGTTTTCAAAGACCCTTCCTTCCCAATCCTGCTTCCACCTTGCCTTCTCCAACTCCTGCGGCTTCTGCTTCTTCTTTCCTGCCTACGGAGGAACCTATGCAGATCGGACGGGCCCGTCTGACCGAACAGGAAAAGCTTCGGAGAAGGGCTGCTGGACTTTGCCTCTACTGTGATGGAAAATCCCATTTCGCCTATGAGTGCCCAGTGAAGCCGGGAAACGCCATCACCTAGGTAAGACTGGGGAGAATTACCTGGGTGGAATTGGTCCCTCTCCCCATTCTTCTGCTCAACGCTTCCTCCTTCCTGTGCAGATTCGTTTTGGAACCCAGACGATTTCTTCTGAAGCTTTCCTCGACTCCGGCGCAGCTGGGAATTTCATGGATAAAGCCTTCGCTGAAAGTCACTCCATTCCCCTGCGGTCCCTGGCTGTTCCTCTTCGTGCATTGGCGATTGATGATCGTCCATTGTCTTCTGCTATTATTTCCCACTCCACCGATGAACTTTCTGTTATTGTGGGAACCATGCATCTTGAAAGGTTGTCTTTCCTTTTAATTGACTGTCCATCTACTCCCATTGTGCTTGGTTTGCCCTGGCTGAACATCCACAACCCAGTAATAGACTGGGCTTCGTCTCAGATTTCCCGATGGAGTTCTTTCTGCCAACAAAATTGTTTACCTACCAAATCCATCATTAAAGTTTCATCTGTGTCTCCAAATTCTTCTCTGCCCTCTGTTTATCAAGCCTTTTCTGATGTCTTCAATAAAAAGTCTGCCGAAGTCCTGCCTCCCCATCGCCCCTATGATTGCCCCATCGAACTTCTTCCTGGATCCATGCCTCCCAGGGGTCGCACCTATCCGCTTTCTCCTTCTGAAACCTCTGCCATGAAGGAATACATCCAAGAGAATCTGCAAAGAGGCTTTATTCGTCCTTCTTCCTCCCCGGCGGGGGCCGGCTTCTTCTTTGTAGAAAAGAAAGATGGTGGTTTGCGGCCCTGCATTGACTATAGGGGTTTAAATAAAATTACAATTAAAAACCGTTATCCCCTTCCCCTCATCTCTGAACTGTTCGACCAACTCAAGGGGGCTTGTCTTTTTACCAAGTTAGATCTTCGTGGGGCCTACAATTTAATTCGGGTCAGAGAGGGAGATGAATGGAAAACCGCATTCAACACTCGTGACGGGCACTATGAGTTTCTAGTGATGCCATTCGGCCTCTGTAACGCCCCCGCGGTTTTCCAAGAATTTGTAAACGATATTTTCAGAGATTTGTTGGGTCAATACGTGGTGGTGTACTTGGACGATATTCTTATCTTTTCCAAGAACCTTGCTGAGCACCGTCTTCAAGTCCAAGAAGTTCTTTCCCGTCTGCGGAGAAATAATTTATTCGCCAAGTTGGAGAAGTGCTCCTTTGAAGTTTCGTCCATCTCCTTCCTTGGTTACATCATTTCTCAACAGGGCTTCAGAATGGATCCTGCCAAGATCTCCGCCATCCAGGACTGGCCTCTCCCCACCAGTGTTAAAGCTATCCAAAGATTCATTGGCTTCGCTAACTATTATAGACAATTCATCAAGGGGTTTTCATCCAAGATTGCTCCCATTCTTTCTCTTATCCGTAAAGGGGGTAAGCCTCAGCATTGGCCACCTGTAGCTTTGGAAGCATTCAAGAGTCTTAAAACTTCTTTTTCTTCTGCTCCCATCCTCAGACACCCTGAACCTTTCCAACCATTCTTCATTGAAGTCGATGCCTCTGATGTCGGTGCTGGAGCAATCTTGTCCCAAAGAGCGTCTACTGATGGAAAACTACATCCCTGTGCCTTCTTTTCAAAAAAATTCACCTCTCCTGAACAAAATTATGATGTGGGAAATCGTGAGTTACTGGCCGTCAAACTGGCTCTAGAGGAATGGAGACATTTGCTGGAAGGTTCTTCTGTCCCTGTGACCATCTATACCGACCATAAAAATCTAGAATATATCCAGTCACTCAAACGCCTCAATCCTCGTCAGGCTAGGTGGGCACTATTCTTCTCTCGTTTTAATTTCATTCTAACCTTTCGACCTGGTACTAGGAACAAGAAGGCGGACGCTCTTTGTAGAAGCTTTCTTCTCGAAGATCTCACTTCTGCCGAACCGGAACCCATTGTGCCCCCTACAAAGATCATCGCTGCTCTGTTTCCCTCCCTGGCCTCTCAATTATTGTCTGTTCAATCTTCTGCTCCTGTAGGTACTCCTGTTGCCTTTGTCCCTCCTGAGTTTCGTCATTCCATTCTGGTTCAGTCCCACAGCTCCAAGCAGGCCGGTCATCCTGGAGTCAAAAAGACTACTGAACTTCTGTCTCGTCTTGTATGGTGGCCTTCCCTAAGAAAAGATGTCAAAGACTTTGTTTCCTCTTGCTCTGTATGTGCTGTATCCAAGTCTGGACGCTCCCCTCCTAAGGGGTTACTCCTACCACTACCTATTCCTTCTCGCCCATGGACTCATCTATCTATGGACTTCATTGTGGATCTCCCTAATTCCTCTAGTTATACAGTTATTTGGGTGGTAATTGATAGATTCACCAAGGTGGCACATTTTACTCCTCTTCGAAAACTTCCCTCTGCTCCTGAACTTTCCTCATTGTTTATTAAACACATTTTTCGCCTCCACGGTTTCCCTGCTGAAATTGTCTCTGACCGTGGATCTCAATTTGTTTCCAAGTTTTGGAGATCCCTGTGTAAAGCCCTTGGTGTCTCTCTTCAGTTTTCTTCTTCTTACCATCCACAGTCTAATGGAGCAGCAGAGAGGGTTAACCAGGCCCTTGAACAATTTCTTCGATGCCATGTATCTTTGTGCCAAGACGACTGGGCTGATTTGCTTCCGTGGGCTGAATTCGCACATAATAATGCCTTACATGTTTCTTCTGAGAAATCTCCTTTTTTCTGTATGTATGGTCTTAACCCTTTGGCTTTTCCTCAGGACTTATTACTCACTAATGTTCCTGCCGCCAATGACCAAGCTGCCCACATGTCGGCTATATGTCACGCCACTGTTGTCAATCTGGAGAAAAGTTCCTTGGTCCAGAAAAAATTCGCTGATCAAAGAAGAATTCCTTCCCCTCCGTATGCACCCGGTGACAAGGTTTGGCTATCCACACGGAACATTCGTCTCAAAGTCCCCTCTCCTAAACTTGGTCCCAAGTTTATTGGTCCCTTCTCCATCTCTGAGATCATCAATCCGGTGGCTGTCCGTTTGCAACTTCCCTCGGAGATGCGGATTCCAAACGCCTTCCATGTCTCCTTGCTCAAACCTGCAGGTACTTCTTCTTCTTCTTCTTCTTCTTCCTCAGCTCCTGTCGTGGTAGACGGTCATCAGGAGTTTGAGGTGAAAAGGATCCTGGATTCCCGGATTTCGAGGGGCACTCTACAATATCTCATTGAATGGAAGGGGTTCGGTCCGGAGGAGTGCTCCTGGGTAAGAAGGTCAGATGTCCATGCTCCTTTCCTGGTCCGAAAATTTCATCGGCAGTTTCCTTCTAACCCAGGTGGTCCTGAGGCCCCCCCTAGGGAGGGGGGTACTGTAATGGAATCCGAAATCAGTTCCCAAAATGGTGGCCAAGATGGCGTCCAAGATGGTGGCTCCCTGGTTCCTCACGGACGCAGCCGGATGATGCCTGCCTCTTCCCGCACTCTGATTGGTCGCCGGCGACGGAACGGACGTCGGCGTCAATAATGACGCCAGCGCGTCGGTCGCTGACGCCGGCGCGTCGGTCGCTGACGCCAGCGCGTCCGCGCACACGTCATGACGCCGATGCGTCCAAAATTGGCGCCAAATCTAGGCCTATATTAAGGAGCTCTGGAAATTCATCAGTGCCCAATTATAGGTTTTAGCTTGCTACTCCTGGGTGTGATCTTGTGAAACTTTGTTATTGTGTACCGACCTTTTGCCTGAATTCCTCGACCTTGAACCTCTTCTGCCTGGACTGATCTTGTTGCCTGTTTGACCATTCTCTCGTCTCATCCTAATCTGTACTGCGAACTTGGACATTGCTACCTCCTCCTCTGGTCCTCACTATTCCTGAAGCCTTTGGGCCTTACAATTAGTTAGATTCCAGGGTGCTATTTCTTGTATTTGATTCCTGTTTTTGACTCCTGCCTGCCTGACTATTCTGTGTTCTGTGATCCTGACACTTGCCTGCTGTCTGACTATTCTGAACTGCGTTATCCTGATCCGTGCCTACCTGACCATTCTGATTGATCTCCTGGTTTCTGACCCTGATTGAACTCTGCCTGCACCAACCCGGCCTGTTTGACTGCGCTTTGTCTTTGTGCTTATCGTCCTAATTCTCACTAATGAACATGCCCCATTGCTCATTCAGAACCTTCTCTTGGCTCCTCTAGGACCTGGCAGCATCCGATTAGCCGAGGGCTCCTCCCGAGGAAAAAGGCGGCTGTTAAAGGCGGAAGCAAGAGCCGTGACCATGGAGCCTAGCATTGGTTCTGGGTTGCGTTCGTGATACAAGGTTTCCATATTGGATGTGGATTCTTGCACAGAGTCTTGGGTCTGTTTTAATTGTTGGACCCTATGGTCCAGAGCCATGATTTTTGACTTCAGTGAGCGAGTTTCATATTTCAGTTTGAATCTCATCCTTGAAGCAGAAAAGGGGAGATTTTAGCCCATTTATATCTTTTTTTGGTATGCGGGGATAGCGACTCTTGTTCCGTGATTGGGTTAAGATTTTTTGTAGTTTTTGCTGATGCACTCCTGCTTTTAAAAAAAATCAGATGTTCCTTCCATGGGGTTTCTTGCTTGTTTCTGCCTAACTCCTGTCATATTGGTGAAGAGAGAACCAGCGAAAATTTTTCTGGATCTCGAGTCCACTTTCCATGCTTGAGTGAGCTTAATCAGCTTTTTAGGGTTCAAGCTGCTAGAGTCCATTTATAGTGTGGACCAGATCCCAATAACCCTATCGGCTCACCGTCTTTGCTGTTTTGATACAGATTGTAAAGTGGCTTCCTCTTGTTGTACCTTGACTTGTAAGGTTTGTTTGTCCGATATGTGGGACCTTGCACTTGTACAGATCCTGGTTGTCTCAAACTGCACCGCTTTGCTTTCCCTTGCTATTGTTGTGCCTAGTAGGTGATGTGATATGATATGCAATTGCCAAGAGGACAGTATAGGTTGTGCAGGTTCAGTGTAGCCTAGTATTAGGGGCTTTTAATATATCTGTATCGCGTCTTCTCCACCGACTTCCAGAGAGACCCAGTACTCGGTTTGAGGTTTGTTCCTGAGGGGCTTTGTTGTACCATCATATTGCGGTCTCAAGTGTGCTGCACTGGTAACACCAATTTTTTTAATGCTTAAATCCCCCAAAAACAGCTATAATAATAGAGAAGGCTTACTTCCCATTGGATTTTTTCAAATCTTCAGCTGGAATTTGACTTTCATGGTGCCTAATAGGAGAAAGGCGTAAAGACGACAGCAGCTTGAATTCCTCTGTGTGCTTTTTTCAGTGTCGGCAGCTTAAATATACACTCACATCATTACCCCCAAAGTTTTTGTTACCCTCAAATCTTTGTGTTAGGGGTGTTACTTCTTATTGTATCAGCCATAAAAAAACTCCCATGAACCTCCATCTGCACCTGCACAGTGAGGAAGGGGTTCTTGCTTCTGGGTTGAATGCCAGAGTTTAGCAGATGATAATATTAATAAGACTGATCTGTACAGCCCCTGCCAGTGAATCATTACAATCCTGGGGGTGGCTCCTCCCGGCAGAACCAGTTTTGCCTCTCTCAATATCTTCTGCAGTACTTTGTCCTGTGAGTAGTCTCCGTCTGGGTAACACATAGAGCGGACAGAGGTAAGTGTAAACCTGGGGTGGACGTGTCCCCATAATCTCTACATTCAGGGGGAGAAGCTTGAGCGTCACACTGCTCCGTTTTCCTGTTGGTGGAGAAGAGGGGGTGTGTTAGTTAAAGGGGAAGTTAGCAGTGTTGGTTAACATCCATGTGTTGGGGGGGTTCACATACTGTGTTGGGGGGTGTACATACAGTGGGGACTGGAGATAGGTGGGTTATTCAGTGCCAATGGCTGAAAAGTGATATTACACAAAATATCAGGCTAATTCAGGAAGCTTTGGTTGTCCTGAAACAAAAATGATGTATTGAACATATATCTAGATATTCCACATTTGTTTTATAGAAACTATCTGCGGAAATGCCCCTAAAGTGAAAAAGCACAAAATGTTGGCTGACAAACAAAGCTGTAAAGCTGGCAGGGAAAGTGTTAAAATAAACCTCCCTCTCCTCAGGCAAGGTTTTTTTTTTTATGCAGCCAATCAGTGTGTGCTTGGGAGGAGGGGCCCTGGGTGCATAAGGGTGAGGTCACTGCATTGCTTTACTGTTTACATTGCACGTCCAGGTCAGTTCCTTGTAAATCAACATTAGGGAGGTACAGTAGAGTGCAGCTGTGTGCAGTTACTGCGTATCATAGAAAAGCAGTGTGTATAGGTTCACCCCCTCTGACTGTCACACTGCAACTCTCCGGTGGCTTTTGGAAAGCAAAAATGATGTGTATATACATAACCCCCAAGCAATTTTACAATGATTTTGAAGTTATTTGTAAAAGTAACTACTATGGAAAGCATTAATGATATTGCCCGCACTGCTGGTTCTAACTACTGAATACAGAATCATCTGTAAAGAGCTGCATAAAGGTGTTATATAAATGAAGGTAGTATATGTTCTTCTCTAGGAAGAGATATAAGGGCAATAAAAAGCCATATCTCTTTATACATTGTATTATCTGTGCAGTGTGAGGATTATTCTGGGACAATACACTCCCCTGCACCTGGGGGTTGTTGACCCCAGGTATTTCAGTCTATTTCAGGATCTGTGTGGTGCCGTTCAGCTTCTCCAGAAATGATCGGGCTTGCTGCCACCCCTGAGGTTTCTCTGGCAGATGAGCCGGTGAGGATTCGAGCTTGGGGGCTTCCCCCGCAGACGTTGATCACCCTGAGAGCTTGGGTACAGGATGAGAAAAAGGAAATATTCCACTCCAGGGCCTTTTACAAGACTGATACTGAGGGCAAAGTGGATCTGGATCAGTCGGAAGCCACAGGAGGAGATTACCAAGGTGTTCACCCTATGGGACTGTTCTGGTCTCTAAAACCAATTACCCCGTACCGGAGGCTGATAAAACGGGATGTTATGGGGAGCCCTTTCCGTGTGCACCTGGAGCTGTATCCTACTGTGCTGCTTGTCCCCTTTGAGGATCAAATTCCTGCCGTCACTACAGTGGTGGAGAGGTGGTATGTAGCTCCTGGGGTGCGACGGCTGGAGGTCAGAGATGGACGGGTCCGAGGAACACTTTTCCTCCCACCAGGTGAGATGCAGAAATACATGAGATGTCCACTGCCCAGCCCTGTACATTATAAACATGAATATTTTTTATTATCTGTATATCACTTTATTGATTGGCTGCAGTGACATGTATACCAGCTAAACAGATCTTTTATATAGGATTGGACAGGGCAATGGGCAGAGTTTCCTGCATTTTCTTGTTCTACTCATCATCCCTCAGTATCATCATAGGGTGATAACGTGGCACAAGAAATCAGTGACACTGGAGGGCAACCATGTTTCTTCATACTTCCAGCACAGGCACAAGCTATATGTAGTAGGATCTTCCAACTAGTGCACTGTTTTAGGATCCTTCTCAAGGGCAGCCATCAGCAATCATGGGACCCCATACTACTAAGTTAGCAGGGATCTCCCCTACTGATGCCTACAGATCTCCTGGCAGTATTGGGTGGAGGCCAAGTACAAAGGGGCTGTAACATAAAAAAATGCCTAACACATGCATGTTTCATTCCTAATGAAACCAGTTAATACACCATCATACTACTAAGTTAGCAGGGATCTACCCTACTGATGCCTACATCATAATGGGTGGGCCATAATGGAAAAAAATGAATTTTTCCTAATAAACCCAGTTGATGCCCCATTATTAAACACCAACCCGTTTGTGACCTTCCCGTTTCACACCACCCCCACCCCATAATATCAAGCTAAGCAATGCCGTCTGTTTAATAGGCCCAGACTGGAAGATCCATCCTAAAAGTTGAAGTCGCAGCCATCCCAGCTAGTTGTACCTTGAGAGTTCCCAGCAGATTAAATACCACAAAGTTGTTCCTTTGGAATGGAAAGTGTCAATCATGACAATTTGTCTAGTCACCTCCCAATAACATGATGTCCCTGAACTGCTTGTCTGTGCCCTATTCTGGTCTCCTTTAATAACATTATGAATCATATAGCAGAGCTGTGGAGGTGCCAGAATCCTGCTACCAGAAAAGCTTTTCTTGTCCATCACTGCTCACTCTTTACGAAAGCAGCACCTTTGGTGGTTCTCTATCCACAAAATCTGACATTCCCCAACCTTATGGAGTTTCATATGCTCACTCAAATCCAACACTCTAGACAAGTCACTTAATTATCTTCACCCCTGTCAAGGTGCTGAACTCTATCTGAGATCGTACTCCTACAGTATAGAAGTGTCTCATAATAGCTACAATAGTACTTAGTGAGTGATCCTTGTGGGCTACTGACTTTGGCATCCTATTTGAAGAAGAACTCTGAAGGACAGCCCTTTTTCTTCTTTATTTTGACCTCACAAGGCTTGTTAAAAAGCCAGTTCCTCCTGTTCTCATTTGGAAATATAATTCTAATTTATTTTACATGTTGTACAAAAGGCACCCTTTGGCACAATAGGATGTAATTTCTTGGTGGAAAATACTAGGAAAATGTGTCCACGTTTTGTGGGGGAAGAGTTTTTTTGTGATAATGTTCAGAAGAAGAAGTGATCAAGTTGGAGGCTCATGATTGATCTATATTTTAGGTGAAGGTCCCTTCCCAGGAGTCATTGACATGTTTGGTGGGATTGGAGGCCTCCTGGAGTTCCGAAGCAGCCTATTGGCCAGTAGAGGGTTCGCCTCTCTAGCCCTCGCTTACTTTGCTTATGAAGATCTTCCAAGCTTTTTGGGGGTAGTGGACCTCACATACTTTGAAGAGGCTGCTCAATTTCTTCTAAGGCACCCTAAAGTATGTATAGAAATGTATTCTTTAGATGATTATCTGTACATTCTTTTGGTTCCAGAAAGGTGTTGAACTATGTGGGTCTGGTGACTTTGCCCAAGGAAAGAATACTGTTATTATTAATCTACATTTCTTTCTTGCAGGTGTCGGGGGATGGAGTTGGAGTGGTCGCTGTGTGCAAAGGGGCAGAGATTGCACTATGTATGGCCTCTTATCTGCCGCAGGTTCAAGCTACTGTTTGTATCAATTCGACCAATGCAGTAAATGGCAACCATCTTACTTATGGGGATATATCTGTGGAGGGAATCCCCTTCCAGATAGAAAGAGTTCAAACACACTCAGAAGCCATGCAGCTCAGCTCCACTTTAGAGGACCCAAGGAAGCCGGAATATCAGGACTGTATACTTCCCATAGAGAGAGCCCGGGGCCCCGTCCTTTTCTGCGTTGGGGAGAAAGACCAGAATTATGACAGTTTGTTCTTTGCAAATGAAGCTTTAGCACGGGCAAGGAAAAATGGCAAGCAGAATGTGTATGTGCGGTGTTACCCAGGGGCAGGGCATCTCCTGGAGCCACCCGGCTCTCCTTTCTGCCCCGTTTCACAATCCCCTTTCTTTCCTCTTCCCTTAATGTGGGGTGGGGAGCTTGTACCCCACTGTATAGCCCAGGAAACATGCTGGAGAGAGATGCAGGATTTTCTCCATAGCAATCTTAACCCCTGTACTAAGAGTAAGTTATAATGAACAGGATCCATATTGCTTCCTTGGGATTATATTGGTTGACACCAGACTATATCCTCAACCAGGCCCTGAATGGCAATCTGGCAAACGGCAAATTCAATAGTGAGATAAGTTGTGTAAGTGAGTATGGTGCCATAAACATTCTAAAAGCTACAGTACTCTTGTGCGAATGGGATTGGCAGCAATGCTTGGCAATGTTAATGCTCCCCTGGGATGTGATTCCTCAGTTGTGAAATAAAGAAAATTCCCTGTATATCCAGGAAAATTATGTATTACTCATATATGGGTTCCATCCATTTTTAACACAGTCAAATTGCTGCAACCGAATGGTGTTTATTTGTCTGCCGCAAATAATGGTGGTTTATATAAGTATAATGGCTGTGTGATACACCTGCCTAACATCACAATGTAGAAGAATATCCAACCTTCATGAGAGGTACCTAGGCCAATCTCACAGTGAGAGAAAGATAGAGAGGCAGAGTTTGAAATACCAAAAAAGTCATAACCCTAGGGCACAGACATATGTCTTGATTAGACTGTGCAACACAGTGTACAATTCTAACATTTCCAATGGATAAACCATTCAAACAAAGGCAGGACAGGCCTGTAAGAGTTATGGAGTTGTCATCTCAAGCTCCAGTCTCTCAGGGCAGGAGGGCATACCTAGGGGTCTGTTATCTTCAAGGTTCTACACAAAGCAGCTCCCTCAAGCATGAGAACCCCCCCCCCCCAGAACAGGTGTTTCAGAGTGAGAGAGCACATACAGATGGTATCTATCCAAGGGAAGGCTACATGGACATGGGCTACATAATATGGTAGCCTTTGACAAAGTTCACATTTGGTGGACGAAACGTGCACCAGGCGCAACAAACACAATTTTTTTTAAACTGGTTAGGCAGGGCGTCGGAATAGACCTGCTAATAGGAGGTGCTCTCCACCACTGGGAGGGTGATACGTTGAGAGTGAAGGGGTTGGAACGGCAGTGGTGCTTAGGACTAGCGGGTCTTGTACCTTACGGCATTGTTAATTACTCTCTGCCTATCTGGATCTTGCCTGAAGCAGGTGTTGATTTCTGCGAACTGGGAGGAATATACGTTGCGGGTGAAGGGGTTGGTTTTAAATGGGTTTACCGGCTAACTACATTAACATTACTCAAGGGATGAAAACATAATTATGCCTCTTAGGCACTGGTGAGGCCTCATCTGGAGTATGAGGGCAGTTTTGGACTCCAGTCCTTAAGAGGGATATAAATGAGCTGGAGAGAGTGCAGAGACTAAGTGCAACTAAACTGGTTAGAGAGACGGAAGACTTAAATTATGAGGGGAGACTGTCAAGGTTGGGGTCGTTTTCTCTGGGAAAAAAGGTGCTTGCGAGGGGACATGATTACACTTTACAAGTACATTAGAGGACATTATAGACAAATGGCAGGGGACCTTTTTACCCATAAAGTGGATCACCGTACCAGAGGCCACCTCTTTAGACTAGAAGAAAAGAACTTTCATTTGAAGCAACGTAGGGGGTTCTTCACAGTCAGGACAGTGAGGTTGTGGAATGCACTGCCGGGTGATGTTGTGATGCTGATTCAGTTAATGCCTTTAAGAATGGCTTGGATGATTTTTTTGGACAGACATAATATCAAAGGCTATTATGATACTAAACTCTATAGTTAGTATAGATATGGGTATATAGAATTTAATTAAAAGTAGGGAGGGGTGTGTGTATGGATGCTGGGTTTTCATTTGGAGGGGTTGAACTTGATGGACTTTTTCTTTTTTCAACGCAATTTAATATGTAACTACATGTCCAGTATCGGCACCTTATCGCATTCCTAACAGCCTTCCGTATACCTGAATTTGGCGCACAGTAGTAGCTGATCTCTACGAACTGGGAGGGTGATATATTGCGGGTGAAGGGGTTGGCTTGGAATGTGTTTGGGAAATGGATCCTGTTACTCACATCCTCAGTACTCTAAGGAGCCTGTAAATTGTGCTCTTTGAGCTCTTCTTTTGGGTCAGATGCATAGCAGTTTAGCTATAGCTCATATACAGTACACAGGACGCTGTGTTGAAAAGCAGTTGCTCCCCATTTTGACCTGAGCATTAACATTTTCCCAGGAACCCTCTTTCTCTCCCCTCTTTTGTGTGGGGTATTTGTGTGGGTGATTGCATGATCAATGCTCTGAACCCTGAGGTCATATTTATTGATTCTGTTCCTAACCACCTCCACATAGGACATATTGGTAGCTATATCGTAGCACATAGATCTACAAACCAATTGCCTCTTATATGTACTGTTATGTGCACAGACCATTAAACCCTCTACCTTACGGTAATCCGCCTCCCTGCCTTTAACCTAATTTTAATGGTGTTACACTGGACTTTCATTTTAACATTTGACTGAATCCATTTGATCATCTTGTTTAGTGCAAAAAAAACCCCACTTATTCCTTAATTAAAACAAAAGGCAAAATGTATGCATACTATTTACTTAGCTCATTAACTTTACTTAACTCATGTTGATGTGTATCCTGCTCCATAAAAACAGCAATAGCCACCTTGATTTGGCAAATTTTTCAGTTCAAATTAGTCAGTTTATTCAGGGACTTCCACAATATCCATGTTTTAACACATTTGCGTATACAATTGAGGTTCTGGACTTATGTGGATGGGAAGGTGCAAATTTAGGGGTCAGTTCTTTTCCTTTTCTCTCTAATATTGATTTAAATAATTGACCCTGCACACAGTCCTCTGTTTTTCACTTGATGGGAGGTGCTCCACCAAACACCTTTTGTATATAATATGGTAGTACTCTCAGAGACAGATCTCCAAAGAGCAAGAGATTGCACTGTAGGGGTCCGTCTTGTGAAAGAATCAGCTCAATCTCATATTAACATAGTAAGTAAGGTTGAAAAAAGACACACGTCCATCAAGTTCAACGTTTTTTTTTTTTTAAATCTGCCTAACTGCTAGTTGATCCAGAGGAAGGTTAAAAACCCATCTGAAGTCTCTCCAATTTGCCTCAGAGGGGTAAGAAATTCCTTCCTGACTCCAAAATGGCAATGGGACCAGTCCCTGGATCAACTTCTACTATGAGCTATCTCCTATATCCCTGTATTCCCTCACTTGCTAAACACCATCCAACCCCTTCTTATACCTATCTAATGTATCAGCCTGTACCACTGATTCAGGGAGACAATTCACATCTTCACAGCTCTCACTGTAAAAAAAAACCCCTTCTGAATATTTAGGCGGAACCTCTTTTCTTCGTCAGCTGGAAAGACCTACTGGTAAATAAAGCATTAGAGAGATTATTATATGATCCCCTTATATATTTATACATAGTTATCATATCACCCCTTAAGCGCCTCTTCTCCAGCGTGAACATCCCCAATTTGGCCAGTCTTTCCTCATAGCTAAGATTTTCCCTTTACCAGCTTAGTTGCCCTTCTCTGTACCCTCTCTAATACAATAATGTCCTGTTTGAGTGATGGAGACCAAAACTGTACGGCATATTCTAGATGGGGCCTTACCAGAGCTCTATACAGTGGAAGAATGACCCCCTCCCGTGACTCTATGCCCCTTTTAATAAAGCTCAAGACCTTATTTGCCCTTGATGCTGCTGACTGCCATTGCTGCTACAGACAAGTTTATCATCTACAAGGACTCCAAAGTTCTTTTCCATAATGGATTTGTGTAGTGCAGTCCCATTAAGGGTATAAGTGGATATTGTTACATCCCAGGTGCATGACATTTATCAACATTATAGTTACATAGTTACATAGTTACATAGTTACATAGTTAAATTGGGTTGAAAAAAGACAAAGTCCATCAAGTTCAACCCCTCCAAATGAAAACCCAGCATCCATACACACACCCCTCCCTACTTTTAATTAAAATTCTATATACCCATACCTATATTAACTATAGAGTTTAGTATCACAATAGCCTTTAATATTATGTCTGTCCAAAAAATCATCCAAGCCATTCTTAAAGGCATTAACTGAATCAGCCATCACAACATCACCCGGCAGTGCATTCCACAACCTCACTGTCCTGACTGTGAAGAACCCTCTACGTTGCTTCAAATGAAAGTTCTTTTCTTCTAGTCTAAAGGGGTGGCCTCTGGTACGGTGATCCACTTTATGGGTAAAAAGGTCCCCTGCCATTTGTCTATAATGTCCTCTAATGTACTTGTAAAGTGTAATCATGTCCCCTCGCAAGCGCCTTTTTTCCAGAGAAAACAACCCCAACCTTGACAGTCTCCCCTCATAATTTAAGTCTTCCGTCCCTCTAACCAATTTAGTTGCACGTCTCTGCACTCTCTCCAGCTCATTTATATCCCTCTTAAGGACTGGAGTCCAAAACTGAACTGCATACTCCAGATGAGGCCTTACCAGGGACCTATAAAGAGGCATAATTATGTTTTCATCCCTTGAGTTAATGCCCTTTTTTATGCAAGACAGAACTTTATTTGCTTTAGTAGCCACAGAATGACACTGCCCAGAATTAGACAACGTGTTATCTACAAAGACCCCTAGATCCTTTTCATTTAAGGAAACTCCCAACACATTGCCATTTAGTGTATAACTTGCATTTATATTATTTTTGCCAAAGTGCATAACCTTGCATTTATCAACATTGAACCTCATTTTCCAGTTTGCTGCCCAGTTTTCCAGTTTAGACAGATCACTTTGCAAAGTGGCAGCATCCTGCATGGAACCTATAGTTCTGCACAATTTAGTATCATCTGCAAAAATAGAAACAGTACTTTCAATGCCCACCTCCAGGTCATTAATAAACAAGTTGAAAAGCAAGGGACCTAGTACAGAGCCCTGCGGTACTCCACTAACAACACTGGTCCAATTAGAAAATTGAATCTCATTTGCCACTTAGCTGCCCAGATTGCCAGTTTGTCAAGATCCTGTTGCAAGTGTCAAATCCTGGATGGAATTAATTGGGCTGATAGTTTTGTGTCATCTGCAAACACTGATACATTACTTATAATACCCTCCCCTAAGTCATTAATAGGGATGCACCGAATCCACTATTTTGGATTCGGGGGTTCGACCGAATCCAAAATAGTGGATTCGGTGCATCCCTATTAATACATGTAATTTTTGGTTGATGACCTTCAGAGGGCAATGGAACAGTTGGGTATAAAAGGAAGTTGTAGTTTTAATGATATTTTGCTTGAAAAGGGATCACCTGGGTCTGAAACGTGTGAAATGTGAAATAAAGGCGGTTTCACCACAAAATGCGAGTGCTGCATTTCTTGTGCATTTGAAGTGGAGGTATGACTATTCTGCATGTACCCCCTAAAGAAAAGCTTTAAATGTAAAAGTGTGCTGGAAAATTGCTCTGATTGTAGAAATATTTTCTTCTGACACAATTTTTTGTGCTTTTCCAGTAACTTCCCACATTAGTTCTAAAGCTTAGACCTAGGGAAACTACATGATTTTGATTATAATGTACAGAATACATTTTGGGTAAGGAGAGGGAAAAGTCCAAGAGATGGCTGACAGAGAAGTAGTAATATAAACACATACAAACTCATGAATTAATTTGCAACGTAAACATGTATTTGTACGATGTGGAGGCGACAAATGAGGTTGCTTGGCAATTTGAAGAAAAACATCTTTGTTGATCAAAGATCTTCAAAGCACCTTCCAGCAAGGAGAAGAATAAGGCAGTTATAGGAATGAGAACTACATGGGGTTGTAAAGGCAATCAATGGTTTGATGTGGGGTCGTTGACAGAAACGTAACTAGAGGGGGGCGGGCCCTGGGGCAGGACGCGCAGCCGGGCCCCCCGCCCCCCTCCGTACACCCGGAACTGGCCGGGAATATGCGCCGCAAAGCGACGCGCGGACTGCCTGGGGGCCCTGAAGGGGTGCGGGCCCTGGCACGCTCGCACCCCCATTAGTTCCGCCACTGGTCGTTGAAGATCTTGGTGCATTTGAGATTTTTATTGCACCTAGATATGTCCACAATGAGGAGAACAAGCAGGCAGACTAGGACCATGTTCTTGCCTGGGTGCTGGGATCTGAGGACCCACAGTTGCTCCCTTCTCTGAAGAGCACCCTTCTGTATAGATTTTTCTATAAAAATATAGGAAGCCATGATGAAATAACCAATAATCCCTTACAATATCACGATATAAACAAATCCAGGATATTAACCCCAACTATTCCAGCTTCTCACCTTTCAATGGAATACAATAAAGTGAAACCACTCACCTGTCTTGACAGGCTTGTACTTCAGAGCCCGCAGGTGCTCTCTAATTTCAGTCCTGGCTTTGTTAGCTGCCGTGTAATAAATGGGTGCTCCACTAGTTTGGCAACACTCCATCTGGCTAGGGGGTCCTTTTACTGGAAAGATGTTATAAAGGGCAGGTTCAGACCTGAAAAAAGCAGAAAGGTAACTCTTAGCTTTAATGATCCAATTAAAATATGGTTTAACCACTGGGATCTAGTACTGATCATTTACAACGCAAACCATACTTACTGTTATAGTTTCCTGCATCAAATTTAGCTTCTAATGTGCCAGGTTGGTTCCATGTGCCCGTTCTTACACTCAACCAGCAAAATACTCAAAGTTCTGGAGAACTTCATTGACATTCCCTGGTTTAAAACCAGTTTAATCGAATTCAATTTAAGCGGCAGACACTGAAAAAAAGCCTAGGTGCTTTAGGTTATCGGTACGAAGCTGAGTTCCAGTTCAGCGCACAGAGGAGTTCAAGCTGCCATCGCCTTCTTGAATTTCTCCTATGGGGCACTTTGCATATCAAATTCAATCTGAAGATTTGAAAAAAAGCCAAGGGAAAGTAAGGCTTACCTATTTTTATAGCTGTTTTGGGGAAAATAATTATTACAAAAATTTGGTATTACTGGTGCTTTAAACCCGCTTCCCAGACTCACCAATGTTGGATCATTAGACTTCCCATTTTTCGCGGGACAGTCCCGATTTTGACAGCTCAACCTCCGGTCCCAAATTGTTAATGAAATGTCCCGAATTTCTCTTTGATCCCCTGCACTGAACAGCCCAGAAACATTTCTAAAACTTCATTAAACAGGCTTTTTGGCAGAGAATCCAGAATACGAGGCAGCTGCACGTAGATATATTTGTAACAATTTAAGATAAGCAAAGCTACAATTGCAACTACTTAAGATAAGCAAAGAAACAAGTGTAACTATTTCAGATAAACAGATCTCTTGGGAGAAGTGAGACTTACAGCTTAAAGGGCAATTCACCTTCATTAGCAAAACTGTTAAAACACACAAAATCTGACCCTGAAACCCCAGAAATGTGTTCAAACTTTCCATATCCTGCTAAATTTTGTAAGGCTAGTGACACATGCCCAGCAACAAATCGCCTTTTCTTTGGGTGACTAATCTCCCTAAAAAGCTTTCCCACTGGCTAGAATCTATATGGCCAGCGGGATAGCACTCCGAGAGACTTCGGAAAATAAAGCGCTCCGAGTGCCATCCCGCATCCCGATTTACATTCTAGCCGGCGGGAAGGCTTTTTGGGGAGATTAGTCACCAGAAGAAGAGGCGATTTGTTGCTGGGCGTAGGGTTGCCAACTTTTCCCCCAGTGGAGACCGGGCAGTGGGTGGGGACGTGATACAGTTGGGTTGGCCGTGACATATAGGGGTGGGACCATGACGTTGAGGGGCAGGGCTAATGCGCGGCCGATTGCGGTGTCAATCATGGGGAATCCTTTTTTTTGACCCGGGCAGCCTTTCAAAATACTGGCCTGTCTGGGTCAAAACAGGACAGATGGCAACCCTAGCCAGGCGACTAAATCTCCCTGAATCTTAGCATGTATCACCACCCTTAGGGGCAGATTTACTAAAGGGCGAAGTGTCTAACGCTGGCGACAATTCGCCAGCGTTACTGTTTTTAGTCATTTCACTGATTTACTAAAAGGCACAGGTGTAACTTCGCTAGCGAAAGAGACAGACACTAGCGCTCATTCACACTCTATCGGCAGGCGGATTTTCACTCTGGCGAATGGACGATACTCCGCAAATTCACTAAGATGCGGATTTTACTGAACGTTACATCTTTCGCCAGAGCTGCCTCACCAGCTCAGACCAGGTGAAGTGCAATGGAGTGTATAGATCTTCCTCAATCTTCTGTTACTTACATCATATTTTTAGTGGAAAAAGTTTCTAAGTCCCAAAAAACGCTGGTGCCTTCCTTTTTCAGAGTGATAGGCTGCAAAAGTCCTTAAAAATTATTTTGGGTAACCGGGTTCCTTGATAAAGAGTGGAGTGCCACTCGAAACGTTGCATGTTGCTGTCCTAAGAAAAATAAAGACGGTTTTATGGAAAAAGGAGTGCTGTCCATTGGATGGAATCTGGGTAACCGGGTTCCCCCCTACATTTTCTAACATATGGAACATAAACTATACAGTGGGCTCATGTGTAGGGAATTATAACAACTATATTGTCTTTATTAAGGTTCCCTGGACTTGTGTAATGTAATGTATTTGCTGCAACATATACGTCTATTCAACTTTAAATTTACCGCCGTATGCAAATTAGCCTGAGCGAAGGCCTCTAACGAAGTCGCGCTAGGCAGAATTGAACGTCTTCGCTTTGATTGCTGAAGTAAAGTTAGCGAAAATTCACCAACGTTTGGCAACTTGGACGCAACTTCACATTTTAGTAAATTAGCGTTGTATGAGTGATTTTTCCCCTGGTGAAGTGCAGTGATGGGTGCGAAGCCGTTGATGGCGAATTTTCACCGGTTAGTAAATCTGCCCCTGAAATGGATGTTACTTTGGAGTATGGACACAAAGTAGGCATGGTCACCCCAAATCTTTTTTTGTCCCTCTTTCTATTTTCCAAATGTTGGGAGGCATGTCCCCCAGCCCCAGTGGCACACTGTATCCCTCACAGAAACAAGGATCAGGGTGTATTAAAGTCCCATCACCAAGTAACAAACTGCAGGAGTCAGGAAGTGTTTTCCCTTTCCTCATCTCCTCAGACAAGTCAACTTTGCCTTTGCCCTGCTTCTGACTCTCCCGCTCAGACATCCTCGCTCCCCTATAGGACGATCACACGGCCGTGATGTCATTAATAGGAAGTAGCTGCTCCCAACATGTTACGCGCACTGTCACATGAGGCGGAATCCATAAGAGAGGGCTGAGCGGCTATTGAGGGTTGCTAGGCAACAGACCGAGCACGTAAGCGAACCATAAAATTGCCAGTCACTAACATGGCCGCCCGCCCGCCTGGAGAATGATCATACTGCCAAACACAAACATGGAAGGCGCGATCTCGCTCTTGGAACGTCACTTTCCTTGACGTATGCGCTATGTTTGGCGGCTGTATTTGAATTGGAGAAGTGAGTCGTAGTAGCCGCCAAGTGCCGGGCTGTTTGGGCTATTCCCGGGAGCTAAGGAAACATGCCGGGGTAAGTGAGTAGTGCGCATGCGCTGTTAGTCTTGCTGGGCCCAGTCTGGTGATTCCCTGCAATAAGAGTTAACTAGCAGACCGTGTGTGGGCGGGGTTTATTTCATTTCCCAAAAGCCAACTATTCAGTATAGCTGTGCTCCCGGAACTTGTCTCTTTTGCCTTTAAATATATAATTGAAATAAGCGGGTGCTGCCATGTTGCTCCATTCTGCAGACCTCCCAACATTTTAGAAATTAAAAGAGGGCCATTTATGTGGCCACACCCCCCTTATAGGCGTGCTCATTTTACAAAATTTGTCAGGTTATTAAAGTTTGAACATATTTCTGGTTTTTTTCAGTTATTACAGTTTTGCTAATGAAGGTGAATTGCCCTTTAATCTGCGAGTCTAACATTTCCAAAGGGACCTGTTATCTTATATTGTTACAATTACTTAGTTGCTTATCTCAAAATTGTTACAAAGTTATCTTATCTGCTGCTGTGGCTGTTCTGGGCTCTCTGCCAAAAGCCAATTAAATTAGAAACTTTGTTTCTTTTTCTGGCTGTTCAGTGCAGAGAAAAACAGGACTTTCCAGTACAAATGAGGGACTGCGGGTTGAGCTGTCAAAAAAGGGACTGTCCCTCTAAAAACCGGACAGTTGGGAGGTATGCGAATGCCCTGTCTCCATGGCCCTCCCCGGTGCTGCCATCAGAAATCACTGGCTGTACAACCACATTTTCTGGGCTCATGGTGCAAAATGGACAGATTTGCCTGTCACTAGGGGAGTAACTACAGAGGTGGGCACCAGGAGTTAAAGGGGTCCCATGAGGCCCTAATTCAGTGGTCCCCAACCAGTAGCTCATGAGTAACATGTTGCTCTCCAACCCCTTGGATGTTGCTCCCAGTGGCCTCAAAGCAGGTGCTTATTTTTGAATTCCAGGCTTGGAGGAAAGTTTTGGTTGTATAAAAACAAGTGTACTGCCAAACAGAGCCTCAATGTACATTGACAATCTACATAGGGGCTGCCAAATGGCCAATCACAGCCCTCATTTGGCAACCCAAGAATATTTTTCATGCTAGTGTTGCTCCCCAACTCCTTTTGCTTATGAATGTTGCTCACGGGTTCAAAAGGTTGGGGATCCCTGCCCTAATTCATATGCAATTTCAATAAATATTGGTAAAACAGGTCAACCTCTAGACTTTTTGGTGGCCAGCATTAACCAACATGCATTGGGAGACGCAGGCTTGGCACATTACTGCAAGAAAAACGTTAGCTGGTTTCCAAAGTACAAAGGCCAAAAAAGTAGCTCAAATCCGTACCTTGGCTAGTTGGTACTTTCAAAACCTGCCTGGGCTTTAAATAAGTGGCCTAATTTGAGTGGAAAATCCTGCACTTAGGGTTGCCACCTTTTCTCAAAGTTTTTACCAGCCGGTGGGGGGGGGGGGCAGGAACAAAAGGGGCATTCTGTGCCGCAAAAGGGGGCGGCATCACATACTGTAAAAGGGGGCAGAGCCGCGTCGCTCAGAAGGCCGAAAAAAGGTAAGTTCTAAGCGAATTTGGGGCGGGCCAAGGGCTTTTTTTAAGGGTATTACAAATTTACCGGCAACTACATAAAATACCGGCTGGATGGCGACACTAGGGTTGCCACCTCGCCTTTATAGAGTTACAGCATGCAGTGAATTCAAGGATACATATAACTATGCATGTTGTACCTGTATAACTATTCATGTGACCAATAAAGAATCTTATCATCACCCCTTTAAAACCGAACGCATATGGAATCCACAGCCTGCATGGCTAATTAGAAATTCATTGAGATGCAGGCTGAACTTCTAAATGAAGGGACCCCCTACAAGGTAATAAAAGTCAGTGGTCGCAGGGCCCACCCTATTAATTAAAAAAAAAACATCAGTGCTAAGGCCCCCTATAATAGTTTTTTTAAAAAAATTGGTGTTTTTTTCATGGCTTCAGGACTTCATCTTTGGGTCTTTTCATGGCTTCGGCTCTGTTTGCGTCTTCGGTGCTTCGGGTATTTTAGCGGCTTTTGCTCCATTCGCAGCTTCAGGTCTTCCTGCTTCAGAGCTTCAGCTCTGTTCGCGGCTTCGGATCTACAGGACTTCGGATTATCAGAACTTCAGCTGTTTGGGACTTCCGCAGTTCGTAAAGGGGGGCCCTGCTAATTCGAAAAGTGCAGCACAGCCAGGCACCCTTTAGGCTCGGGCCCAGTACAAATGTACCCCCTGTGCCCCCCTGATTGCGGCTCTGCTTGTAATAATCCAGATATCAGTGTATAGCAGCAGAACTTAACAAACACCAACCATGGAAGATTATTCAAACCTGCCTTGTACTCTCTCTCTCTCTGCAGCATTCTCTCTCTGCAATATGGCAACGCCCAGCGATGTATAAATACACTGATATCCTACTCTTTTTAAGGGCATCTTGTTGGGCGACACAATGACATTATTTATTAAGATATATATGTTTCTTCCCTGTATTCAGAGACATGGACCCCGGGGACCTGGATGAGTTGTGTTCACACGTCAATTCCAAGATTTCCCTAATTAAAAAGACGCTGCAGTTAAGAAATATTGGTAAGTCAGCGACACGTTATTGTGGAATGTAAAAGGCACCATATTATATGAAATTGTTGAGGAATGATGAGGTGGTTATGGAAAGTGATATCACAATGGGTAAGTGGAGACGTGATACAAGATCACATCACACTGGTTCTGCAGTCTTACTGTTCCTCTCTCTGCTTCTGTTTAGGGCAGGACCCGTCTCTGACCAATGTGCTCAGTAAGATCTCGTATGAACTGCACTCCCTGTACGACCTCCTCAATAAACTGGAAACTGAGGTTCAGCGGCAAGAGACCATCGCCAACTCCCTCAGGGTAAAGGGCAATTCACATTGTCATTAAGTGTTTTACAGTAAAAGATTGAACAGCACAACCAACTCTTCAAGTAATTAAAAAGCCTTTATTTGTGCTTTTGTGGGCATCACCGCAACGTTTCAGGCCATGCGGCCTTTTATCAAGCGGTTGCTGAGGTGTATGAGCCTTGCAGCAGTGTTCATTATGGACTGGAGAGGTGACAGTCTCTGGAGGGGAAGGCCAGTTACAGTAGTCTAGACGTGATATAACAAGAGAGTGAGTAAGAATTTTGGCAGCATCTTGGGTGATAAATGATCATATTTTGGATATGTTCCTTAGGTGGAAGTGACTGGATATGAGGAGTGAATGACAGAGCAGAATCTAGGATAACCCCAAGGCACTGGGCCTGGGGCGAGGGGGTGATAGTGGAATTAACTATGATGGATACTTCCGGAATGTTAATGGTTTTAGTTGGAGGAAAGAAAACCATTTCCGTTTTAGAGAGGTTTAATTTAAGGTAGCGTTACGACATCCAGGTAGAGATAGCGGACATGCAGGAGGAGACACAGGTTAGGAGTTCTGAGTTGAGATCAGGAGAGGAGAGATAGATCTGTGTATCGTCAGCATAGAGGTGGTAGTGGAAACCATACAAGTTGATTAATTTGCAGAGGGAGGAAGTATAGAGGGAGAATAGTAATGGTCCGAGGACAGAGCCTTGAGGAACCCCAACAGAAAGAGGTAGGGGAGAAGATGCTACTCCATTGTAGGATACACTGAAGGAACGATTGCTGATGTAAAAGAGAACCAGGACAGGGCTGTGTCACGAAGTCCAAGTGAATGGAGGGACTTGTGGAGGAGAGGGTGATCTACAGTGTCAAATGCGGCTGAGAGATCAAGCAGTATTAGTAGTGAGAAATGATTGTTGGCTTTAGTGGTTAAAAGGTCATCAAGAGAGGGTTTTTTCAGAATGGGAGTGACAAGAGCATGATTTAGTTGAGAAGGAAACAGTCCAGTTGAGAGCGAAAGATTAAATAGGTGAGTTAAGGCTTTGATTAGACAAGGATTGGTATTGCGGAGAAGTTTTAAGGGAATTGGATCAATCGGGCAGGTGGTAAGGTGAGAAGAGGCCAAAAGCTTTGAGACTTCCTCGTCAGTGACAGGGGTGAAGGAGCACAGGAGAGACTGGGGAGTGTGGAGGGAGGGTGGTGGCAGTCTAGGGGGGTTGAGTAGTGTAATGTCCCTTCTGATAGTGTCAATTTTGTTTTTGAAGTGCTCAGCAATATCTTGAGCAGAGACAGATGTGCATGGGGTGGAGAAGGGGAAAGGAGAGTGTTAAAGGTGGAGAAAAGCTGTGCTAGTTTTTTAGAAAGGGAGTTAATGAGTGAAGTAAAGTATGTTTGTTTGGCTTGGAAGAGGCTGGTGTTAAAGGAGCGCAGGGCAGATTTGTAGCTCCAAAAGTCTGATTCTGAGCGGGATTTGCGCCAGCGACGCTCAAGTGCACGTGAGTGTCTTTGGAGCGCTTTTGTATGAGCAGTATGCCAAGGTTGAAGTGGTTTGGGTCTAGAACGTTTAGTTTTTATAGGAGCAAGCTCATTTAGGGCAGTGGTGAGACTACTATAGTAGACAGAGGTAGCCACATTAGGACATGAGATGGCTGAGATATTAGAGTGAAGAGAGTCAAAGGAAGAAGAGAGATGTGACACGTCTACAGTTTGCAAGTCACGGTAAGTACGTGTTTGGGGAATAGCAGGGGGTAAGGAGGGAGTTAGTGAGAGTTGAAATGTGAGCATATTGTGATCAGAGAGGGGAAATGGGGAGTTAGTAAAATTGGTGGTTGACCAGAGTCTGGTAAATATGAGATCCAGAGCATTACCATTGGAGTGAGAGGGGGAGTCTGAGCACAAAGATAAGCCTAGGGAGGAGGTTAGTGAAAGAAGTTTAGAGACAGAAGGGTTGTTAACAGGTATATTAAAGTCACCTAATATGATGGATGGGATCTTAGATGAAAGAAAGAAAGGAAGCCAGGCAGCAAAGTTGTCCAGAAATTGTGCAGTTGGTCCTGGTGGTCGATATATAAGAGCAATGCAGAGTGAAACAGGAGAAAAGAGCCTAATGCAGTGAGACTCAAATGAGGAGAATAATAGAGAGGGAACAGGTGGAAGAACTTTAAAAGTACAGCTGGAGAGAGAAGCAAACCCACCCCACCTCCAGGTCTGTTACCAGGTCTGGGAGTATGAGTAAGGTGTAGCCCCCATAGGACAGGGCAGCAGGTGAGGCAGTGTCAGAAGGAGAGAGCCAGGTTTCATTAAGTGCGAGTAGGTTAAAGGAATTGGCAATGAAATGGTCGTGTATAGCGGTGAGCTTGTTGCAGACAGATCTGACATTCCAGAGAGCACAGGAAAGATTAACTGGGTATTTGGGTATAGGAGTAAGTGTTCTGTACTGTTTGAATTTGCTCCGGAGAGAAGGAGCTCGTGGCCGTGATATAACTGGGATGGGGTAAGGGCCAGGGTTTGGGGAAATGTCCCCAGCTGCCAGTAATAGAAAGGAAAGAAAGACTAAGTGAAAGCGGGATTTGTAAGTTCATAGTTAGTATGAAAAAGAGGAGTTTTGTGGAATAGCAGAGTACTTTATAAACTTCATGTGTGGAGAGGGAAGGAGAGAAGAGAGGCTGAGATTTGTATAGAACTGGGACTTGATGGGGGAGGTAGTGAAACATTTTTTATGAAGCAAGAGAGTGAAAGGAGGAGAAATACAGGATAAAGCATGTTTGGAGTAAGAAGTAACAAACTGGCAGGTACAAACAAATCTGTGTTCTTCTTATCCCAGCTGGTTAAAAGTTGATAGAAGATAATCCGGTTCCTTTTGCCTTGTCAATGCCTTGTGTAACTGCCATTTCTAAGCACTTGTGAAATAATAGCACTTAGGAAATGTTAGTACTCTTGCCATGCCCCAGACACGAGTGCCAACCCCAATACTGGGCCTGAATTTTTATGTAGCTGATTGGAAAAAAACAGAACCTAATTGATTAATTAATCAATTAACCAGCTAGCAAAGGGCAGAGTTTTACAGACACCAGAACCAAGTTTGGGGCTATTAAAATATCTCTAGTTCACTGAGGAGTGGACACAGATGTTTGTTTGTTTGATATATTTATCAGAGACACTAAAGCAGAGTAGGCCTAACAGACAAAAGTTATTGGGGTTAACCAATACAAGTATTGATATAAGCTGTGTTACCAGAATAAGCAGTATATAGCAGTTGTAAGTATATGGATAAGATGAAGTTTAAATTGTCTTCGATTAAAGCTGTCTGCACCATAATATGTTAATTTTATGGTAAACTGTCCCTTTAGATCTCAGCCGGCAGTTAATATACATTCTGTATTATATACTCGGCTCACTGTACCAGCCCTGAGGTTCAGCACATATGATCCAGGCCTTGTTACAGCGCTACGAAATATGTTGGTGCTATATAAATACACGTTAATAATAGACTTTATCTACAGCAGCTCCATATCTCACATCTTGTTAGGTTGTCTTTTGAGAGTCAGTGGCTCTGCACATGCTCGGTGTGCTCTGGGCTGCTATTGATGAGCTAAGCTTAGGGGCCAATGAAAATCAGCAGAACTTTAGCAGAAAGTGAGGTTCTGACACATAAGCTGATGCAACAAGGCTGATTATTATTCATTTCTATGCTACCGGGTAATGAATTAATTACTAATCATACTTATATTGTGACATTCTCTACTGGGGCATCTTTGGAGACATAGATCTTTACTGCTAAAGGGCTGCGGTTGCCTTGGGCTGGTACACAAACCTGGAGCGCAAAGTAAAGCATTTCTAGCTTAATTGTTAGTTGACCTTTTGTTCGTCATTAAAATCTCTATATAAATTAACTGTGCGGTGTGTTTCAGGAGCTGCAGGCCACCGTCCTGAGAGATTTCACAGAGGCAAGTCACCTGAAGGAAAATATCCCTCTGCATCTTCCCAAGAGGACACAAAGCAGGTACTAAAGAAACTATTCCCCTGTAGATAAATGACAATTAGAGCGTGTCTCCTGGCTGAGATACTCAGATAGGAACTGGCCTCCCATAAACTAGGTGTCTATTATTGCTTGGGGCTAAGGCACACAAGTCGAATTTTGGGCATTCTCTCCCCTGTTAAAGTTGCAATGTCAAATTGCCAGAAACTGCTACTCTCTCCTCCCATAGGTGCCAATAGGAAATGTGGCAAAGCTCTGGCAGAGACCATTTCAATGCTGTTCTTGCCTAAAAACATGCATAAAAAGGGGATAAGAGATTTACCCTCACACGTTACCTATGCTCTGCAACAATAAAACAGGAGATTACTGTGTGCGTTACCCGCAGTAGCCAACCATTTGGCCCAAACAGGCCTATACCATTTGAGTGGAAGTAAACATGCATGATCTCCTTCCATTATTTTGCAGTAGTTGGCTGTAGCGAGCTAATGAACAAAGCATGGCCTGTCCACCTTTATACAGTATATGTGCCTATTTCTACTACTTCTAATAGAAGAGACCTGTTATCCAGAATGCTTGTAACCTGATGTTTTAACGGGTCTTTCTGTAATTTGCATCACCATACTTTAAATCTACTTAAAATCATTTCAACATAAATGGTTCTTTTTCGCCCATAGGGATCAATTATATCTTCGTTGGGATCAAATATAAATACACTGACTTTTTTAGTTGGGATCAAATACAAGGCACTGATTTTTTATTATAGTGAAAAAGACAATCTATTTGAAGAATACGATTTATTTTATTAAGATGTTCTACATGGAAGAAGGTCTTGCCATAATTTGCAGTTTACAGGTTTCAGGATAACAGGTGCTGTATAAAATATCACGTAGCTATATACACTTGTCTTCCACATTAAATAGGATGTATGCTGAGAATCAACTGTAAAGGAGTTTTGTTTTTTAAATGTGGAACTCTGTGTATATTGCTGCAATATTAAAATATCTATCACTCTTTTGTCACTAGATGGCACCCTTCCCTTCCCAGTACTAAAGGCTGTGTATTCTACCTGTGGGTTTTAGGGAAATTAAAGGGGTGAAATTGAAATGTCAAGTAATCATTTTATTGTGCACACACTTAAATATTTTTAGGCTTGGCTTATCTACAGTCCTGTCTTAATTGGTTTGAAATTTGTCTTTATATAGTAGCTCTGCTCCGGAGGAAGAGCCAGAGGTGGTGGTGAAGGTTGCAGTCCCTGAACCAACCAAGAAATCCAGCAAGGAAAAGCCAATTAAAGAAATGGATCTGATTACAGTGCATGAGTTTGGGACAGTGCCAGCGTGAGTATTTACAGCACATGCCGTAAAGCAATGGGCGTTCATCCAGCACCCTGGGCTGTTAATAAAGCTAAAATATATCCAACCCTCCTTTCTTGGTATCATAACTGTTTCTGTCCATCTTAAAGGAGAAGGAAACCCCATGGGTGCAAAAACCCTCCCCCCCCTTCCTCTGTGTTGCTTCCCCTCCCTCCTCCCCCCTGGCCTACCCGTCCCGCTGGGCAAATGCCCCTAACTTGTTACTTTCCCTTCTGCGCAGGTCCAGTCTATGGAGTTCACAGACGCCATCTTCTTCCAAGCGATCTTCTTCCTGCTTTGACTGGCGCATGCGCAGTAGGAGCATTTCGCCGGTACGATCTACATGTGCAGTAGATCCGTACCGGCGAAGTGCTCCTACTGCGCATGCGCCAAAATGCCGGTCAAAGCAGGAAGAAGATCGCGTGGAAGAAGATTGCGTCTGTGAACTCCGTGGACTGGACCTGCGCAGAAGGGTAAGTAACAAGTTAGGGGCATTTGCCCAGCGGGACAGGTAGGCCAGGGGGGAGGAGGGAGGGGAAGCAACACAGGGAAGGGGGGGTTTGCGCCCAGGGGGTTTCCTCCTCCTTTAAAACCTTGTAATTGCCAAACATTACTTTTATCCTAAAGGATTTACAGGTGATTAGAAGAAAGGAGGTTCCGTCTAAATATTGGGAAGGGGTTTGTTACAGTGAGAGCTGTGAAGATGTGGAATTGTCTCCCTGAATCAGTGGTACAGGCTGATACATTAGATAGGTATAAGAAGGGGTTGGATGGTGTTTAGCAAGTGAGGGAATACAGGGATATGGGAGATAGCTCATAGTACAAGTTGATACAGGGACTGGTCCCATTGCCATTTTGGCGTCAGGAAGGAATTTTTCCCCTCTGAGGCAAATTGGAGAGTCTTCAGATGTGTTTTTTTTTGCCTTCCTCTGGATCAACTGGCAGTTAGGCAGGTTATATATAGACTTAGAAGGTTGAACTTGATGGACGAGTGTCTTTTTTTCAACCTAACTTACTATAGGTTACTATACTGTAAACTTCTCAATTTTGGCACTGCCCCAACTTTGCTTTTCTCTATCTCCGTCTGCTTAGTAGACAGTCCCGAAAAAAAATTCAAACATGGAATGCTGATCAGGATGGGGAAAGTTGGTGGCAGTTGGTAGAACTGGGGTCCACCGGGATTATTTCCCAGTGGGCCAGTCCAAGCATGTCTGCAGAAAGGAAGGCTGACCCTCCATGTGGTTGTAACCACATGATGCCTTTAAAAATCTGTGCTGTTCTTGGAAACCTCTCCCTTTTAAAAGCTACAGTGGAGGGGGATCAGCTTTTTAGACCAATTATTTGATCAGGTGATGAGGCACAGGCTACTCAGCCACAACGTTAAAACTGTTCATGTGTCTGACCTGGGATTATATTGTGAATAAATTACCCCCTCTTGTTAAATATAAGGATATTATAAGTTACAGAGGAGTTTGATGACCATATAAAAGCATGAGGCCAAAAGTCATGGGGCTCCGAGGTGACTTCTAATACGGTATCCTGATATTTTGCAACAGGGGGTACTTTATTGATTATAATACACAAGTTTCAGTGAGTCATGTGACAGAAATGACATCACTAAACTCCAATTCTAACCAATGACATCACTAAGCACCGTTTATAAGGATATAATTTACAGGATATTCATAGCTCTTGTGTTTTATATGACTATTAAGATGCTGACAGAAGTCCTAAAACAAGCAGTGGTACATGTAGTCTTCAGGTGTAAGTAGATACTAGCAGTGCACACTGTTTGGTTTATTCTTCCATGGAGATTTGTTGCAGTTCACTTTGGTTGGGTGCCGGTTATGCATCTTCATTTTTAAATAGTGCTACAGACTTTTAGTTGTACTAAGCATCTGCTTATTATCTGTATAATAATGAATTTTCCCTTATTGGTGTCACTGAATCGAACAAAGTAAGAACCAGAGGGCAAAGGCCATAAACTAACGTAGAATGCTCTTGCCTTTGTTCTAGGTACATGAAAAACCGCCTTACATACGATCAAATAAACAATGTCATAGAAGAACTGAATAAGGCTGTAGTAGGCAAGTATAAAATCCTGCACCAGCCACTAAAATCCTTGAGCAATCAGGCCAGAAAGCAGTTCACCAGATATAAAGAGGAGGAGACCAAGGACACAAAAGGTAATTTATGAATTCAGACATTTTGTATTTATCATGGGCATGTTGTAAGATTCTGTCAGGGGCACAAATGAAGCTCAACAAAGGGAATTAAACGTTTCCCAAAGCTCTTAAGGTGGTCAGACTCCGGTGTTGCCAAGTGAGCGGATCTCTCCCCGATGTTCCCATCGAGGTGGGCGATATCGGACTAATCAGTTTGTGGGCCCTAGGGCCCAACGATCGGATCATAATGCAGCAGGGTGGGCGGATCACTGGACCGAATCAACGAATAGATGCGATCTGACTGGATTTTTAGCCCTGCACGATCGACATCTGGCTGATTTTCAGACAGATATTGATCGTGGAAGCCCGTCCGAGGGCCCCACACGCAGGCCAATAAGCTGCAGACTCAGTCTGTCTGCAGCTTTTATCGGCCTGCGTATGGCCACCTTTACAGTGCAATAATGAATTGCAGCACTAAATCCTATTGACCAAGAATGCCTGTTTGAGTTGTATAGGGAATTGGAGAGGCACCACCTCATCCCCAGTGGTTCCATCAATAAGTAGCGTACAAGGAAGTGGTATCAGTCACTCAGAAAAATTCCACAAGGGCCACAAAATCAGACTTAAAAATATAATATTTATTGTAGATTCATTAAAAAAGGAACCATATCTCCATTGGCCCATACGCGTTTTGTGCGCTACAAGGAACTTTATCTTTTTTTGGTGGTTTAATGTTCCATCTATATGTGCCATGTACACAGACACTGGCACAGGGAGAAGCAGTGATTATTGCCGTCTGACTTGCACCTGGCGCTTTCATACCAGTTTGGGTGCCAGAAAGAGTAAGAAGACTGACTTTTGTTTGTAATTGGTTTATCTCACGAAACACTGGCTAAGCTGCTCAGGCAGTTCCCCATATCGGTTCACTAACTGGAGACTAGGAGAGTGCATGATTAATGGGCCCCTTCCCTTATAAATATTCATGTTACTATTCAATTTAATGGACAAGGAATCCTCTAAAATCCTTTAACAACTTCATTTTGGTTTTAAAGGTCAAATCCAAAGACAAATTTGTGGAAGTTAACTAGGAATTGAAGCCTGTTTTAATGTTCTTGCAGAGAAACCCATAAAGGACCACTTGGGCCACCCAGCCTGCCAATTTTATTACCCACTGGGCTCATGAAATGTTCGAGTACGCTGTACAGTCTAACCAGACTGAGTCCCTTGATGACTCTAACACAGAGCAAAAGGCTTAGTTGTACATTGTGGGTTTCTATAATACTTCTTACTCGTTCCATAAAATGTAAAAGCACCGTATTATGAAAGTGTGCTGTATTCATTCATATCTTGATCAGCAGTAAACACTGTAGACGAGTAGTTCTCAAACTGTGGGGCTGCTCATCCTGGGAACAGGGGTCATCGACCCTGGAAGCCAGTTAGCACGAGATTTTGTGAGAAGCTTATTTGCTCTCCTATATACCCTTGAATGTCCAGGTCTTAGCACTTATTTATCATTGGAACTATGGTAGGAACAGCAATGTTTTCCTGTTTTAAAGTCTTATGGGGCCCTAACCAAAAGCTTTGGCATCTTATTGTTTGAGAAGTTGTTTGTCACTTTCTCTGATACATTATTCTTTTATTGCCCATTTTTATCCCATTGTATAAATTCATGTGGTCATAACTGACCTCAATGGTGCAATGATGGGTAGTTTGGACAGACTGTGCTGTGGCATCAGATTACAGTCCGTCAGTCTGGTAAAATAATCTGATGTTTCTCCCAAAAATTATGGCACACCAGGTATCTCTTCTTCCAGAGTAGTTCTACCAGCAGAGAAACACCTTCCACTGATATTAATCTCAATGGAAACTGCTTTCCCAAAAACATACATTTGAGCAAATGGAGTGAACTGCAGAGCACAGTGTTTTCCTATTTTTCCCATTAGCCTTAGCTTGATGGTGAGGTATCTGCATTGCTGCAACCAGGGCCATCACCAGGGAAGTATGGGGGGGACTTATGTGAGTGGCCCATTGGCCAAGAGAGCAAAGACATGATTCACGGCTTGCAGGCGAGTGCAAAGTGGTATTTATTTCATGGCTGTGGAGTCGGTACATAAATCCTTCAACTTCTCAGTTTATGGGTTAGGAATGGGATATGTTATGCGGAAACCCATTATCCAGAAAGCTCGGAATTAATGAAAGGCCGACTCCCATAGACCCCATTTTATTCAAATAATCTCGATTTTTAAAAATGATTTCCTTTTTCTGTGTAATAATAAAACAGTAGCTTGTACTTGATCTCAACCAGTGCCGGGCCACGCTGGGCAGGCCCGGCAGTCGCGGCTGCTGTTTAGTGTGCGCGAATTTGCGCACAAAGCACAAAAAGTCGGCAAGAGCACGGAACCGGACTTGGGGTAGGCGACAGAGGAGGTACGTGCCTGGCGCCCTCCCAGCTTTGCGCCCTAGGCACGTGCCTACTCTGCCTACCCCTAGTTCCAGCCCTGATCCCAACTAAGATATAATTCATTCTTATTCGAAGCAAAACCAGCCTATTGGGTTTATTTAATGTTTACATGATTATCTAGTAGACTTAAGGTATGAAGATCCAAATTAAGTAAAGATCCGTTATCTGGAACCCTCCAGGTCTCGAGCATTCTGGATACCTCCGACTCCTCTGTTTTTAATGGAACAGTAACACCAAAAACTGAAAATTTATCTAAGTAATTAAAATATAATATACTGTTGCTCTGCACTGGTAAAACTGGCATGTTTGCTTGCGAAAGATTATTATAATTTATATAAACAAGCTTCTGTTTAGCCATGGGGGCAGCCGTTCAAACTAGAAAAGACACAGCAGCTTGTTTATATAAACTATAGTAGTACTTATCTGTTATCTACTGTGTATCATGTGCTTGAATGGCTGCCCCCCATGGCTACACAGCAGCTTGTTTATATAAACTATAGTAGTACTTATCTGTTATCTACTGTGTATCCTGTGCTTGAATGGCTGCCCCGACAGCAGCTTGTTTATATAAACTATAGTAGTCTTTCTGAAGCAAACACACGCTTTTAGCAGTGCATGCTAACAGTATTTGTCAATTACTTTCGAACGCTTTAATTTTATTAGTTTTTCTGATCCTTTTATATACTAATGTATTTTCCATGTTGATTAAAAGAAGTTAAGTACACAACATACAAGGCATTTTATCAAAGTTTTGTTCGTAGAAACCGAATTGCTTCTGCCATATCCTCCTTCATAGAAGTTCTTACATCTGATTTGATTATTTTCAGTGCTTGTATATAAAGTTATTAGGAGTCGGAGTCTGAACATTTTGGGCAACTCCGACTCCAGATACCCAAAATTGCTTCCGACTTCACTACTCAACAGCTCTGATTTATTTTCTGGTATTTATATAGTGCCGACACATTTTTGCTAAGCGGTGCAAAGATTATACATCATTCACATGAGTCCCTGCCCAGTGCATCTTACAGGTCCCTGTCACATTCACCCACATCTGTTTCCTTCTTCTCCCCACAGGGCAGTTTTTTATTGTGGATCAAGATATGAAGGATTTTACTCAAGTAAAGGTGGACAAACGGTTTCACGGGATACTGAGCATTCTACGGCACTGCCATCGTCTCCGAGAGATCCGTGGGAAAGGACTAGTGCGTTATATCATTTGCTAAACTGCTGTGTATGAGAAAGGCCTATGTACCTCTCTCTCTCTCTCTCTCAGTGTAAAAATAAAAACTGGTAAATAGATAGGCTGTGCAAAATAAAATGTGTTTCTAATATAGTTAATTAGCCAAAAATGTAATGTATAAAGACTGGAGTGACTGGATGTGTAACATAATAGCCAGAACACTACTTCCTGCTTTTCAGCTCCGTTGGTTTCCACTGATTGGTTACCAGACAGTAACCAATCGGTGACTTGAGGGGGGGGGGAACCTGGGTCACAACTGTTGCTTTTGAATCTGAGCTGAATGCTGAGGATCAATTGCAAACTCACTGAACAGTTATGTCCCATGTGGCCCCCCTTATAGTCACTGACTAACTCAGAGTTAGAGAGCTGAAAAGCAGGAAGTAGTGTTCTGGCTATTATGTTACACATCCAGTCACTCCAGCCTTTATACATTACATTTTTGCATAACTAACTATATTAGAAACATTTTTTATTTTGCACAGCCTATTTATTTACCCAGTTTTTATTTTTTATACTGAACTGTTCCTTTAAGTAGGACTTAACTGTACTGGGCTCAGCAGCATTTTAGTGACACAAATCAACTCTCCCAGGCCCCGAGGTGTCGGTGTTTCTGTACAGGGGTGCATTCTTATCTGTCCACACCTTGATTCCCTGATCCCAGCCCTCATATAGTATATAATATTTTTCTCCACAACTCAAAGACTCTTTATCTAAAGATTAAATAAGTAGCAAAGTTGTATTTCATATAAAAGTTGGATATTAATACAATTTCTTCATTTTCCAGTTGTGACATTAAATAGCTCTCTGGTTATTTAGTTCCTACTTAGTTCAAGTTTTAATCCTCTGAAACATTATTCTTTCATCATCTGTTGTAAATGATTTCTATCTGTGTTTTTGTAAAGTGAGACACTCCCCACAATGCATTTGTTTTTATAAGGGGAAAGAACAGCTCTCCTGCAAGCCAGCTACATTAGAAAACTCTAGTGCATAGATTTACTATCTTTTGGGATTCTAGTACAACTGCTCCCGCTCATCTCATGACAGGTTTTGCACACAATTCCAGGGTAACCCACTGGCACAAATAAACACTCACCCCAAATCTCCCCCTAACTGACCTTCAGACTGGGCCCCCTTTAGCTCATAACAAGGTTACAGATATATAGAAACATTGGGGTAACAGTCACCCTGCTATAGTTCCAGGGGTACCCAGGGTACAAATTAGCACTCACCCCAAATCTCCCCCTAACTGGTCTTCAGACTGGGCCCCCTTAGCTCATAACAAGGTTACAGGTATATAGAAACATTGGGGTAACACTCATCCTGCTATAGTTCCAGAGGTATCCATGCCACAAATAAGCATCACCCCAAATATCCCCCTAACTGGCCTTCAGACTGGGCCCCCTTAGCTCATAACAAGGTTACAGATATATAGAAACATTGGGGTAACAGTCATCCTGCTATAGTTCCAGGGGTACCCAGGGTACAAATAAACACTCACCCCAAATCTCCCCCTAACTGACCTTCAGACTGGGCCCCCTTAGCTCATAACAAGGTTACAGCTATATAGAAACATTGGGGTAATAGTCACCCTGCTATAGTTCCAGGGATAGTAAATGCGGTGACAAGATCAGCCCTTTAAAGTGGATTCGTCACCCAGACACACTGTATAATAAAAGTCCTTTTCAAATTAAACATGAAATCCAATTTCTATTTTTTATTAAGCATTCATAGCTGTTGTAAGCTTATTTAAACATCTCAGCTGTCAATCAAATATTGTCTGCCCCTCCTCTATGCCTTAGACAATTACTTTCACTTTCCATTCAGCACTTCCTACATGTCACTGCTCTCCCCACATTCCCCAGTTCTCTTCACCATTTAATTGTGTAGCCAGGACATGGGGATGGACATCGGGTCCCCCATTCTGGTGCACAAACAAGATTCTGAGATGATACAAGTCTTGTCTTAATAACAGTGTCCACAATATGGCTCCTGCCTGCTTCTTATAATTACGAATTCCCAGACTGAAGGAAACAAGATTCAAATAATTTATATGGAGTAATTAAAGTTCATTTTGCTTGACTAATGTGATAAAATAGAATTTTGAATATTTTTTTCGGTGAAGGGTCCCCTTTAATTGAGGGATACTTTATACAAGATTTGTTTTTTTTAACCTTTCTGTGGAAGATTTGGGCAGTTGTTATCCTTCCCTTTTGTCTGACATATAAATCAAAGGGTGAAAATAGAGTTCTCCAGAGGGAACTGTCACAGCTCTCGGTAAACTCTATTTTCACCCTTTGATTAATACCCCCCCCCCTTAGAGTCTACCCCACCCCCAAACGATATACTATTTGTAGCTAACATTAGACCTCCATCTGTGCATGTATAAGGGGAGGCAGTTGCTGGGGGGGGGCAGCACATTAGAGGTCGATGAAAGAGGAAAAAGATTCATTTCACACATTTTAATTAATGAGAAACTGAATTTTACAAGCCGACATCTCCGTGGGGAGAAATGTTCATGGACGGTGCCCAGTCCTGAGACTCGAGTGGCATGTTAATGGCGTCCAATCAATACAAGAGCCTGAATGTTTGGATTATTGCCCCAATTCTTATTCTCGTGCAGTAGTTTTGTGTCACGTCGGAGCTGAGCTGTGAATCCTGATCTCAGTGGAATCATTGCGCTTTGGGCACATGGAGCTGATATCTTATTAGGATATTTCCATGTTAGGGGCACAGTGGGCAGTGGAAATTCTCGTCCCATTTCTGAAAAGTGACCCACGGAAAATCAAGGGCATGATAAAGATGATCTTCCCCTTGAACACCAGCAAGGCATTTCCTAGAACACGAACACTTACCAGGTTTAAAGGGGAAGTTCATCTTTTTATTATCTTTAGTATTTCTTAGGCAGACATATTCCAAACAGCTACTCGTTTTTTTTTATTTTGTACCATTTTTAAATGATTCTGATAATTATGTCTAGGGTAACTGACCCTATTTCTTATATTTCTATTCAGGTTCTCTACTGTTCATCTTCAATTGTGATTTCAGAATTACTTCTTAGGATGGATAGATGGATGGAGCAGCCGCAGCCCATGGTGCTACCCCCATCATTAATCATGGAGCGGAATGCATGGCTGCACATTTCATTTGAGTCAGGTCAGGGAAAGGACCCTTGAGCATTTCCATGTCATTCATCTTGTAATTAGGGACGGTGGAGTTTTCTGATGAGATGAACTGAGGAGTCGATAGGCCAGGCAGGGTAAAACACAGCAATCTGCCGTTTGTTAGAGATTTACGGATCTGTTGCTGCTTTTTATGCTCCGCCGGGCAAATAAGACTGACAGGGACGTTGTTCTGGGCATTCAAGCTGATCCTCTATTCTAAGGGGGTTATGTAATAAAATATACGGTTTACCCACGAGCAGTAACCCATAGCTACCAATCAGCAGGTCGCATTTACTGGCCACCTGTTTAAAAGCAAACATCCTATTGGTTGCTATGGGTCACTGCTCCTGAGCAAACTAGGGGGGTTATTTACTAAACTCCGAAATGCAAAAATCATGAAAAATTTGGAATTTGTTAAACCCCGAAGAATGGAAAAGTCTGAATCAGAAAATCTGGCAGCTCAGACCTGTCGAGGTTTCATATAAGTCAATGGGAGAAGTCCCAATGATTTTTTGATGTGCGCTGGGTTTTGTGCAATACCCCTGAAGTTTTCGGGCAAAAATCTGAGTTTTCTGGTGAAAAAGCGGAAGAAAATCATGAAAATCTGATTTTTTTGTACGGCAAATTTTCGGGAAAATGTAATAATAAATAATATTAATAATAATAATAAACTCTTTGATCGGAGTTCGTAGCAGAAAATATTGAGATAAATTCGGACTTTTGATAAATAACCCCCTTAGTGCCTTTTATTACAGAAAGGGGGTAAGAGAATTAGTATGGCAGCTCTCTCGCATATGTTTGAGTGCTATAGAGAAAGCAGAAATTCTAAGAAACTTTCCAATATGCATTCATTAGAAATGCTCAGTGGCTTTATAGTTACTGTATATGTAACGGTTATTGCTAGTGATAGCCGTTTTTGTCTCTTTCTGCACTGCTGGTTCCCCCTTCCACCTGTTCAATTTGCATCAGGGTGTTACAATTGGAATAGGGGTGGTCCATCTTCAAGTTAACTTTTAGTATGTTATAGAATGGTCAATACTAAGCAACTTTTCAGTTGGTCTTCGTTATTTATTTTTGAGTTTCAGATATACGAGTGCCTGTGTTATTCTCAGTAAGGGCTTAAAGGGGTGGTTCACCTTTATGTTAACTTTTAGTATGTTATAGAATGGCTACTTCTAAGCAATTGGTCTTCATTGTTTATTTTTTACAGTATTTGAATTAATTGCCTTCTTCTTCTGACTATTTCCAGCTTTCAAATAGGGGTCACTGACCCCATCTAAAAACAAATGCTACAAATGTATTGTTATTGCTACTTTTTATTTCTCATCTTTCTATTCAGGCCTCTCCTATTCATATTCCAGTCTCTTATTCAAATCAGCGAGTGGTTGCTAGGGTAATTTGGACCCTAGCAACTGGATGCTAAAACTGCAAACTGGAGAGCTGCTGAATAAAAAGCTAAATAATTTAAAAACCACAAATAATAAAAAATGAAAACCAATTGCAAATTGTCTCGGAATATCATGTTCTACATCATACTCAAAGTTTATTTAAAGGTGAACCACTCCTGGGAAATGCAAGATTCTCCTGTGAAGCACCTGGACAAGAAGTCAACGGAGGGGAATTTTGACCTGGGTCGATGGCGGGTAAAGTGATTAAATCGCCCGTCTGTTCAATGACAAAGCTGCTGAGTTTGTTAGGAGTAATCTTTCCATCATCAACATTTTCTGATCTCATTTCCCTTTTCGTCTGCCCTTCTCTCCCATCATAATGATTCCATGTGCAGTCGGCCTGAAGAAGGTTAAACCAATAATACGGCAAAGCTGTCGGCTCAGCAGTCCTGCTGTCAGGCTAAAATAACCATAAATCAATAAGGAGAGGGGGAAATTGCATTAGCCTGGGGGTTTGCTGTAGAGGCAGCAGCTATTCTTAGTTCCCCACTGCGTCATGGCCCTAAATGTAAATAAAATAAGTCATTAAAAGGAGGCATATGTATCCTCCGCCTGCTCAAGGGCAAAACGAAAGGAAAATGTGCCCCCTAAGTGTCTCTCTATATTGACTTCGCTCTGAACTGTGTTTAGGAAGAGCTCTGGGGCCCCACAGAAGTTGTTAGTCGAAAAAGTAGGGCCCCTGTAGGGAAAAATGGAATCATTAATATCTGCCCAACCTGCAGCCCAGTGGTTATAGGTGTTGGAAAGTGGGAAATCTGGTTCCGTAATGGGCCGAATCCTATGTAGTTATGGGATTGTTCACCTTTGAGTTAACTTTTAGTATGATGTAGAGAGTGATATTCTGAGACCATTTGTTTTTATTTTTTTTTTCATTTGTGTTTTTTGAGTTATTAAGCTTTTTACTCGGCTGCTCTCCAACTTGTAATTTCTGCAATCTGGTTGCTAGGGTCCAAATTACCCTGAATTGATATGAATATGAATAGGAGAGGCCTGAATAGAAAGATGAGTAATAAAAAGTAGCAATAACAATAAATGTGTAGCCTTACAGAATATTTGTACAGAATATTAAATGGGATCAGCGACCCCCATTTGAAAGCTGGAAAGAGTCAGAAAAAGAAGGAAAATAATTCAAAAACCGTAAAAAGAAAGAAAAGACCAATTGAAATGTTGTTTAGAATTGGTCATTCTATGGCAGTGATCCCCAAACAGTAGCTCATGAGTAACATGTTGCTCTCCAACCCCTTGGATGTTGCTCTCAGTGGCCTCAAAGCAGGTGATTATTTTTGAATTCCAGGCTTGGAGGCAAGTTTTGGTTGTATAAAAACCAGGTGTACTGCCAAACAGAACCTCAATGTAGGTTGACAATCCACATAGGGACTACTAAATGGCCAATCACAGCACTTATTTGGCACCCCAAGAACATCTTTCATGCTTGTGTTGCTCCCCAACTCCTTTTACGTCTGAATGTTACTCATGGGTTCTAAAGGTTGGGGATCCCTATTCTATTGTATACTAAGTTAACGTTAAAGGAGAACTAAACCCATTCAGCGCTAAAATCCCTCCCCCCCCGGCAAATGCCCCTAAGTTGCTACTTACCCATCGGCGCAGGTCCTGTCCATCGAGTTCACAAGCACCATCTTCTCCTGTGCAGTCTTCTTCCTGGATTGCCCGGCGTTTGGCGGTGCATGTGCAGTAGGAGTATTTGCCGGTTCAGCTCTACTGAGCATGCGACGAAAGTCATGAAGTTTCCGAAAAAAGAAATCAGAAAACTATGTGACTTTCGTTGCATGCGCAGTAGCAACTTAGGGGCATTTGCCCGGGGGGGGGAAGTAGGCCAGGGGGGAGGAGGGGCAACACAAGGGAGGGGGAGGGATTTTAGAGCCAAATGGGTTTAGTTCTCCTTTAAGATAAACCACCCCTTTAATGGAGAATCGGGACTATATTGATCAGTCCGTAGATTGAGTCATCCCCAAGGAATGACAATAGTGTGACACTGTTGGGGTATGAGCTGGCTTAATGTAGGTATTGTACTTTATATAGTGAAAAGTATCAGGACACGGATTCAAAATATTATGTCCTTCGCTCGAGCAGGACACATTTACCATGGACAATGCCAAGCATTGGGTGCGGAGATGCCACCACAATCAAACCCTGAGAATGTAGAAACCTACACACAGGAGTCATCAATCATGTTTCTCCTTATGGCAGGCTGATGGTGTGGGTTTGATATACACCAGGAGAACATTACCTGCAGGAACACACGCTTCTCTTCAGTTGGGTTCCAGTGCAAATAAACTGTGTGCCATTACAATTCTAGGTTCCTACTTTGGTGAAGGTGTAAGTGCCTAGAGGCAAATGGACAACTGGATCCCAGTGAGGCTGTATGTATTAATCTGCACTTCCAACTCATTGTAGTTTCCAACTCATTGCAGTTCCGACTCATGGCCCCTAAAGTGGTGGTTTACCGTTAAATTAACTTTTAGTATTTAAAAGAATGGCCAGTTCTAAGCAACTTTTCAATTGGTCTTCATTATTTATTTTTTATCGTCTTTGAATAACATGTATGGGATCTGTTATCCGGAGACCCATTAAACAGAAAGCCCTGAATTACGGAAAGGACGTCTCCCATAGACTCCATTTTATCCAAATAATCTAAATTTGTATAAATGATTTCCATTTGCTCTGTAATAATAAAACAGTAGCTTGTACTTGATCCCAACTAAGATATAATTAATCCTTATTGGAGGCAAAACCAGCGTATTGGGTTTATTTAATGTTTACATGATTTTCTAGTAGACTTAAGGTACGAAGATCCAAATTACAGAAAGATCTGTTATTCAGAAAACCCCAGGTCCCGAGCATTCTGGATAACAGGTCCCATACCTGTACTTGATCCCAACTAAGATATAATTGGTGGCAAAACCAGCCTATTGGGTTTTATTAACATTAAAATGATTCTATATTAGAGTAAAGGTGGAAGGTAAGGAGACCCGTATTACGGAAAGACCATACCTGTATTTGCCTTCTTCTTATAACTCTTTCCAGCTTTCAAATGGGGGTCACTGACCCCATTTTAAAAACAAATACTCTGTAAGGCTACACATTTATTGGTATTGCTGCTTTTTTTATACTCGTCTTTCTATTCAGGCCTCTCCTATTCATATTCCAGTCTCTTATTCAAATCAATGCATGGTTGCTAGGGGAATTTGGATCCTAGCAACCATGTGGCTGAAATTGCAAACTGGAGAGCTGCTGAGTAAAAAGCTAAATAACTCAAAAACCACAAATAATAAAAAATGAAAACCAATTGCAAATTGTCTCAGAATATCACTCTCTACATCATACTGACAGTTAATTATTGTTATTGCTACTTTTTATTACTCCTCCCTCTATTCCTTTCTCTTACTCAAATCAGTGTCTCTTGGACAGTCTTGAGGCACTACAAGGTATAAAAAGCATCTAAAGGAATTGTTCGCCTTTAAATTAACTTTTAATATGATTTAGAGAGTGATATTCTGAGACAATGTGCAGTTGCTCTTTATTTTTTACTGTTTGTATTCTTTGAGTTATTTAACTGTTTCATCAGCAGCTCTCCAGTTTGCAATTTCAGAAATCTGGTTGCTAGGGTCCAAATTACCCTAGCAACCATGCACTGATTTGCATAAGAGACTGTAATATAAATAAATAGGAGAGGCCCGAATAAAAAAAATGCCTACTTAAAAGTAGCAATAACAATACATTTGTAGCCTTACAGAGCATTTGTTTCTTAGATGGGGTCAGTGACCCCCCCCATATGAAACCTGGAAAGAGTCAGAAGAAGAAGGCATATGAACTATATAAAAAAAGGAAGACCAGATCCAGCGCCCACAGTGGTATCTCCTCTTCCATAGAGTTCCTTACCCAAACTTGTGTGTTGACCTGGGCTCTCACTTGAAATTAAATGGGGTTGTACATTTTTCAATTAACCTTTAGTATAGTGTAGACATATAGGGGCAGATTTATCAAGGGTCGAATTTTAAATTAAAAAAAAAAAAAACGTTGAAATTCTAATAAAAAAAGAAATTTATTAAAAAAATTGAAAGTTTTTTTTCCGGGTGAATGGGCCATTTTTGTTCGAATATGAAATCAAAGTAACATCGTATTCGATCAAATTCGATTCAAAGTTTTTTCTAAAAGTTCAAAGTCCACCAATTGACTCCAAATAGGTTCTAGGAGGTCCCCTATAGGCTAAAACAGCAATTCAGCAGGTTTTAGATGGCAAATGGTCGAAGTCAAATTTTTAAAGAGACAGTACATGATAAATTTCGAAATTCAAATTTTTTTTAAATTCAAATCTAATTTGGACTATTCCCTAGTCAAAGTACATCAAAAATAGCTTGAAATTCGAATTTTTTTATTAGAATTTTCGCTTCGACCTTTGATAAATCTGCCCCTTAGATACGACGACAGCTTGCAGTTGTTTTTTATTTTTAATGTTTATTATTTACCATTTTGTTCAGTGGCTCTCCAGTTTGGTATTTCAGCAGCTATCTGGTTGCTAGGGTCTTATTTATCCTGGCAACCAGGCAGTGGTTTGACGAGATACTGGGATATGGATAGAGGAGGGCCCAAATAGGAAGATAAGTAATACAAAGTGTAACAATAGCAATCTAGTATTAGCAATTGTTTTTGGCTGCCAGGGTCAGTGACCCCTATTTGAAAGCTGGAAAGAGTCAGAAGTGGCAAATAATTAAAAAAAAAAATCAACAAAAACAATAAATAATGAAAACCAATTGTAAAGTTTCTAGGAATAGGCCATTCTATAACATACACCATTTTCTCCTATATCTGTTACCTTGTTATGAACTAAGGGGGCCCTGAGCAAAGGCTAAACCTCTTATGGGGCTTGAAGCAAAAAGAAGGGTGCCCATAGGGTTCATTTGCTCCCTACGACTGTACGGTGAATGGAACACAGGCTTGTGGCTCAAGTGACATCGTATCAAGAGCAAATCTCATAGAAATGAAACCATTTTGCAATTTTCAGCCTCCTCTGAAACTAATTTCTCACAATGACATCGATATTTTCCTTTTCAATATACGAATGGCAATTAGAGTGGGCTGTTAATTCACCTGAGTCATTAACATGTTGTGATGAGAGAGGAACTCAGGATGGTAAATGGTTCAGTTATACAGAATTAACAACTGGGACTTGCCGGCATTGTACAACAAGCACACGACAAACAACTTTGTTACTGAACCAACAATATTTAGTGTGTCTGTACTATGTGTCTCTCCTTGTACTGTTTTAAAAAAATAGTTTTTTAAAAAATAGTGGTGAGCACAACTTTCCCTTGTTTCTCCTTGTACTGTCCCCTACTACACTTACTCTCCCCATCTTGTACTACTGTCCCTTCTTCACTTACTCTCCCCATCTTGTACTACTGTCCCTTCTTCACTTACTCTCCCCATCTCATACTACTGTCCCTTCTTCACTTACTTTCCCCATTTTGTACTACTCTCCTTTCTTCACTTACTCTCCCCATCTTGTACTACTGTCCCTTCTTCACTTACTATCCCCATCTTGTACTACTCTCCTTTCTTCACTTACTCTCCCCATCTTGTACTACTGTCCCTTCTTCACTTACTCTCCCCATCTTGTACTACTCTCCTTTCTTCACTTACTCTCCCCATCTTGTACTACTGTCCCTTCTTCACTTACTCTCCCCATCTTGTACTACTGTCCCTTCTTCACTTACTATCCCCATCTTGTACTACTGTCCCTTCTTCACTTACTATCCCCATCTTGTACTACTGTCCCTTCACTTACTGTCCCCATCTTGTACTACTGTCCCTTCTTCACTTACTCTCCCCATCTTGTACTACTGTCCCTTCTTCACTTACTCTCCCCATCTTGTACTACTGTCCCTTCTTCACTTACTATCCCCATCTTGTACTACTGTCCCTTCTTCACTTACTCTCCCCATCTTGTACTACTGTCCCTTCTTCACTTACTCTCCCCATCTTGTACTACGGTCTCTTCTTCACTTACTCTCCCCATCTTGTACTACTTCCCTTCTTCACTTACTATCCCCATCTTGTACTACTGTCCCTTCTTCACTTACTCTCCCCATCTTGTACTACTGTCCCTTCTTCACTTACTCTCCCCATCTTGTACTACTGTCCCTTCTTCACTTACTCTCCCCATCTTGTACTACGGTCTCTTCTTCACTTACTCTCCCCATCTTGTACTACTTCCCTTCTTCACTTACTATCCCCATCTTGTACTACTGTCCCTTCTTCACTTACTCTCCCCATCTTGTACTACGGTCTCTTCTTCACTTACTCTCCCCATCTTGTACTACTTCCCTTCTTCACTTACTCTCCCCATCTTGTACTACTGTCCCTTCTTCACTTACTCTCCCCATCTTGTACTACTGTCCCTTCTTCACTTACTCTCCCCATCTTGTACTACGGTCTCTTCTTCACTTACTCTCCCCATCTTGTACTACGGTCTCTTCTTCACTTACTCTCCCCATCTTGTACTACTGTCCCTTCTTTACTTACTCTCCCTGTTTTGCTTCACTGTTTCTTGACTCTCTGTCTGGCGTATTTAGTTAAAACTGCCTGGTGGGGTTGTGGGCCGAGGAGCTTCACCACCAGCTGGAAAGTAGCAGCTAATAATACGCCATTTGTGCCTGAGGGGCAAGTTTAATCACCTCCATATTCTACTGACAATAACAGAGCGACTGATCAGATCTCATTGGTTTAATATAATGGGTGGCACACAAGGTGAATGGCAGCTTTGTATAGCAGAAGTCTGGTAAATTAATATTTATGCTATAATTCTATGTGTGTCGCATTGAGAAACATCCGGTGCAAGGAGCCTTCCCTTTCAGCCCTGAGTCACATACATTATTGAGGCAGCAATGGATCCCCAGCTGTTTATCTCCCATTGTTCATATTTCACACAATTCATTGGGACCGGCACTTTCAAGGGCAACTTAATCAAAGCAAAAGCACGTCACAAAGTCATGTATAAATCACTGAAATAGGACATTAATGAGGAGGGGTGCAACTACAGGGGGTGCAGGGGATGAGACAGTCCAGGTAATTTAGGAGGGACAAATTCATTATTTCTTTCCCATAAGATGTTTAAAGGGGTTGTTCATTTTTGAGATAACTTTTAATATGATGAAGCAAGTGATATTCTGAGACAATTTGCAATTGGTTTTCATTTTTTATTGGTTAAGGTTTCGGAGTTATTTAGCTTTTTATTGAGCAGCTCTTCAATTTGTATTGTAAGCATTCTGGTAGCTAGGGTCCAAATGACCCTAGCAACCATGCACTGATTTGAATAATAAGAAACTGGAATATGAATAGGAGAGACCTGAATAGAAAGATGAGTAATAAAAATGAACAATAACAATACATTTGTAGCATTTGTTTTTTTTAGCAGGGGTCAAGCCCCGGATTTGTAGTGAGGCCACAAAGGCCCAGGCCTGGGGCGGAAAATTTCAGGGGCTGCACGATGCCCAGCCGCATTCCTAAGGAGCACTGGGGACACAAAGCTCCCCAGTGCTCCGCTGCTCGTGATTGCTCTCCCGCACGCACAGCTTGAAAGTTTTGCACCCAACAGGCCGGTGCTAGGACCATACGGGGGCAGGGTTGCGTACGCTCGCTTGTGAAGCGTCAGGCACGGGACATGCAGGCTTGGGGTGCCGTAACTTCAAATCCAGCCCTGGCAGGGGTCAGCGACACCCATTTGAAAGCTGCAAAGAGTCAGAAGAAAAAGGCAAATAATGATAAAACTATAAAAAATAATGAAGACCAATTGAAAAGTTGCTTAGAATTGGCCATACATACTAAAAGTTACCTTAAAGGTGAACCACCCCTTTAACGAAACTGCACTTTGAAGTGACCAATCAAAAATTATACTCGGGGGGGTTAAGGGATATATGAGCAGCATTACATTCCCATGACTTGCACCCTAAATTGCTTCCCAGCGCTCTTACTGCCTCAACACACACACTCGTCCAGTACTGGGAAGATGAGCAGAAAAGGGGAGGATGGAACTGTACAGCATTCCGTGCAACTGGTTTGGGCCCTCCTCTTCCCCGGGCCTCCTGAGTGTTCCACCAATAGAATCCTGGGAGCCAAAGAGGTGCGGGTGGTATAACTGTAGGGGCCCCATAGGTCAGCCCATTACCTGTGGGACTCCTGCCCCGCCCCCTTTCATGACATCAGAGACGGGTGTGTTGGACACGGGTCTATAAATGGAAGTGCCGACCAGGTTCAGGTTGGATGTGGGACTGGAGTGAGCAGGTTAGGGTCGACTTGCACATGATTACTACAGAGTGGCTTGGACGAATTTGACCCGTTTCGCCGCTGGCGAAATGTCGCTGACGCCCATTAAAGTCTATGGGCGTCAAAAAAATGTTGCCGCGCAGCAAAATTTTTTGGACGTGCGTTATTTTTTTTTTGATGCGCACCGCCATACAAATCTATGGGCATCATTTCCACGGCAAGACAAGGCAGAAAAATTCGCCCATCCCTAGGACACAATAAAGGAATGGAGCTCAGAGGTGGATAAAAACCAAATGCGACCCTAAGCAGTGTAACGATTCGGAGAATAATTCTTCCACTCCTGATTCTCTTAGACAAGCAGCAGGGACGCCAGTAACGTAACTAGAGGGGGGCGGGCCCTGGCGCGGGACATGCAGCCGCCCCCCCTCCGTACGCCCGGAATCAGCCCGAATCTCGCCGGAGTCGTGGTGGGCGAGCTGCCGGGGGGCCCTGAGGGGGTGCAGGCCCTGGCCCAATCGCACCCTCTGCTCCCCCGGTGGTTACGCCACTGAGGGACGCTCCACCAATGAGGCAAGTTGAGACAAAAATGCCGGTCCTGCTAACTTTAAGAGACAAATTTCCGGTTTTCACCCGGAAATTTGGCTCATCTAGTGCAGAGAGCGCAATTGTGGTCTCTGCACTAGCGACGTGGACGGGGTAAGTGCCATGGGGAAGGGGGCAAAGCGAAGTCCGCCTCAGGCGGCAAATGGGCAGGACTGCCCATGACAAGTAGCCATTATTGCCCTCTTGCCTCATTGGGCCAATGCCTCATATGGTGATTGGCAGCTTTTTTCCAACCTTGTGTCCTCCACCCCCCCTCGGGACAATTGTCAGCTTAACGCTTCTCGCTGTGCCCTCGCAGTTCGGCAATTATTGCTGAGAAACGCGGCAGCTCCTACTGATCTCCAGTGAAAAATATCTCCATCCCAAACTTTGTGGATTTAATTAGACAGTAATAATCATATCCATTTTATAGAAATATATTATATTATTATTATACACAAGACACCCCATGCATTCTCCATATATTCCTTCTTAGTCGTATAATGCTTTTTAATGTGGCGATGTCATTAAGTAAAGGGGTGGTTCATCTTTAAGTTAACCTTTACTAGAGAATGGCTAATTCTGAGCAGCTTTTCAACTGGTCTTCATTATATTTTTTTATAGTTTTTTAATAATTTGTCTTCTTCTTCTGACTCTTTCCAGTTTTCAAATTTGTGGGTCACTGACCCCATCTAAAAACAAATGCAACAAATATATGGTTATTGCTACTTTTTAGTAACTCATCTTTCTATTCAGACCTCTCCTATTCATATTCCAGTCTCTTATTCATATCAATGCATGGTTGCTAGGGTCATTTGGACCCTAGCAACCAGATAGCTGAATCTGCAAACTGGAGAGCTGCTGAATAAAAAGCTAAATAATTCACAAACCTTAAATAATAAAAAATGAAAACGTTTTTCATTTTTTATTATTTAAGGCTTTTGAGTTATTTAGCTTTTTATTCAGCAGCTCTTCAATTTGCATTTTAGACAATCTGGTTGCTAGGGTCCAAATTCCCCTAGCAACCATGCACTGATTTGAATAAGAGACTGGAATATAAATAGGAGAAAACGTCCATGTAGTCCTACCCTAAGAAGAGTCAGATGCCCATTTGAAAGCTGCAAAGAGTCATAATAAAAAGGCAAATAACTATAAAACTATATAAAAAATATAATGAAGACCAATTTAAAAATTGCTTAGAATTGGCCATTCCATAACATTCACAAAGTTACCTGAAAGGCGAACCACCCCTTTAATTAGAGCATCCTGCGCAGAGACCCCCCTCTCCTGGGGAAAAGCAGCAGTGCAGCAAAGTAACCCCGATTTCATAGCGATTGGCAGAAGGCAGCGCTTTCCCAGTCATAGGAGGCAGTTGTGTGAGGCAGAACCGGCAGTTGCACGTCCGTGCCCGCAGCCAGCTGATTGCCTGTGATGTCAGGAGTGGGCGTGGCTGGAGGGGAGTTCCCTGGGAGGCAGCGAGAGATCAGTCAGATGGGGATAAGCCGGTGTATGGAGCCGGAGGCAGTAGGAGACATTTGCCTGCACCTCAATGGGACACTGCGGGGACTGAACGGAGCCGGTAAGTCGCTTTTAGGAATGTCCCGTGATGCCCTGCGCTGCTCCATTGCCTCAATACCAGCAGCTTCTCACACAAAGGGATCAGGTGTCTCTGCCATTGAGTCTCACTGAGTCTGAGCCATTGAGTCTTATTGAGTGTCACTGAGTGTAAGCCATTGAGTGTCACTGAGTGTAAGCCATTGAGTGTCACTGAGTGTGAGCCATTGAGACTCATTGAGTGTCACTGAGTCTGAGCCATTGAGTGTGAGCCATTGAGTGTCACTGAGTGTGAGCCATTGAGTGTGAGCCATTGAGTGTCACTGAGTCTGAGCCATTGAGTGTGAGCCATTGAGTGTCACTGAGTGTGAGCCATTGAGTGTGAGCCATTGAGTCTCACTGAGTCTGAGCCATTGAGTCTGAGCCATTGAGTCTCATTGAGTGTCACTGAGTGTGAGCCATTGAGGGTCACTGAGTGTGAGCCATTGAGTCTCATTGAGTGTCACTGAGTGTGAGCCATTGAGTGTCACTGAGTGTGAGCCATTGAGTCTAAACCATTGAGTGCCATTGAGTGTGAGTCCAGCAGCACCAGCTACAGCTCAAGGGGATCAGCCTCCCCCAAATAGGACTGCTGCTGATTACTGTGAATTAAACCCTTATTTGCACCCAGAAAGCAATCAAGCACCTTATTATTTCATTAGAGACTCAGGGAAGTGCTCTCTGCAGTTCTGTTTCTCTCATTGGCTCTGTGTGGATGCAGAGACTTGTAGTTCATTACAAAGTAGAATCCAGACAGCACTTGGATTTACCGTCTAAGGGGGAACAATTAACCTTCAGCACCCTAATGAACTGCACTAATGAGATAGAGCAGCGCTGGGTGATTTCTTTCTAAATGGTCCCACTTTCCATCCAGATGCAGAACGGGGGGGGGGGCTACCTGCTGTACATAGCGTGGGTTTGTTTATACAGAGGGTATCAACCCAAGCTCCGGCATTAGAACCTCCACTGGATGGGCCGTTGAATGAATTGGGGTTAACCGTGATGTGTGGACATATTTGTCCCATTTTGATGCGCCGAAAAACTTGCAAATTGAAACCGGAAAAAAAATCCTGGAAACGCATTGAAGTCAGTGGGCGTCAAAATTATTTTGACACACAACAATGTTTATGCAGGTGACTATTCAGATGGGCGCCCAAATTTTTTCCCCGCTGCATCACTAATGGGGAGAATATTAATAGGCAACCGTGTGGCAGCTACACACAATTGATTTACATATATCAGCCATGAGTGCAGCCTTTCCACTTGTTGTTGAACTACAGCACTCAACACCTCCTGACACCCAGCATGGCTTGGCTGAAGGTTGTCAGGAGTTGCTGGGGGTTGTAGTTCTATAACAAGTGGCACCCCTGCTTGTTGTCGACTGCAAATGACAGTTGTAAAAGTTCCAAGGAATGACAGTTAGAAACTATGCTAAAGGCAGTTTCCGTTTTCGGCTCCATGGTGATAATCCCACACCGTTTTGTTTGCTGCTCTTCAGCATTTCTCCTGTTTTGTGCCTCGGGACCTGTAGCAGCGCCCGTGACTGTGAGTATTGCTAGTGAGAGGCAAGAAGGAACTACATGATAAGTCCTGTATCATCAGAACTCCCATCATTCTCAGACCAGGATTGGCCAATGGGCTGCAAAATGCTGGATGTGCTTTAGCCCTTTAGTTGTGCTTGCCAGGCGTACTTTCCCTTTAAAATGGTGGATTATCAGCAGACGAGAGTCTGTATAAAACACAAATGGCATCCGATGTCACTGAACCTCAATGACAATAACATGTTTAAAGGGATGGTTCGCCTTTTAGTTAACTTAGAATGTTATAAAATGGCCAATTCTAAGCAACTTTTCAATTAGTCTTCATCATTTATTTGTTATAGTTCTATAATTATTTGCCTTCTTCTTCTTCTGACTCTTTCCGGCTTTCAAATGGGGGTCACTGACCTCATCTAGAAAATAAATGCTTTGTAAGGGCAGTGGCACATGTTGCTACTGGGGGAGATTAGTCAGCCAGCCGCCTCTTCTTCGGGCGACTTATTTCCCCTAAATGCCTTCACGTCGGCTAGAATGAAAATAACCAGCGGGATGTCACTCGGAACGCCTCATTTTCCGAAGTTGCCTCACGAGGAAACTTCAAGCAACTTCGGAAAGCCAAAGCGATCCGAGTGCCACCCTGCTGGTGATTTACATTCTAGCCGGCGCATAGGCATTTAGGGGGAAATTAGTCGCCCGAAGAAGAGGAGATTTGCTGCTGGGCGACTAATCTCCCAAAGTAGCAGCATGTGCCACTGCCCTAAGGCTACAATTTTATTGTTATTGCTACTTTATTTATACTATTATTGACACTATTAGAATTTTGGTGCATGTCAGGGTTATATCAGCATTGCAGTCTGCTGGGATTTGGGGTGAGTGCTTATTTGTGCCCTAGGTACCCCTGGAAATATAGCAGGGTGACTGTTACCCCAATGTTTCTATATATCTGTAACCTTGTTATGAGCTAAGGGGGCCCAGTCTGAAGGCCAGTTAGGGGGAGATTTGGGGTGAGTGCTTATTTGTGCCCTGGGTACCCCTGGAACTATAGCAGGGTGACTGTTACCCCAATGTTTCTATATATCTGTAACCTTGTTATGAGCTAAGGGGGCCCAGTCTGAAGGCCAGTTAGGGGGAGATTTGGGGTGAGTGCTTATTTGTGCCCTGGGTACCCCTGGAACTATAGCAGGGTGACTGTTACCCCAATGTTTCTATATATCTGTAACCTTGTTATGAGCTAAGGGGGCCCAGCCTGAAGGCCAGTTAGGGGGAGATTTGGGGTGAGTGCTTATTTGTACCCTGGGTACCCCTGGAACTATAGCAGGGTGACTGTTACCCCAATGTTTCTATATATCTGTAACCTTGTTATGAGCTAAGGGGACCCAGTCTGAAGGTCAGTTAGGGGGAGATTTGGGGTGAGTGCTTATTTGTACCCTGGGTACCCCTGGAACTATAGCAGGGTGACTGTTACCCCAATGTTTCTATATATCTGTAACCTTGTTATGAGCTAAGGGGGCCCAGTCTGAAGGCCAGTTAGGGCGAGATTTGGGGTGAGCGTTTATTAAGGGGGTGGTTATCGGCAGTGGCATAACTAGATATTACTGGACCCCCCAGCAAATAATTTTTCAGGCCCCCAAAGTGTCTAGATGTTGACCAGTTTTAACAATATTTATTGAAATTGTATATTTATTCCTTCCTCCGAGGCTTCCTAAGTAGTTACGCCCCTGGTTATCGGGTTGTTCTGGTCATGGATATCGGCAACTAGGGATATGAATGACTGACTGAAAGATACTGTTCACCCATATCCATATAACATTTACCTGCAAAGATATTTAACATTGATTAGCAATCACTCCCCGTGCTTATGCTTAGTTGATTAGAAAGAGGGTGAAGCCTTTGAAATTAATCATAAGAAAAGCCTGATGTGATTATTGGCTAACAAAGCTGACAATTATATCTGGTTTTCAGAGCATTTCAGTTGCTGATTTGTAATTGGCTCCTGCAGTAAAACACCTTTACTAGGAGTAGCAGCGGGACAGGAGTTATTGCACAGGAAACATTGAGTGATTAGATACACAAGCGAGTGACCATTCTGCTATAAATAACTCCAGCAGCACCAACTGGGGGTGACCCTGTCATTACCATAGGGCATTGACTGATTGGCTCACCCATACCAACAAATAGTCCAGTTAGGATAGGCAGTTGACAAGTACTGTAAACATTTAGGGCAGATCAGGGCATTTCTATTTTATATGCCATATTTGCAGCCACTGGGACAGAATGTTCTGTTATACAGATAGCTAGAATCTCAGCTGCCATAAAGCAAGACAGGACTGCTGCTTACAATGGGGATCAGATAGGATCTGTGCAGCCACTGGGACAGAATGTTCTGTTATACAGATAGCTAGAATCTCAGCTGCCATAAAGCAGGACAGGACTGCTGCTTACAATGGGGATCAGATAGGATCTGCTGCTAACTATGTTAAAATAGGGTCCCTGCTTCAGTAATGTGCCAGCACAATATAAATCACAGGGATTACATCTTTAGCAGGAAAGGGTTAATGTCGATCACCTGGTTCCCTGGCAGCCCCTCCCGGTAAAAACAAACAGGATCTGTGCAGCCACTGGGACAGAATGTTCTGTTATACAGATAGCTAGAATCTCAGCTGCCATAAAGCAGGACAGGACTGCTGCTTACAATGGGGATCAGATAGGATCTGTGCAGCCACTGGGACAGAATGTTCTGTTATATAGATAGCTAGAATCTCAGCTGCCATAAAGCAGGACAGGATTGGGGATCAGATAGGATCTGTGCTAGCAGGGATGGAACTAGTGGTAGAAAGTAGAGGCAAATGCCTTGTGTGCAAAGACAAAGGGGTATAATCTGAGGGGAGGGAATGGTGGGGAAGGAAGAGAACCATGTTGCTGGACCAATTAGCAATAGAAATATAAATGACTTGTTGCTATGGGTTACTAGATCCGGAGGCTACCTGCACTTACTTCTTGTTTTGCTAGTCATGTAAGCCTTTTAGATTAATGGCTCAGAAGAGGCTATGAATGCCCCCACTGCCTCACCCCCTTTTCAGTTGTAGAACCTCTCATTATGCAGAAGTCCTTGATCCTTTCAAACAGAAACCAATATCCTCCTAAAAGTCTAAACAAGAAATTCCCTACTGTAGAGGCCTAATGATGGCTCGTTATACTGCCCTCTAGTGTATGGCCTACAGCACTGATCTTTAGCCTGGATGCAGGGAGTTCAAGGTACAAGCTGAGATCTCTGCATAGAAAAGTACAGCTTGGTCAGTGATCACGACTAATTAGCCCACTCCAATCCCTTTATACATTTAGTTGCCCTTCGCTGTACTTTCCCTACTTTCCCTTTATACATTTTGTTGCCCTTTGCTGTACTTTCAAGTCTCTATGATGTGCTTTTACATCATTACCTACTTCTGATAATGGTAAACCATATACAGGACGGACTATCACCACTCATTTCCAAAGAGGCAACATTAAGATTTATGTAAGCGTATGTTAATTACAATTGTAACCGCAGCTAATGTGCTTTTTACTGCATGGCTGAAAATCAGGCTAATGTGAATGTGACGGATTACAAAAAAATGGAACTTGTATAAGGCCATTAGTATTCCCTGAGAGATTAAGAGCTTGGTGCTAAAGCCATTCATTAGTATTTGCTTGATATTCCTGGTGTATAAAACACCCAGTGTCTCTGTGAGTGGGGCTGGAAGGATCAGAACACAAAGGTTAATCTGTATTCTGCTGCTGCTCCTGCTGCTTAAAGGACAACTAAAGCTTAATTAAAGAAGTAGCTAGAAATGTTGTACATGATGTTTTGTGCTTCTGTACCAGCCCAAGGCAACCACAGCCCTTTAGCAGTAAAGATCTGTGTCTCCAAAGATGCCCCAGTAGCTCCCCATCTTCTTTTCTGCTGATTCACTGCACATGCTCTGTGCTGCTGTCACTTACTGAGCTTAGGAACCCACTCACAATATACAGTACACATAGAATAGAAATGTAACAATATAAGGCTGATTAGTAATTAATACACATAATTACTACATGGCAGCACAGAAGCCAGTGCAATTAGCATCAGAATTTAATAATCAGCAAACCTGTAGCATCAGCTTATATTACAGCCAGGGAAGCTCATTTTCTGCTGGATAATTAGTGACGAGCCCTAAGCTTAGCTTCTCAACAGCCAATCAGAGCCCACTGAGCATGTGAGTGTCACAGACACTTTCCAAGATGGTGACCCCCTGTGACAAGTTTGAAGTCCTGGATCATTGCTGCTATTGACAAGCTCAAACTTTAGCCTCGTGCAATAAGTTCACTTTATAAAATATGCCATTTTTAGCCACATTCATTTTTAGGGTTTAGTTCTCCTTTAAATCATATTTTGTGTCTTTAAGTCAGTTTGGTGCACTGTGTTATGACGCATATATTTTTATTTTGAGCAGTGCAATCACTTGACCTTAGGGCCCAATGTACCCTGTGGGGCACGGAAATCATCTTCTTATTGGTTCCATTAACGCTCATTGGCTTTTGCAAACAACAATGAACTAAAATAGTAAATCACTTCCTTGCGGTATCATTAGGGCAGGTCGGTAGCACCAAGAATCTGACCTTTTATTGTGCTCAGAATCAAAGGCACCCAGTGTCCCTGGGGTGATTATCAAAGGGCTTTCTGTTTGTTGCCTAGCCTGGGCCAACCTTAGCTTTTAATGAACGGCCGAGAAAATAAAAGAGATTTGTTGCTAAGATATATAATTATTGGCTCTGTGGATGGTGGTTTTTCTATAGAACGTTTAAAGTTAAAGGGGTTGTTCACCTTTAAATTAACTGTTAGTATGATGTAGAGAGTGATATTCTGAGACAATTTGCAATTGGTTTTCATTTTTTATTATTTGTGGTTTTTGAGTTATTTAGCTTTTTATTCAGAAGCTCTGCAGTTTGCAATTTCAGCCGCCTGGTTGCGAGGGTCCACATTCCCCTAGCAACCATTCATCGATTTGAATAAGAGACTGGAATATGAATAGGAGAGGCCTGAATAGAAAGATGAGTAATAAAAAGTAGCATTAACAATACATTTTGTAGCCTTCGAGAGTATTTTTTTTAGATGGGGTCAGTGACCCCCCCTAAGGGGAGGTTGTCCTGTTTTACAAATAAATATTGAAATCGCACATTAATCATGGGGCCTCCAGTACCTCTTGGGCCGCCTGCAGCCACAGGGTCTGCTTCCTTTGTAGTTATGCCCCTGCTTGCACCACACTACACCTTTTAGAAGGACACAATGCAAGAACTCAATGTATGGCACTGTAAATGGTGCAGAAGTGTGCCTCATAGAGTCACATACATTAAAGGAGAACTATGTGTTCTGTATATTGTGAGTGGGTCCCTAAGCTCAGTAAGTGACAGCAGCACAGAGCATGTGCAGTGAATCAGCAGAAAAGAAGATGTGGAGCTACTGGGGCATCTTTGGAGACACAGATCTTTACTGCTAAAGGGCTGTGGTTGCCTTGGGCTGGTACAGAAGCACAAAAACATAATGTACAACATTTCTAGCTACTTCTTTAGTTAAGCTTTAGTTCTCCTTTAATGAACATGTAAACCCTCCCCACAATAAGATTGTTAAAAGGCTAATAGTAAGGCTTCTTAATCACTTAGAATTCCTTCTCCTCCTCTAACCCACTCTGCCCCCTCCCTCAGGAATTTACTTTGGCTGTTGGCTAATGAGCATGCTCAGTTCTTCTCAGCTCAGATTATTAAACACCCTTCCGTCTAACAGCCAATGAAGAGATAGCATTGCTGGTTCCTATAGAAACTCTGTTCTAGCTGCCTGGTCCTATTGTTTTTTTCTCCTAAACACCTCTACTGAGCTCAGCTTAACCATTACAGTGCTCAACCTCAGCAGAACTTTTTATCAAAGTACGTTGAGCCTGTTAAAGCTGCATTGCATGAACTTTACAGCATACATGTCCTGTTTGCAGATTACTGATGATGTCAGAGGGAAAATGGCCGCCGGGTGAACACTGCTATTTATTTTCGGAAAATGTGATGTTGCTGGCTAATAGAGGGGTATATGTAGTGCAAATGATGTGGCTTGGGTGGGGAAGATACGCCCAACTTATATACATGGTAGGAAAATGTAGGCTTTATATGTCCTTTAAACTCTTGCAAGGGACCCATCAACATAATATAGAGCTTGAAAGAAGAGGAGCTTAAATTTATGGCACTCTTGTACCTTTTTAGCATTCAGGTGGCTACAATGCAAGAGCCTAAGGCATTCTAGCACTGTTGCCATACAAATTGTAAACAAGCCCTTAAAGGGGCCGTTTACCTTTAAGGTAACTTTCATTATGTTATAGAATGGCCTATTCTAGGCAACTTTTCAATTGGTTTTCATTATTTATTTTTTATAGTTTTATAGTTATGTGCCTTTTTCTTCTGACTCTTTGCAGCTTTCACTAATTACAGGCAAGGAATCCTTTTTTCCCTTTAGCCGAGTGTTATAATTGACTTAAAGGGCATGTAAAGGCAAAAAATAATATCCCATTTTTACTTTCTTTAATCAAAAAAGAAACCTATCTCCAATATACTTTAATTAAAAAATTAGTACCATTTTTATAATAAACCTGACTGTAGGCAGTGAAATTGCTCTGACAGCTGCAGTTCGGGAACTTCAGACGGTCCCTAACTGCTGTGCAGGGAAATGATCATACAATCAAATGACAGGGGGAGCCCTCCCACCTTACGTCCCAGAACTCGAGCAGCTTTGTTTGTTTCCCTGTAACAACTGTGTAGATTTGTATCCACAGACCCAGTGCAGTCTGTATATTCTGATTATTAATCCGTCTTGCTGTATCGGCTTCTGGCAGATATTGTTTGACTTGTGCTCTTTTGATCATTTATGACGATCCCTAAGCTTAAACTCCCAACTGAAGCCCAGACCACACTGAGCATGTGCATAGTCTTGGTCTTGCAAAGATCTTTAATAAAGTTACAAAATGACAGCTCCCTGCGCCAACTTTGAAAGCATAAATCATTTGTTTCATTGGGCTTTAACATGTTTAATCATGTCTATATTTAGTATACAAAATACAGCATTTCTAACATTATTCTTTTTTAGACTTTAGTTGCCCTTTAATAACATTGATTTCGTGCCTCTGGCTGGCTGAGCTGTCTCAGCAACCGGTTTCTTCCTCCGCTTCAATATTTATTGCCGCTTTATCCAATTGCCGCCCACTCATTGTCCATGTCCCACTCGCTTTCTCTTATTCTCCCCGTGTTGTTTCTAGTGTCCCGATTCTCTGGTGCGGTCATTTCCATTGCTGGGGTTGGTTTGGCTTCTACGGTGATGAAGTGTCGCTCTCACAATACTCTTGACTCTTTCAGAGTGCCACAAACTACGTCCCATTGTGTAGAGCTAAATGACTAGATGATCACAATCTCCCCGGCTTCATTCATTATTGGGAAGATTGTCATCTCCACTCGCTCGCTCTCACCTGCTCTGACTACTAATGTAAAATTCATGTCTTGTAAATCAAGTTGCCTTATTCTCTCCCAGGATCCGCTCATCTCCTCCCTGAGTCACATTACGGCCCCCAAGGGACCATCTTTATAAGATTCATTGGAAGATTCTTATTCTGCAGCTGAAGAACCAGCCAGGGAAACAGACAAACGCTGCATTTACATTACTAGAAATGTTGGGTTGTTGTGTCCTGAAAATTAACACATTATTTTTGTAGACAGCCGTGTTTAATGCACAAAGCAGTACTGCAACATTGCTTTCATTTATTTTGGGTATACAGGTATGGGACATGTTATCCAGAATGCTCGAGATCTGGGGGTTTCCGGAAAACGGATCTTTCAGTAATTTGTGTCCAAAGTCTACTAGAAAATCATGTAAACACTAAAGGAGTTGTTCACCTTTAAATTAACTTTTAATATGATGTAGAGAGGGATATTCTGAGACAATTTGCAATTGGTTTTCTTTTTTTATTATTTGTGATTTTTTTGTTATTTAGCTTTTTATTCAGCAGCTCTGCAGTTTGTAATTTTAGCCATCTGGTTGCTAGGGTCCAAATGACCCTAGCAACCATGCACTGATTTGAATAAGAGACTGGAATATGAATAGGAGAGGCCTGAATAGAAAGATGAGTAATAAAAAGTAGCAATAACAATAAGGGGGTTATTTATCAAAGTCCGAATTTATCTCAATATTTTCTGAAAAAAACTCCGGCCAGATCCGCACAGATTTTTTGGGCTTATTTATTAATTCACCTTCCCGAAAATTCGGTTTGTGGGAAAAAAATCAGGAAGAATCGCGAAAAAACGATTTTGCGATTTTTTTCAGATTTTTCACATGAAAACTCTGAATTTTGCCCCGAAAACTTTGGGGTATTGCCAAAAACCCAGTGCACATCAAAAGAATCATTGGGACTTCTCCCATTGGCTTACAGTATATGCAACCTCGACAGGTTTGAGATACCGGATTTTCAGATTATGACTTTTCCATCCTCAGGGTTTAATAAACTGATTTTTTTAAAAGTCCGATTTTATTAAAAAAAATCACATTTTTTTGTGATCTTTGCATTCTGAGTTTAGTAAATAACCCCCTTGATGTGTAGTCTTACAGAGCATTTGTTTTTTTAGATGGGGTCGGTGACCCCCCATTTGAAAGCTGGAAAGGATCAGAAGAAAAAGTCAAATAACTCAAAAAGTATAACATATAAATAATGAAGACCAATTGGAAAGTAGCTAGGAATTGGATATTCTATAAGATATATGTATATATATATATACCTCAAAGGGGAATCACTACTTTAAATAAACCCAATAGGCTGGTTTTGCTTCCAATAAGGATTAATTATATCTTAGTTGGGATCAAGTACAAGCTACTGTTTTATTAGTATAGAGAAAAAGGAAATATTTTTAAAAAATTGGATTATTGGGATTAAATGGAGTCTATTGGAGTTGGCCTAAATGTAAGATGCAGCTTTCTGGCTAATGGGTTTCTGGATAACAGATTCCAAACCTATAAATAATAATAGTAAATGAAGACAGTATTGGGTTACATAAACCCATAGGCTGGTTTTGCTTCCAATAAGGATTAATTATATCTTATTTGGGATCAAGTACAAGCTACTGTTTTATTATTACACAGAGAAAGGAAATCATTTAAAAAAAATGTTGATTATTGGGATAAAATGGAGTCTATAGCAGGAGGCACAGACATTGAGAGGTTGCTGCAAAAATTTGGACCAATGCTCTGTTTCAATTTATGTAACTTCCCCTGGATATAGTTACATTTGACTCTGGTACTTCTAACTGGCCTTCAAGCTGAGCATTGATTGCTCCAGGCCACCATAGGAAGCCAACCCTACAATATGGGCCCCACTGTGCTATAATAACAAGCTTTTTACCACTTGGGCATTTTGTCATTGTCAGGATCGGTTTTAGGGTGGGGCAGAAACAGCATTTGCCCTGACAACAGTGATTAGATAATTATAGTACAGGTATGGGATCGCTTATTCAGAAACCCATTACCCAGAAAGCTCTGAATTACAGGAAAGCCATCTACCTGAGACTCCATTTTAATCAAATAATTACATTTTTTTTAAAAGATATCCTTTATCCCTGTAATGAGAACACAGTACAGGTATGGGATCCTTTATCTGGAAACCCATTAATCAAACCATTTACATTTTAAAAAATGATTTCCTTTATCCTGCAATGAAAAAACAGTACACGTATGGGATCCGTTATCCCAAAACCCAAATAATTTACATTTTTAAAAACTGCTCCTGGGCAAACTTAGTGCATTTTATTGCATATGGGGGTTATGGTATGGAGATGCCGATTAAGGAAAGACCCCTTATCCGGAAAACCCCGGTTCCGGAGCATTTTGGATAACAGGTCTCATACTTGTACTTTGTAACTGATCCCAGCTTTGATATAATGAATCCTTATTGGAGGCAAAGCAATTCAATTGGGTTAAATTAATATTTAGATTACTTCTTAGTTGACATAAGGTATGAAGATCCTGAAGACCCCAGGTCCCAAGCATTCTGAATAACAGGTCCCATACCTGTATTTTCATTGTAGTTGAATAGAAGCAGGAGAGATGGACATTATCAGCTGTTACAATGGGTGAACAGGTTATAAGTGCAGTCAGCCTGCAAATAACAGAAGAACCATATTGGCTCCGGATAATGTTCCTGGCTGGAATCTTTATATGCCCGGCTGATCTTTCCTATGATTAGTTCTATCACCAAACTAGTAAGTCTTCATGATTGCCACGTTCCTTGGTTATACCAGAAGTGTATCTACAGAGGAAGCAGAGCATGAAGTTGCAGGGGGCCCCAGGAGTGTAGGGGACCCAGTTACGCCCTAATTAATGAGCAATTTCAATATATTTTGGTAGAATAGGTCATCTTATTAATGTTTTGGGCACTAGATTAAATCTGCAGGAGGCCTAGTAACACCTAGTTACATCACTGAGTTATACAATAATATATGTGCATGTATGGCATCCTTTACCATAGGCTGTTCATGTTTTTGGGACAAGACCTTATCAGACTTCATTGTAGTCCAGTGGCATAACTAGGTGTTACTGGGGCCCACAGCAAATTCAATTTGGGGCCTCAAAACATTGGTAAGTTGACCTATAAGATATATGAAAGTTGCTCATTAATTTTGGTCTTTCTGGGCCCCTTATACCCTTACAGCCGCAGGGTCTGCTTCCTCTGTAGTTACGCCCCTGTTGTAGTCGTATTCCTACTCATTGCTTTCATGTGTCAGTGTTATTTCTGCCCAGAGACGGATATGTTTGTAGGAACATATGGAACAGGGGGAAAGCTGTCCTGCTGGTTGGTTTTTCTGAATTGAAGCAGATTTGTAAGCCAACGAGTATGTTTGATAGTAACGACTGACTGCTAGAGCACGGCAGATGGCTCAGATACACTGCTACTGTTATTCACAATGTGGTGACTCATTGTATATTTACATACATAATAGTAGGGTAACAACTCGCTAACAGAGGATTCCTAAAAACCAATTGTATGGGCAGAGCAGGGGATACATTCAGACCCCTGATATACCCCACTTACCCCAATATCTGCTTATCTAACAGAGCAGTGATCCCCAACCTCTTTTACCCATGAGCCGCATGTAAATATGATCACAAGCATTAAAAGAGTTCCTGGGGGTGCCAAATAAGGACTGTAATTGGCTATTTGGTAGCCCCTATGTGGACTGGCAGCCTACAGATGGGTCTTTATGCCTCAAACACTTGCCTCCAAGCTGGAAATCTAAAAATGAGCACCTGCCTTTGAGCCCGCTAAGAGCAACATCCAAGGGGATGCTCAGGAGGCATTGGTTGGTGATCACTGTAATAGAGGATGGTGGATGTAATGGTGCTGTGTTTATCTCCCAGAATAAATTGGGCACTTGTGGATCTCAAACAAACAGAATTAGAGTGGTTATTGAATGGGCAGCTGGTAGCCATGCAATATCAATAACATAACAGTCAGTGTAAGTACTCACAGCTGAGGCAATGACTTTGTCTGTAGCAGAGATGGAAGCTTCAGAGGTAAGTACCCCTAATTGTGTGTCCCTTGTACTGATGTCATAGGGTTCTTTCTTTTAAACTAACATTCCCCATCATGTGGGAAAAGGCAGGACCCTTAGTATCTTAATCATGTAAACCAGTACCTGGCCCTCTAATGAACTTGATAGTGAAAGGGGGAACAAGGCCTCTTAGTCTAGTCACCCATTAGATAATTCAACTGATAATGCCAGTAACTAGGCTAACCATACTTACTTGAGAGATATCTGTGTAGCATTTTGTTCTGCCAACAGGGTTCCTTTGTTTGAGCTGCATTCTCTTAAGCTGGAGGTCCCCAATTTATTTTATCCGTAAGTCTCAACCAAATGTAAAAAGAGTTGGGGAGCAACACAAGCATAAAAAAGTCCCTGTGGGTGCCAAGTAAAGGTGGCCATAGACACACAGATCCTACCGTACGAATCAAGGATTCGTACGATTTTTGGATTGTGTGTGGCGTGTGCCGACATCTTTCATCCGGCGGAGATCGGTCGTTTGGTCGTTCGGTCAGGTTTGATTTTGACCTGACCAATCCCGCCGGAGCCCATGGCACATCGTAATCGGATCGTTCGGCCATACGGCCGAACAATCACATTATCCCCAATATAGCCATGTTTGTTAATGGCATATCGGGGAAAGATCCGCTCGTTTGGCGATGTTGTCAAACGAGCGGATCTTTGCGTCTATGGGCACCGTAAGGGCTGTGATTGGCTATTTGGTAGCCCCTATGTGGACTGACAGCCTACAGGAGACTCTGTTTGGCAGAACACCTGGTTTTTATACAACCAAAACTTGCCTCCAAGCCTGGAATTCAAAAATAAGCTCCTGCTTTGAGGCCATTGGAAGCAACATCCAAGGGGTTGGTGAGTAACATGTTGCTCATGAGTCACTGGTTGTGAATCACTACATTAAGTAATCCCATTCTTCAGTGTGTTCCATGCTGCTCAATATGTCTGTCAAAGAAAGCTTTATTCCATTTATTAAAAGTCACACGTCCTAACGCGTTTTGTATCAAAGGATGCGTAATCATAGGCACGGCTCAATATGTCTACCCATGTCCAACATTTAGGTGTGCATTCAGCCACCTCCTTTTGAGGACCCCTGGTAGATTATTCTAACGGTTTGCTTGCTATGCTCGTTCTTTTGGCCTAGATATTATACACTACTTTGTACCTTATATCACTTACATAGTGTCATAATCCTGTGCAAAAACTATATATATATATACTGTATATATAATTATAGTTATATAATACTGTATGTAAGAGGAATCTGCTTAAAGTTAGAAAGAAAATGATTTCACATATATTCCGCAGTGCCCTCTCCGTGGCTTGTTATACATTTCCCAGTTTGGGTAACCAAAAGGACAGACATTAATAGATCCAGTAATGCCTTCTGGGGATGAATGACTGTATATGAGATTTCCCTTAATTGACCAGATATATATGGCTATTGATTGTACAGTAACATCTTTGTGATGTTTTATTATATGAGGGACATCAAGAAACACTGTACAACGTATAATGAGGGTCTGTCTGAAACATTTTTGCAGGTACCTGGGAAGGGGTGTTGGGAGAGGAGCACTTGTGACATTGCTGTTGAGGTTATTAGAGGACAAGAGGATAGAATTGGTCACAGGCAGTGTAGCCCTGGAGGTGTAAATAAGTGTGAGATGAGGACATTAGGTGCACCCATTGTGATGGGGGAGGTAGTGGGAAGCGCTGCTTGTGGAGGGAGAGGTGTGAGGAATGAGAACAATATGTTGGATGCAGCAGGAGAGAAAACCTGGAGGCAGATAACATTCTGAGAAATGAGGACGGCAGGGTGCAGGCAGTGAAATATGGCAATGCAGTAATTCCCATAGGGGTGTTGCAACAATAAAGAAGACCTGGAGGCAGAAATGAGACAAGGACAGAAGGATGAAAACAGTCTGATGGAGTGAGACCCAGAGGGGCAATGCACAGGGATGTATTTATCACATACACAGCCAGATGGGTTGCCTAGGACGGAGGCACACTAAATTAGCCATAGCAGTGCAGCAACAGGAGAGAAGTACAAGTCTGGAGGTACAGCAGCTGCTGATAATAAAGAACTTTGCTAACCAAGTAACAGACAATAACCTCCTTTGCTTGTACAGACTCTGTGGGGGGCCTATGTCCTTACTCAAGCTCCGGCTGCTTCTGGCCACTCTACAGGGTATCACATGCATGATCAGTCTGTGCCGGACATGTTGTCAGCTTGACCTGGAAGCTTGCGTTTAATGGTTGAGCACTGACTAGTGAACATCTCTGAAGAACTGCTCTCATTTGGACACAGACTGGGTGGTTATATGGAGGTGTCTATGTCCTGCACTGTACAGTTGTGTGGTGATTGTGGAGGATGATGCCCCTGCAGTATTGTCTCTCTCCCAATAAACGGTGTCAGTGCCGTATCTCTGCTTTTTGTGCCGCAGCCTGAAGCTGGGAGTTAATGAGAAACCAGTTGGGAACTCAGAGGCAGGCAGAGATCTAATGCTGTTACTCACACTGTGCTCACTCTATACTGATAGTACTGCTGCCTGACAATATGCTCACTTTGGCTCACTATAGTCTCATTTTCTTTGAGACCTGCTGCATAGGATATGGTGTTTGTGCTAAATGATATCCCAGAAGCTGCAGCTGTCTAGAGATTGAGAGGCAAATTCTGCTTGCATTGTAGGGTTAAAAAAAGCGCTATACACTGCATCCAATTCAAGCTGCATCTTCATCTTATATTGCACAAAGGCACAAGTAGATGCTTTTGAGCCCTGACAGGACACCGCTAGTCTGCGTTGATTTCATGGGGGCTCAGCTGGCTTTACAGCTTATATATGTAGTCATTGTTTTCTTTATTAGATTTGCTCTGCCGGGACCCTGCATCCTAAGTAAAACCACTAATCATCTTTATTCAGAGCCAACGTGCTGATGTCTCCAAACACTGCTAATGTCGCTGGCTTACTATTGATCATCCTTTGTACCATTCATCAAAGGACAGTTATTTGTTAAATGGAAAAATTAATTGTGACTTAATAGTTATACCAGTTATAGTACCCACCTGCATATCTATTGATGAACAGAGCTATCCCTACTATACCTATCATCCCACACTCCCTACTCAGAGACTATTATCCACTGTTACTATAGACACCATCTCTCCCTACTATACCTGCTATCCCACAGTCACACTCCCTTCCCAGAGACTATTATCCACTGTTACTATAGGCACCATCTCTCCCTACTATACCTGCTATCCCACAGTCATACTCCCTTCCCAGAGACTATTATCCCACTGTTACTATAGGCACCATCTCTCCCTACTATACCTGCTATCCCACAGTCACACTCCCTTCCCAGAGACTATTATCCACTGTTACTATAGGCACCATCTCTCCCTACTATACCTGCTACACTCCCTTCCCAGAGACTATTATCCACTGTTACTATAGGCACCATCTCTCCCTACTATACCTGCTATCCCACAGTCACACTCCCTTCCCAGAGACTATTATCCCACTATAACTATAGGCACCATCTCTCCCTACTATACCTGCTATCCCACAGTCACACTCCCTTCCCAGAGACTATTATCCACTGTTACTATAGGCACCATCTCTCCCTACTCTACCTGCTATCCCACAGTCACATTCCCTTCCCAGAGACTATTATCCACTGTTACTATAGGCACCATCTCTCCCTACTATACCTACTATCCCACAGTCACACTCCCTTCCCAGAGACTATTATCCACTGTTACTATAGGCACCATCTCTCCCTACTATACCTGCTATCCCACAGTCACACTCCCTTCCCAGAGACTATTATCCACTGTTACTATAGGCACCATCTCTCCCTACTATACCTGCTATCCCACATTCACACTCCCTTCCCAGAGACTATTATCCACTGTTACTATAGGCACCATCTCTCCCTACTATATTTGCTTATCCAATTTCTTTGAGTAACCACCTACTTCTCTTTTTCACAGAGTTCTCAATACACAAAGAGTTTAGAGGTATGTATATGGGTACACTTAGCATAAAATAAACTAGTTTTGGAAAGTTCCAGTCCTTAGATGAGAAAGTCATTCTGGGCAAATAATACACTATGCTTCCAGCATCGCACATGAAGCCCCAGTCACCTTCCCGTTGCTATAGAGAAGTGAGGGAATATAATTGTCACTGGGCTGTTGACAAGCAAAGGAACTAAATGTGCCGGAGGTAGAGAAAAAGACCTGTCAACTATTCAGGGTTTCATTGTTGATGTCTTTGTGTTTGGAAAGAAAAACATCTTGGCTGCTAGAGACTTTGGCCATGTTTAAAACTTAATTAGACTGAGGAGGAGAAGAAGATTAGAAAATAAAGTGCATGTATAATGTGTATCCTAGAGACAATGGTGCAGTTGCATTACTGTACAGAAAAATGCATTTTATGTGCACTAGAAAGCTTTGATCCACTGAGATAGTAGTAGTTACATTGAAAAGAAACCCAACTCAAGTGCTAGCGTTTTTACAAAATACCAAGAACTATTGTGAATCTTTAGGAGACTGGAATGGAATATGGATAAATGGTGGAAGTGACATAAGTACATATCAGTGTTGCTGGGTAATATTTACTTAAGGGAAAGTGCTACTGGGCAGCTGTTTAGCCATTGAGCTGATACAGAGCCCAAAACCAGTTGGGTAACGTTTGTAGATGTATTATTTGTCCCAACTACTGGAAACTCACTGGCCGCTCTCCGTGGTGCTGAAAGGAGGCTGAGCATTAACAAAAAGCTGAATCCGCCTCTGATGGGCAACAGCTTTATACGATTGGGCAATGGGACTTCTGTACATGCAGTGCATACATTTACTTATTTTCTTTCAATAAGCAACATTTTATTTTTGGGTTTACATCTGCTTTAAGTTGCTTAAAAGTAAGAATTCTTGTAACTCGAGAAATATCTTATAAAGTGTTATCTAGATGGTATATTACTCCACACCGTAAAAGCTTGATGCACACTAATATATCTCCACTATGTTTTAGAGGTTGTGGTATAATTAGCGATTATAAACATGCCTGGTGGACCTGTCCGATAGTAACGAGCTTCTGGCAAACAATAGTGAACATGGCTTCCTTAATACTAAAGGTCTCCTTGAAATGCTGCCCACAATACACTTTGTTAAACTACCCTTACCCTGGATCGTCCAAAGAAGCAAATTATCTATTATTACAATTATGGGCCGCTGCTAGATGGGTAACAGCATTAAATTGGATCTCTCCAACGCTTTCTATACCACAATATCTTTCTCGACTGAATTACATGGAGGAAATGTTATATTTGACCTCACTTATTGAAGATAAGAGAGAGATTCATATAGAACGTTGGCAACCATGGTCTGAATTTAAACCTCCTTCGTTCCCTTTATTACTCACCTCATTTGAAATTATCCAGGAATATCCCGTGTGGAATAACTCGTCTTTCACCTTTATTGATACTTGAATAATGAGGACGCACTTATATATATATATATATTTTTTTTTTTGTTAATGTTTATTGATTTCTTTACCTTGGTACAGTTTATCTCTCTTTCTCTCTTTTACTATATTAATCCCCAGATGACTTTCTGTAAACAATACCATGCAAATAGTACCTTATGTGTCACTGTACTCTGTAAAAGAACAATATGATGTATTTACCGTACATTTGTATCTGATATCTTGCTATGTATCTATTTTTGGAAAATTAAAAAAAGAGAGAAGTTAAAAAGTAAGAATTCTTTTACATTTTAAGACACTTGCATATCCCAATTTTTGCCAGAAAAGTCAACAGAAATGATGCCGCTGCTGCAATTAGATTAAAATTGGTTGATTTGCACAATCTGGTCCAATTTCCCCAATGTCGCACTATCCCTGCCTCTCCTTCTTATCCAGTCATTTTATTAAAAATAAGAGCACAGAGGCTTTGTTCAGACATTACTGCTAGGTAAAACTAAGCAACCATTGTACCCTGTTTTTATAACTCATTTGGATGGCTCCATTCATTATGGCAGCTCCCTTCCCTTTAAATCTTAGGGATGCACCAAATCCACAATTTTTAGGGTTCATTCGAATCCTGAATCCTTTGTGAAAGATTCAGTCAAATCCTGAACCGAATCCGAACCCTAATTTACATATGTAAATTAGGGGGAAAGAGAACCACAACAAATTTATCAATTCCATGTTTGTGTGACGAAAAGTCACGTGATTTTTTGGATGCGGATTCGGTTCAGACAGGCACTTGGATACCGGCAAATCCTAATCCTTCTGAAAAGGCCGTATCCCGAGCCGAGTCCTGGATTTCGTGCATCCCTAATAAATTTGTAGGCAAATTACATTTTTATGTTGTGATAACATTTACTTTACATTTTACCGTACATTTCTAATAAGAGAGGCTTCTTATTGGAGAATACAATTGCATAATAAATGAACCGGGGGGCTGCCGGTACTGCATGGCTAAAGACTGCTCTGGCACCTGCAAAGCAGTTTAAAATATGAAATTGAAAACATAACAAACTCTTGATCAGAGGATTTATGTTCCCTTCAAAAACCATGGCATTTATATGTGTTTTCATATTTTATGGCTTGGCTTTCTCAGGTGTAAATGAAGATTTGTTCTGCTTTTATAGTGAAAAAGGCCACTTTTAGTTAAAGCGGTGGTTCACCTTTAAGTTTTAGAATGGCTAATTCTAAGCAACTTTTCAAACTTTTTTTTTGTTATAGTTTTAAATTATTTGACTTCTTCTTCTGACCCTTCCCAGCTGCCAACTGGGGGGTCAGTGAAAAACTGACAAAAACAAATGCTCTGTAAGGCTACAAATGTATTGTTATTGTTACTTTTTATTACTCATCTTTCTATTCAGGCCCCTCCTATTCATATTCCAGTCTCTTAGTCATATCAATGCATGGTTGCTAGGGGAATTTGGATCCTAGCAACCAGATGGCTGAAATTGCAAACTGGAGAGCTGCTGAATAAAAAGCTAAATAACTCAAAAAACACAAATAATAAAAAATGAAAACCAATTGCAAATTGTCTCAGAATATCCCTCTCTACATCATACTGGCAGTTAAGAGCCCCCATATGGACGCACATATGATGTCTAGATTGAGGTCCTGGCACATCCCCCACATGCCCAAATAAATAAGGTCTGCCTATGGCATCTTACTGCAGCCCCTCTGGCATTTGTCAGAATCTGCAGATGACGTGATTCTAATTGGAATGTTGCAGAAATGCCAAGACATCATGGTGCCAAGGATTGGCTAAACCCAGCTGGTGAGAGCAAAAAACAATCCGGTGCAAGAAGCTCCCAGAATAGAGGCTTTATTTCATGTTCCCACATGCGCAGCTAAATTATCCCCCTAAACATAAATAGTGCTGCAGTGCTTCCTACTGTGGGCAGATCAGTGGGATATTCGTGCCCTGATCAGGCAGGAGCTGCCCAGCCGATAAGAGAGCTTAGTAAATACGACTGGCAGCCATGTGCTTGGTTTTTTTCTCTATTTTCAAGGGAAAGTATTGGCACTTTCTAATTTAGTGTAGAGTTCAATTTAGTACATAAAGCAGTGATTTCCAAACTGTGGGCTATACCCATTAATGATGGCCAAATAGGTGGCTGGAGGTCAGTGATACTCCTGGAAAGCAGATTGATTGTGATGTGACTGTAAGCTCTGCTGAGCAGGATTCCCTTTTCCTCCGGTATCAGTCAGTATTTGTATGTAATCTGTGTGTTTCATGTGTCGCCCTTCTATTGTACAGCATTGCCAAGTATGTTGGCTCTAGTGATATGTGGGCCATAACGTGGTTCGGGTCGTGGGCAGGGAGAGCAGGAGAAGAGCTCAACCCGGACCCACCCATAACCTAGCACTGCCGGCTTCTGGCCCCTAATGTCACTACGGGGGGGGGTGCAGGGGTCTATAAGTAAAGGGGGAACAACGAGCAGGGCCGGGTGCAGGTTGGGAGAGGGCGGGTTAGAGTCGGGTTGAGAATATCTATGTCTATCCCTCTCTCTCTAAATATATGTCTGTGTGTGTCTAGCTATCTCTATCACTCCCTCTCATTATGCTCTATATCTAACCATCTGTCTGTCTCTCTCTGTTATTCTCTGTCTGAATATCCATTGTTTTTCATTATTGTTGCTTTACTGTAAGGGTCAGGGCACATGCTAAGATTCGGAGATTAGTTGCCCGGAGACCAATCGTCTCATCTTCGGGCGACTACTCTCACCGAACTGCCTCCTGCCAGCTAGAATGTTTGCATCACGAGGAAACTTCGGGTGACTTCAGAGAATGAATCGCTCCGAGTGCCATCCTGCCAGTGATTTATATTCTAGCCGGCGGGAGTTAGTTTGGGGAGAGTAGTCGCCCGAAGATGAGCTAAAGAAGTAGCTAGAAATATTGTAAATTGTGTTTTCAGCTTCTGTACCAGCCCAAGGCAACCACAGCCCTTTAGCAGTAAAGATCTGTGTCTCCAAAGATGCCCCAGTAGCTCCCCATCTTCTTTTCTGCTGATTCACTGCACATGCTCTGTGCTGCTGTCACTTACTCAGCTTAGGGACCCACTCACAATATACAGTACACATAGAATAGAAATGTCACAATATAAGGCTGATTAGTAATTAATACAGATAATTACTACATGGCAGCACAGAAACCAGTGCAATTAGCATCAGAATTTAATAATCAGCAAACCTGTAGCATCAGCTTATATTACAGCCAGGGAAGCTCATTTTCTGCTGGATAATTAGTGACGAGCCCTAAGCTTAGCTTCTCAACAGCCAATCAGAGCCCACTGAGCATGTGAGTGTCACAGACACTTTCCAAGATGGTGACCCCCTGTGACAAGTTTGAAGTCCTGGATCATTGCTGCTATTGACAAGCTCAAACTTTAGCCTCGTGCAATAAGTTAATTATATAAAATATGCCATTTTTAGCCACATTAATTTTTAGAGTTTAGTTCTCCTTTAATGAACGGTGTACATAGCTTTAGTGATTGGTGTCGATACACGCAATGATTGCATCCATTATTGCGCAGTAGAATAATCCCTTCCGTTACCTCTGTAACAATAAAACAGTACCTTGTATTGATGGTAATGAAGCTGCATGAATCCATATTAGGCAAAACTGTCCTATTTTGTATTTATAATGTTTAAATGATTTTTTAAATAGCCTTACAGTATGTGATTGAAATGAAGGAAACCCCCATTACCTGTAAAAACCCCAAGCATTCTGGATAAGATGATTGTTCCATTACAAAGATGGATGTTTGCCTTCGGACTGCACCTGAGCATGTCTGCACTAGTCTATTCTGTGTAATGTTTCCTTACTTTCCCTCCACCCCAGATATAATATATTTCTCACAGTCTGTGGAATATCTTGCGCCGTAGCCTGTAATGAGACGGTGTTCCTGTGGCACACGCAGGAATACCGCATTGTTGTGCATGCCGGTCCCCCGAGCAGTTTATGAGCCGCATATTCTCTTTAATGTGGCACAGCATTTATTTCCAGGCCATTAGCCAGAATATCTGGCCGTACAGGGACCGCCGTGGGATTTGAGTTTAGATACTTTTTCGTGAAATGATCATCTGGGGACGCATGACTTTACTCTGATCTATAGTTCCCTATGCTAAATGGCTGCTGTTCTTCAAGAAACCCCCCCCCCCACGCTGATTGAAGACTTTCTCTCCTACGAGGTAAAATCCATCCGTTTGATAATGATTTGAAGTAAGACATTGGCACAGTACAGGGATGGATTGATTGGTCCTGATGCAGCTCTGCGCCTAATTAAGACAAACAGTCTGGACTGGTGTGTGTATGCCCCCCCCCTCCTACTTCTTAGCTTTCAACAAAGGGGTCCGGCTCCTTCTAACAGGAACTCGTTATCAGAATATATATTATTAATAATATTGTCAACATTCTGATTGGCTGCCTGTTGTTCATAGGAACATAGTAAGTTAGGTTGAAAAAAGACACATGTCCATCAAGTTCAACCTTTTAACTTTTTTTCTAACCTGCCTAACTGTCAGTTGATCCAGAGAAAGGCAAAAAAAACCCATCTGAAGCCTCTCCAATTTGCCTCAGAGGGGGAAAAATTCCTTCCTGACTCCAAAATGACAATGGGACGAGTCCCTGGATCAACTTGTACTATGAGCTGTCTCCCATATCCCTGTATTCCCTCACTTGCTAAACACCATCCAACCCCTTCTTATACCTATCTAATGTATCAGCCTGTACCACTGATTCAGGGAGACAATTCCACAGCTTCACAGCTCTCACTGTAACAAACCCCTTCCCAATATTTAGCCGGAACCTCTTTTGTTCTAATTGGACCTTGTGTCAGCTGGAAAGACCTACAGGTAAATAAATCATTAGAGAGATTATTATATGATCCCCTTATATATTTATACATAGTTATCATATCACCCCTTAAGCGCCTCTTCTCCAGAGTGAACATCCCCAATTTGGCCAGTCTTTCAATCCCCAAGTTGGTCCTGCTTTGTGGCTCTCTGGCTCTTGTGATGCACTTTAATTGTCTTTGAACCGGAAAGCGTATTTTGGTGGGATTCAGAGAGAATGGATTTTTGCTGTTCTTAGATACAACTGAACTCCCAGCTTGAAGGTCAGATATAGAGCAATTTGGGGTGAATCATTATGCAGCTATGGGATCCATTATCCGGAAACCCATTATCCAGAAGGCTCCGAATTATGGAAAGCTGGAACTAGAGCACATGGCCATTTTCCTCATTGCTCACCTTAACTGGTCTTCAAGCTGAGCCCACCTGCCCAGAGATGCCACCTGAATCAGAACAGATCTGGATCCACCATGTCTCCACCTGTCATGCCTCAGCCCTGCCCCTGATCCACCTGACCAATCCTCGTTCCACCCCCTCCCCCCATTCGTGCTCCCTTCTCAACTGCCTTGTTGCATTTTGTGTGACATTTCTGAGCATTTCAATGGAGCTTGTAAGTAAGGATTCAGGTGCAAATAAGTGTTACTGTTACTGTAAGTGAATGGGTGAGAGGAATTTAATTAGCGTAACGCCTTGACTAATGCAGGTGACTTTACATGTCGGTTGCTCCAAGCCCTCTCAGGGGAGTTAGTTCCACAGTTTGGGAAGCACTGCCTTAAAGGAGAACTAAACCCCCAATAAGAAAAGCTCCATCTACTACACTAGATAGTCCCCCCGTCTGCTTCTTCTTCCCGCATAGTTCATTACAACAAACTTATGTATCGGTGCAGAATAAATGCAGTGGAGATCATGGGCCAACGTGTAAAAGAAACGGATCCGCACACACACCGATTAGTGCAGTCGGGGATTATCCCCTTTTATTCAGCCACCAAACATCAACGTTTCGGGGGGGGAAACACCCACCCTTCATCAGGCTTCCAGGATTGGTGAACTACAGGTGTGCGGTAGGAGAATTACATTGTAGTGGAGCTCATGGGCGCCATTTTCCAGATATTCGGTCTTCTTCAGATCCGCTTCCTTTTGGCAATTCACGGCACTTTTTTTGCTTGTGCAGTTGCTGCGAATACCGGACTGCTCCAACTGTGCATGCGCCAATACATTGACGATCTGGAAGATGGTGCCCATGAGCTCCGCTGTGCTACTCTGCACTGATACATGAGTATGTTCTTAGGGACTCTTTCAGAAGTAATGAACTATGTGGGGGAAAGAGAAGGGAAGGGGGACTATCTAGGGTTATAGATGGGGCTTTTCTTATTGGGGGGTTTAGTTCTCCTTTAAGGTAATGGCACACAATGCATATTTGGGGGTTTGACCATTGCAATTTTAAAAAACACGGAACCAACCCCTATAGACTTGTATTGAAATTGTCTAAAAAACACTTCACAGGCACTTTTGAGCAACTCAAAGTTTGAGGGCCCCCTTTATCTCATAACAAGATTACATATGTAGTGTATATGAAATTAGTCATTCAGCCATACTCCAAAAATATATACCCACCCCCTCACAAATCCCACTTAATCTGACCCCCACCCTAAAAGTGGGCAAAGACGCACAGATAATATCGTAATTTTTCATACAATATTCGTTGCGTGTATGGCGGGAAAAGAGCCGACTGATATCGGCAGAAGACTTGGATATCGGTCGGCTCGGCGATCCGGCTGGACGGAAAATTTTGATCGGGTGCCTTTGAAGGGACCCAAACATCAGCCACTGTTAGTGCTGAATCGTCAGATACAGGTGGAATTCTATTGTTTCTATATGTATATCTGACCATTCAGCTCTACACGTGTGTATTGAAACGAACGATCTTTCTTGGAAACATCTTTTCCAAGAAAGATCGTAATTGTTACGTCTATGGCCACCAGTGTACCCAAAAAGGCAAGTAAAGTTACTGGAGATAATAGTTAAGATTGTGCTCACTGCTATTCCTTAACCAGCTTATTTGCACACAAAGCCTCAGGCCTTTCCACTGTTATTCATCTCATTTACTGCACAAATCTGTATATTCAGAGCTTCAACGCAACCTCTGCAAAAATGTCTTTGTAACGGGCACTGAATATAGAAGTCTCCCCTGGTTATAAAGAAAGCGTCCAATGAGCACAGCACCTCCTCAGCCTCTTCTACTCCCCGAGTATTTATTTATATCCGCCTGGATTTATTTTAATGTGAACTTTAAGGAGAGACAGAAATGAAAGTTCACTCGCAAAATCAGCAACGTTGTGACATTTCCCACCCCACTAATTATCTCACGCTGCAAACGAGGTCATGAAAATCTCTGCTGAAATGTACTCAGAGGTGTTATGTATCTGTGTGAGCTGCAGTGATAAGTCATAGGCCTGTGATGTACTTCATTTTTTATCATGTACTGGGGCTCATTTATAAACACTGGGCAAATTTACCCCGGGCAGTAACCCATAGCAACCAATCGGTGACTGGCTTTTTTCAGCCTGCTGTATGTTGAGCAATGAAAACAAACGTTTGATTGGTAGAGTATGTCACACACATGCAGAGTATGTCTCACACACATGCAGAGGATGGTACATAGATTCAGAGTAGAGCACACACAGGCAGAGTATGTCACACACATGCAGAGTATGTCACACACATGCAGAGTATGTCACACACAGGCAGAGTATGTCACACACAGGCAGAGTATGTCACACACAGGCAGAGTATGTCACACACAGGCAGAGCAGGGCACACACAGGCAGAACAGGGCACACACAGGCAGAGTAGAGCACACACAGGCAGAGTATGTCACACACATGCAGAGTATGTCACACACATGCAGAGTATGTCACACACAGGCAGAGTATGTCACACACATGCAGAGTATGTCACACACATGCAGAGTATGTCACACACAGGCAGAGTATGTCACACACAGGCAGAGTATGTCACACACAGGCAGAGTATGTCACACACAGGCAGAGCAGGGCACACACAGGCAGAACAGGGCACACACAGGCAGAGCAGGGCACACACAGGGAAAGCATGTCACACATAGGCAGAGTATGTCACACACAGGCAGAGCAGGGCACACACAGGCAGAGCAGGGCACACACATGCAGAGTATGTCACACACAGGCAGAGTATGTCACACACAGGCAGAGTATGTCACACACAGGCAGAGTATGTCACACACAGGCAGAGTATGTCACACACAGGCAGAGTATGTCACACACAGGCAGAGTATATCACACACAGGCAGAGCAGGGCACACACAGGCAGAACAGGGCACACACAGGCAGAGCAGGGCACACACAGGGAAAGCATGTCACACATAGGCAGAGTATGTCACACACAGGCAGAGCAGGGCACACACAGGCAGAGCAGGGCACACACAGGCAGAGTATGTCACACACATGCAGAGTATGTCACACACAGGCAGAGTATGTCACACACAGGCAGAGTATGTCACACACAAGCAGGAGTAGAGCACACACAGGGAGCAAAGGAAGGCAGAACAGAGCAGGAGACAGTTTCCACTGATCAGGACCAGTCTAATATGTACTACATACAGTGACACAGTGCTGGTGCCCAATTATCATTTTGTATAAAGTGTGAACAGGTGAACAATGTGGGCAGTTTCAGTCTGGGTCTCAGGTGTGAACAGTACAGGGCTTTAGGGGTGTCACAAGTGTGAAAAATACAAGGGATTACTGTCTGAATTTGAGGTTTAAACAATGCAGGGCCCAGTTCATCTCTGTAATTATACCTTTTAAATCTTACATATGGTAAACAGACACAGCATGTGGGCGGCCACAGAAGGGGGGGTCAGTCATTTGGTCAGCCCTGGTCTACATCATCCTAAAAGTTAATTTAAAAGTGAGCAACCCCTTTTAGAGCCTTCTACCTGCTGATTGATCCGGCAAGACACTCTCTATTCTTTTCCACCTGGTCCAGTTGAGTCACCTTAGATATGCAGTTATAAAGTTCTGAATTATGGAAAGGCTGTCTCCCATAATAGTCAAATAATCCAAATTTTTAAAAATGATTTCCCTTTTCTGTGTAATAATAAAACATTAGCTTTTATTTGATCCCAACTAAGATATAATTAATCCTTATTGGGAAGCAAAATCAGCCTATTGGGTTTATTTAATGTTTATATGATTTTCTAGTAGACTTAAAGGAAAACTATACCCCCAAAATGAATACTTAAGCAACAGATAGTTTATATCAAATTGAATGACATATTAAAGAATCTTACCAAACTGGAATATATATTTACATAAATATTGCCCTTTTACATCTCTTGCCTTGAACCACCATTTCGTGACTCTATCTGTGCTGCCTCAGAGATCACCTGACCAGAAATACTACAACACTAACTGTAACAGGAAGAAGTGAGGAAGCAAAAGGCAGAACTCTGTCTGTTAATTGGCTCATGTGACCTTACATGTGGTTTGTATGTGTGCACAGTGAATCGTACAATCTCAGGGGGCGGCCCTTATTTTTTAAAATGGCAATTTTCTATTTATGATTACCCAATGGCACATACTACTAAAAAAGTATATAATTATGATAATGGTTCATTTACATGAAGCAGGGTTTTACACATGAGCTGTTTTACTCAGTATCTTTTAATAGAGACCTACATGGTTTGGGGGGTATAGTTTTCCTTTAAGGTATGAAGATCCAACTTACAGAAAGACACTATCCGCAAAGCCCCAGGTTCTGAGCATTCTGGATAATGGGTCCCATACCTGTAGTAGCTGAAGCCATGTTCCCATTCACATTATAAATACTGTCTGGTAATGTTAAGGCAAGAGAAAGTGCTGCAGAATTGATACTGCTGCATAAAATATTAAATTGTCCGTTCATTGAGGTTCGGCTAAAAAAACATGGAAAAATTAAACATATGGTTGATGGTAGTGGTGTAAAAATGTCAGCCTGTGATGAATAGTTATAGATTGGGAGGATCCTCTAAAAAGATAAGCTATGGTACATCAGAAAAGGCAACTTGTTTTAGCCGGACCTTTATTTAATATACCCGCATTGGTGCAGGGAGGTAATTGAGGCATTATCGTATATATTTATAGTTGGATATGGTACTATCGAGAGCTGCAAGATAAACTATATTTAATGAAACATATTATTATCTTTGATTATAATAAATTAATGTTTATTGCCATACTGGGGCCCATAACATGCGTCAAGCAACTGTTTTGAAATAATTCTTCAGATTTGCAGTATAAATCAGTATAAATCTTTGCAGCATTTCCAGGATTGAAACCTTCTCTTCTCTGAGTTAAGCTGCTCTGCTCTACTCTACTCTAGCAGTTAGGTGCTCTGCTCTACTCTAGAGATCTGGTGCTCTGCTCTATTCTAGCAGTTAGGTGCTCTACTCTAGCTGTTAGGTGCTCTACTCTAGCAGTTAGGTGTTCTGCTCTACTCTAGAGATCTGGTGCTCTGCTCTACTCTAGCTGTTAGGTGCTCTACTCTAGCAGTTAGGTGCTCTACTCTAGCAGTTAGGTGCTCTACTCTAGCTGTTAGGTGCTCTACTCTAGCAGTTAGGTATTTTACTCTAGCAGTTAGGTGCTCTGCTCTACTCTAGAGATCTGGTGCTCTGCTCTACTCTAGCTGTTAGGTGCTCTACTCTAGCAGTTAGGTGCTCTACTCTAGCAGTTAGGTGCTCTACTCTAGCAGTTAGGTGCTCTACTCTAGCAGTTAGGTGCTCTACTCTAGCTGTTAGGTGCTGTGCTCTACTCTAGCTGTTAGGGGTCTGCTCTACTCTAGAGGTTAGGTGCTCTGTTTTAAGGCTGAGCAAATTAAGCTGGTCTTGGCAATTTGGTACTAAACAAGTTTGGTCCCAGATTCCCAGTCTCTACTGGACAACAGAATGATTGAACATATTACCAATTCTTTCCTTCATTAATGCTTCTAGCGCCTAACACAGCTTTCCATCTGTCTCATACTCCACTTAAGTTTTATCTTTATATTATGTAACTTCATTACCACCTCCAACTCTTAATTTGCATATCATAGACTATGTTTGGTTTGCCCAATTTACCCCCAGCTCCTCAAGGGAAGGTTATATGTTTCATGCATCTACACTGACAGAAGACAAGACCCCCGACTGGGTTCTCTGCTCATTGGCCTCAATGCAGAGGGATGGATGGCCAATGTGATTGGGGTATCTCTACAGACCTTGGTGGGAAGTATATTGAAGTATATTGCCTCTCCCAAAAGTAAAATAATAAGAATAATAATAGTTAAAACAAAAATCCATATACATATAAACTGGCTTCTACACTGGGCCAAAATGATAGGGGTGTAACTGCTGGAATAGAAGGGGTTGTAAGGACCCAAACTGAATAATAATGACCACAGTGTCTGCTGTAAAAAGCCATAGACAGTCAATATGTTTTGGTCCTGTTGGGGACTGTTTGGGCCTTGTGCTTGAAAAGCCAGGGGAGCTTATTTTGAATCTTAGTCCTGACGTGGTTTCTTTCTGCCCAGGACATGAGATTTCCAATCTCTGAGGTGGATACGCCAGAAATATATTTTGTAGTGGGACCCAGGTAGTTTGTAAAGGCCCCTGCTTCACATGCACCCCCATAAATTGGTGAAGAACGTAATAAACTAGGGCTGGCTTGATTATTTCTTTCTGCTTTCTATCAAAACCTCCGCAGCACATTTTTGCTTTTCAGATATGTTTTTGGGTGGAAATTACCTAAGTGTGGGCAAATTGTGGCCCTTTTTTTTTAAGGTTTATATATTCCTACAGAATATATAATGTTAGCCTTGGGCTGCAGCTGCCGTAATACAGAAGTCCAATGGAGCAGAAGGCATGATGATTTTATATAGACAGTAATTCTATATTTGCAAACTCTGCCCGAGAACACCGTCTGGCTTCCAGTAAATCTCATTGAAAAATGACTTCTATATAAAAATGCCCCACTTTAACGTGCCCTTGTGGGAAATCTGGGAGCTATTTTTAGGCTCTTACAAGAGACATAACGGCCCGACCGTACGTAACACGGATATATCAAGGGCAGCCGACGGCAATTTAAAGGCTTGTACATTGGGATCTGGTCTTGTAAAGGAAATATATTCTGCCCAAATTACCCGCAAATGCTATAAACTAAGGAAAAGGGGGGCTCAATTGCCGTCACAACTGATTATACATTGCAAGAATGGTGTCAAAAACAGTTTTTCTCAGCTATTTGGCAATTCGATTAACAGTTTAATTGGTTTCTCAGATATCTCTCTTCTTCCCCTGATAATTTAATATTGTAAAGTTATTTTGTCCCTCCAGCAGAGACAAAATATTTGTTTAGAAGAAACTCTATTCATAGGTGTCAGACTGGCCCACATGGAGACCAGGAGATATCCCAGTGGGCCCCGTGGCTCTGGGTCTTTGGGCAAAGTTTGTTGTTGGTGTGTACAGCAGAATATCTTTGCAGGGAGGAACTATGAGGCCGGTAGCAGTGAAGGTTTGCTGCATGGTGGATATTATCAGCAGCGGCCAGAGGCTTTTGAAGTAAGTTCCTCCGGTGGGCCCAAGGGTCCCTAGTCTGACACTCTTATTAATGGTGGCTGTTGGCTATACTGTCACCCCCATTCAATCATTTCTCAACTGTGAGAGTCACCAATGCTGACAAACTTGAGCCTTTACCAATATCAGCTATAGGATGACTGCAGCAAATTGTCCAGAGTGAGTGGTGGGAAACTATCATCTGTGTGTGCTATAGGTTACAGCAGGGGTCCCCAACCTTTTTTAGCCATGAGCCACTTTCAAATGTAAAAAGAGTTGGGGAGCAACACAAGCATGAAAAAAAGTCCCCAGGAATGTCAAATAAGGGCTTTGATTGACTATTTGGTAGCCCCTCTGTGGACTGGCAGCCTACAGGAGACTCTGTTTGGCAGTGCACCTGTTTTTTATACAACCAAAACTTGCCTCCAAGCCTGGAATTCAAAAATAATCACCTGCTTTGAGGCCAAACATCCAAGGGGTTGCTCACTAACCACTGGGTAGGTACCACTGGTTTACAGATAGATCCTCAATATGGCATCTCAAATATATTTGAATGATATAAAATTAAAGGCATGTGGCCACACACAGATTCCATCCAATGGACAGCACTCCTTTTTCCATAAAACCGTCTTTATTTTTCTTAGGACAGCAACATGCAACGTTTCGAGTGGCACTCCACTCTTTATCAAGATGCTTGATAAAGAGTGGAGCAGCCAATGTGAATGGGCTACTGGACGTGCACCCAATATCAAAAATTTGGGCAGAAATGTGAGTGCGGTCTGATTTGTTCTTTATGTGGCCACACACACACAGTCATATTGCAAATATGTGGGTAGGAAACCCAAAGTCTAAGCGCTGGGATTCGTGGTGGACGTGTGGCTCCATTATGTAGTGGTGGGTCATTGGTCTTTGGTCTTCATTTTGGCCACTTGCAAAAGAGGTTGACAACACACAAAGAGTCTCTTCAATGTGCCTGATGTTTGTTTGTGTGTTTGGCCAACATTGCATATAAAATACAATTTAGGTATAATGTTGTTGTGCACAGCGAAAACAATTCTTTTTTACCTGTTAACTTTAATGCGTAGGGTCCTTAGGTGCCCTGAACTGTGCTTTGGTTTTCCTGGAAAAAAAACGTCAGTTTTTCTAAAGTATAAACATGTGTTTTACATGTTAAACACCCTAGTGATTATGGCCTATTTTCCGATTACTGAACTTAATTGTCTCCGACATTACCTGGGGCTGTGACTCAAGGAATGAATTAGCGTAGGTGAGTGTGGCTAATGAGTTACCAAAGGTTGAGCAATGAAACCATGGTAAATGTTAACCTTCAGCCGTACAAATAAACATGATATTGTCCTTATCCATTCAATCAATCCTATGCTTATTTTCAGATACAATTGTAGCTGTCTACAGAGAGACAGTCAGCGCTTCACAATGCAGGTGAATCCCAAGCCCAAAGTCATTTCATGCTGGAACAATACAAGATCATCTTGGGATCCCTGTTCTGACGGTGCGGAATCAGCTTGAATCAAGGTCCCACTGGAGAAGCAGTTGCTGACCACTTGCCTGTCCCAAGATGGATTACAAATATATGGAGAGAGGGTGATATGGCTCCTCTGCTGCAGGAACTGGTTAAGCATTACACAGCATGCACGGGTGTATGTGGAATGAATAAGCTGCTTCATTGAGGTCAATTGTGCACACACACACTCGCAAAACAAGGTTTATGAAGCAAGGCGTCTAGGGGAATGACCTGTGAATTGGTTGTTTGGCTTTGGCTATAAAGTGACATCACGGCTCGAGTTGTCAACGGGATGGTTACAAAACCAGCAAGCTCTCTATGTGCACTACAGAGAGCAGGCTGCTTGGGGCACAGACACAACTGCTTCTTGGTACAGTGTTTATATATTTTTATTATACACGGCCGCATATTGAAATGTGGGCAACCTATTTGATAACAGATCATTTTAGAAAAGTTTCCTACAAAGTATTTTTCTAAAGCCGCTTCCATGAAACCCTGAGTCTTTCTTCCCACCTTATTGGATCAATAGGCCGTTGCTCTTGCCACTTGGAGCTTCCTAAAGGGACACTTTTCTATGAAACCCTGAGTCTTTCTTCCTATCTTATTGGATCAATAGACCATTACCTTTGCCACTTGGAGCTTCCTAAAGAGACACTTTTCATCCACAGCCAAGGACGAACCCAAGAGTTGGCAGTGCCATGGCAGAAAAGTGCGAGTATATTGCCAACATGTATGGCTACGATTTGGGCCGCCAATTTGTGGATTTTAAACCGTTGGGGTTTGGGGCTAATGGCTTAGTTCTGTCGGCTGTTGATAGCAAGCACTCCAGAAAGGTAGCTGTGAAAAAGATCACAATCAGTGATGGCCGAAGCATGAAGCACGCCTTGAGGGAAATAAAGATTATCCGGCGGCTGAGTCATGACAACATTGTAAAAGTCCATGCTGTACTTGGTCCAAGAGGAGCTGACTTGCAAGGAGACATCTTAAAGTACAACTTGGTTTATATTGTGCAGGAGCACATGGAGACGGACCTCGCCCAACTGCTGGAACAAGGTCCTCTAACCGAAGACCACGCTAAGCTGTTCATGTACCAACTTCTCCGAGGGCTCAAGTACATTCACTCAGCCAACGTGCTTCACAGAGATTTAAAGCCAGCCAATATATTCATCAGTACTGAGGAACTGCTGCTCAAGATCGGGGACTTTGGACTGGCACGGATTGTAGATCAACATTACTCACACAAGGTATAGTGACTTCTTAAAATCATATAACATCAACAAGAATCAGACGAAACGAGCAAATTGCAAATGTAAAATAAAACAGATAGGCCATGGGTTTTATTAGTGCACCTTTGTAGAAGAAAGGTTTTTAGACCTTGGACCTCGTTTGTGGTTCTATCAGCTGTTGTCTAAAAGCAATATTGAAAATGAAATGCAATTTTACCCCCAAATGTCTGACCAAGGGGTTGTGCTTTTAGGAATATTTAGGAAAACACATTGGTATTGAGTTTAAATTTCACCCTAGTTATCCTTCAGGCTGGACCACCCATGGTTTTGCTAAAAATCCAGTCACTCCGTTACAGCAGAATGTTTTTAAACTAGTGAAGATTTTATATACAAATTCGTTTTACTGACAAAAGAGATTTATTATTATAAATGATCTACGGAAGGCAGGTTTGCTTTTTTTTTTTTTTTTAAATTAAAGGAATCTTCTCCGATGCTTTTATGTTAATCAACAACAAATATCCTTGTATGAAAGGAGTGTCGGTCACCCCAAACTGCTAAGCGTTTCCTGATAATCTTATCAGTCTGTTGTATCAGTTCTAAAGAATTCAGCGGCTTTCATGAAGAACACTTCCAGGACGTTAAAGGTCCTTCCTTGGAAGATCAACTCAGTTCAAGTCTTCCTTAAAGGGCACCAATCATGACCAAAATCATTTCCTAAGTAAATACACTATGTGAAAGTTCAAGAAATCCAATTTTTAAAACAGTTAGAATTGTTTGTATAATGTAAATGATCAGCTCACTATTCCTTCTGCAAGATCTCTACTATCTCCACTGCAGTTCTAGCTGAGGCAGCCATCTTGGATTTCACTGGCTCCTCCTACCTATATCTTCCCAGCCAACTGTAGCTCTGAAATCTCGCACATGCTCAGTTGAAATTCCTTGTTGCTTATCAACCCTTCTAAGCTATTTTCAAATCAGCCAAACCTGTGTGTTAGCTGCTGTTCAGTAGTGCTGCCACCTGCTGGAAGTTACTGTGTGCCCTTCATTTGCATAATTACATCACCAGCAGGGGACAAGAGAGGGAAATCTCCTGATACTTCTAGTGGAGGAGTTAACTAAAACAAGGCATTCTGGGTAGAATACTCAAAACAGTGTTACAATCTGAGCATGCTCCTGAAATTTGCATATTAGAGTCTCTGTTATAGTCTCAGTATGGCCTCCCTCAGTGATAGAACCCATTTGACAAAGTAAGGGATTTTATTAAAACCTGCAGTTTTTTCAAAAAACTATATATGTAGTTTGATTAAACGGGTTTAGCTTGAACTGGTCAGATAATTAGTTAATATGTGTTTGATTTTGGCTATGATAGGTGCCCTTTAAGAATTTCAGTAGGGTTGAATATGGGAATTTGACCATCCCAAAACCGAAAATCTGTGCTCTGTGACATATTTTGTGTAGATTGAATGGAAATGTATGGGGGCTACAGCTCCTGCAATCATATTTACAATAATATTTTATAAATGTATTTATTATTTTTAACGTTAATAATTTTATGGTAGAAAGTAGTGGTGTCAAAAGCAATCAGAAGATGTTCAGATCTTGATAAGGGAAAGCAGGTCCAGATTTAGGGTCTTACTGGGGGGCCCTGCCACAACCCCACTCCAGCCCCCTGTGTGTACCTTTTTTTTGCAGCGACCAGGGCAGGAGAGGGATGTCAGGGGCAGTGTTGACCTATTTGGGCAGGGAGTAGGTCTGGACTGGTGGGTCCAATGAGAGCCGGTGTCCTGCTGGCCCAGTCCAACCCTGTCCAGGTAGTAATAGACCATAGAAAGCTGGGATTAGGTTACTGGTATAGAAGGTTCTGCCAAATAACATTAACATGATCATTATTCCAGAAACTTGTGGCTCATGTTCTTGATAAAGCTCAATAGTTTCTTTCCCTGAAGAACATGATTCCCTTTTTTTGTTAAGGTTAGTTCTGGAGATTCACCCCCTATTAAACTTTGGAACCTTTTTTTATTTTCTCTTTGGTCTTGGTGTGTCTTGGTGGATGACCAATTATGAGTAATGGAAAGATTGTATGTGAGAACACAGAGCATACAATGCTTCCCCCCCCCCAAATGTTGTACAGGTATAGAATCTGTTATCCAGATAGAGCTGGATTATGGAGAGGCGTCTCCCATAGACTCCATTTTATCCAAAGAAATCATTTTTAATTATTTGGATAAAATGAAGTCTATGGGGCGAATTCACTAAGTGCCGAAGCGCCGAACGCTAGCGTCAATTCGCTAGCGTTGGGCATTTTTGTTAATTCGCAAATTCACTAACGAACGCTGGCATAAATTCGCTAGTGTTACTTCGCACCCTTACGCCAGGTGAATTTTCGCTACAGATGTAACCAAGCAAATTCACTAACTTGCGCAGTGTACTGAACGCTAACTTTTACACTAGACTTCCTTCGCCACCTCAGACCAGACGAAGCGCAATAGAGTAGATAGGGATTGCTTCAAAAAAAGTTTACATTTTTTCTAAGTCCCAAAAAACGCTGGCGTTTTTTCTATATCATGGGTGATAGGCTGAAAAAGATCGAAAACATTTTTGGGGCTCCGCTCCTTCCCCTGACCCTAATTTACATATGCAAATTAGGATTCGGTTTTTCCAGGCACAAGGATTCGTCCGAATGCTGCTGATAAAGGCCGAATCTTGGATTTGGTGCGTCCCTAGTTTTATGACCATATAAAAACACAAGACCGAAGGCCAAGGTGACTTCTACTATCCTCATATTTTGCATCAGGGGGGGTACTTTATTATACTCAGTTTCAGTTAGTCATGTGACAGAAATGACATCACTAGGCTCCGATTATAACTGATGACATCACTAAACACCATTTATAATAATATAATTTACAGGATATTCATGGCTCTTGTGTATTATATATAAATATATATATATAATTCAGCCCATATTCTTTCTGTTTCATTGGGTCTCTATACAGAGCTGAACCAGTGACAGATCCAGACTGACTTATAGAATTAATGTAATTTGAGTGTGACAACAGCTCTTGGCTCACAACTTGTCCCTATATAACCCATAATCCAGAGTGTCAGCTTCATGATGCAGATCCTTGATTGACAGGCTTATTTTTAAAGTGTTTCCGCAGCAGCTGGAAGGTTTGGTGGCATCAAGGTTGAGCTTCAGTGGCCGCATCATTAGATCTGCTCCAGACACCTTTGCAATTCCCAGTTGTGTAAATGCCGGAGATTAGTGTTTTATTGGCTCGGCCACTTTCTGCTCGGCGTGTTCACTTTAGTGATTAACTGCTGCTCAGCTGGAAACTGCCGCCGATCCTGATTATTTCGCTGTTTCCCCGTCTCTCTGCTGCAGATATAATGGATGAATTCTAATGCGGATAGTTCCTGGAATGTTGTCAGAGGGGTAGGTTAATTATTCTGCCTAATTTAGCTCCTGAATAAAACATTAGCCACTGCATTAACCCATCCGAGGATAGGCATTGCGTTTTTCTCGGATGGTTCTGTTTCCATTAAAAGCAATGGGCAGGCGGCATTGTCTGGTTCCTGGAGCTTCTCCTCCGACGTTTGCCATGAGCCTCCAAAGGCCTCCTGTATAGTAACTGGGAACAAGTAGAATTGTGCATAGTCGCTGGGAACAAGTAGAAAAATCTGGTTTAGAAAAAAGCCACTTTTGTGCTTGTGTTACTGGTAATCCAGAAACCTGTTATCCAGAAAGCCCCAAATTATGGGAAGGCTGTATCCCATAGACTCCATTTTATCCAAAAAATCTAAATTTGTAAAAATAATTACAGTACCTTGTACTTGATCCCTAATAAAATATAATTAATCCTTATTGGAGGCAAAACCAGCCTATTGGGTTGATTTAATCTCAATGTAACTGAATGTGTCTCAGTGGGACCTGGATTTTACTATTGAGTGCTGTTCTTAGATCTACCAGGCAGCTGTTATCTTGTGTTAGGGAGCTGTTATCTGGTTACCTTCCCATTGTTCTTTTGTTTGGCTGCTGGGGAGGGGAAGGGAGGGGGTGATATCACTCCAACTTGCAGTACAGCAGTAAAGAGTGACTGAAGTTTATCAGAGCACAAGTCACATGATTGGGGGCAGCTGGGAAATCGACAATATGTCTAGCCCCATGTCAGATTTCAAAATTGAATATAAAAAAATCTGTTTGCTCTTTTGAGAAATGGATTTCAGTGCAGAATTCTGCTGGAGCAACACTATTAACTGATTCATTTTGAAAAAATGTTTTTTTCCCCATGACAGTATCCCTTTAAGTGAACATTTAGTAAATTATAGAATGACTAATTTAAAGCTTTTCAAAACTTTTCAAATGGTATTCATTTTCTCTTTCTTATATGTTTTTTAATTATTTGCCTTCATCTTCTGACTCTTTCCAATTTTCAAACGGGGGTCACTGACCCCATCTAAAAAAAATGCTCTGTAAGGCTAATGTTTTATTGTTATTGCTACTTTTTATTACTCATATTTCTATTCAGGCCTCTCCTATTCACATTCCAATCTCTTATTCAAATCAATGTATGGTTGCTAGGGGAATTTGGACTCTAGTAACCAGATTGGTTAAGATGCAAACTGGAGAGCTGCTGAATAAAAAGCTAAATAACTCAAAAACCAAAAATAATAAGAAATTAAAACCAATTGCAAATTGTCACAGAATATCACTTTCTACATCATACCTCTCAGCTGTCCCATTTTATGCAGGACAAGACAATCCCAATTTTGACAGCTCAGCCCGCAGTCCCGGGTTTCTTACTGAAGTGTCCCGACTTCCTCCTGCACTGACTTGGTAAAAAGATACAACGTTTCTGAAACTTAATTAAAATAAGAGGTTTTGGCAGAGAGCTCAGAACACTCAGCAGCTACCCTTAGATACATTTAAGATAAGCAAAGAAACAATTGTAACTATGTAAAATAAGCCGATCTCCTGGGAGAACTGAGACTCACAGCTTAGAGGGCAATTCGCTTTCATTAGCAAAACTGTTATAACTCATAAAACATTAAACTAAAACTCCCAGAAATGTGTTCAAACTTTCATAACCTGCCAAATTTTGTAAAATATACATGATAATTGGGGTGTGTGGCAATAAAATGGATGTGGCCAAAAAAATTCGCTGTATATCATATATGAGACAGTTTGATGTTAGAGAATAACCCATTCAAGAGAACCAATCAGTGAATAACAAATATCTTCCAACTGTTTTCCCCTGTGTCTATGGCCAGTAGTGTTCCTTGTGTTACCTACAGAATATGGAAGGGAGAGGGGCAGGACACTGCTCAGTACATAATACTATTTCTATTTGTATTTAAAAACTTGGGATAGATGCAGGGCACCCCTGAGCATGAACATAAATGGAGAATTTACAGTCTTATTGACAAAGTACAGAATAGGCATACCAAGGGATAATGTACCCCCTACTGTAAATGATAAGGATATTAGAAGTCACTGAGGGGTTGTTCTGTAACCATATAAAGGCACAAGGCTGCAGGCTGAGTTATACAGGGAACTCTGAGTATCACTCATGTATTATAAGGGATAATGTACCCCCTACTGTAAATGATAAGGATATTAGAAGTCACTGAGGGGTTGTTCTGTGACCATATAAAGGCACAAGGCTGCAGGCTGAGTTATACAGGGAACTCTGAGTATCACTCATGTATTATAAGGGATAATGTACCCCCTACTGTAAATGATAAGGATATTAGAAGTCACCGAGGGGTTGTTCTGTGACCATATAAAGGCACAAGGCTGCAGGCTGAGTTATACAGGGAACTTTGAGTATCACTCATGTATTATAAGGGATAATGTACCCCCTACTGTAAATGATAAGGATATTAGAAGTCACTGAGGGGTTGTTCTGTGACTATATAAAGACACAAGGCTGCAGGCTGAGTTATACAGGGAACTCTTGAGTATCACTTGTGTATTATAAGGGATAATGTACCCCCTACTGTAAATTATAAGGATATTAGAAGTCACTGAGGGGTTTTTCTGTGACCATATAAAGGCACAAGGCTGCAGGCTGAGTTATACAGGGAACTCTGAGTATCACTCATGTATTATAAGGGATAATGTACCCCCTACTGTAAAAGATAAGGATATTAGAAGTCACTGAGGGGTTGTTCTGTGACCATATAAAGGCACAAGGCTGCAGGCTGAGTTATACAGGGAACTCTGAGTATCACTCATGTATTATAAGGGATAATGTACCCCCTACTGTAAAAGATAAGGATATTAGAAGTCACTGAGGGGTTGTTCTGTGACCATATAAAGGCACAAGGCTGCAGGCTGAGTTATACAGGGAACTCTGAGTATCACTCATGTATTATAAGGGATAATGTACCCCCTACTGTAAATGATAAGGATATTGGAAGTCACTGAGGGATTTCATGAGCATAGAAAGACACTAAGGGGTCCATTTACTAAAGTGCGGTAAATTTGACTGTAAGTTTCCGCATGTTATTGCTGAGAATATTTTTACGCCAGAATATTCGCAGCGACTAAGTTTACTAAACAGTGATACGCTCAGAAGTCATTGCGATCACTTGCGGTAACTACGTTAAGGAACCAGTTAAGTTAGCGGTAATTTTAGCGAGATGCGAATTTTCTGGCGAAAAATTAAGTTTTTGCGAATATTTATGCTATAAAATAGTCTTGTTTTATGGCGGTTATTATGGCAATTTTTACTGTGACATTTATGGCCAGAAATGCATCTTCAAAACTCATAAACTTTATTGACTGATGATTAGACCATCCAACAACATCACCAGACTAACACCAATCAAACATGTCTGCATCATATAAACCCTTCTGCCAATAGAATCATAGGAACAAGAAATGATACCAGTCAATCTCTTTGCTTCGTAGAAATACACAGTTTAATGTAACCAATCACAATGAAACCAAAGAAGCGTAGAGGCTGACGAATCCTTGGACTGTGATGCCGCTGCCAATAATACGACTCTGAGCTGAAACCGCTGCTGTTGCACCAGATAGAAGCAGAAGCCAAAACATCCTGACAGCAATAGCTACAGATCTCTCTCCTGTCAGCAAAGAATGATGGGTAAAAAAAAACACTATTATGGGATATTTCCTGCCCCTTGAGAATTTTCTGGCGAAAAAAAATACTTTTACGCCACTACATAGGTGGCGATAAAAGTTTGCGAATATTCTGGTGTTAATTTTGTCTTTAGCACATTTCACCGTTTAGTAAACAGTTAATATTTACATAGCGTTATTTTCAGCGAATGCGATAACTGGTGAACAATTATTCTTGCGCAAGAAAATTTGCAAATTTATATTTACCGCAGGTTAGTAAACTGGCGATAACATATTTGGCGAAAATTCTGTCTATATATTGTGCGAATATTTTTAACGCACTTTAGTAAACGGACCCCTTAACCTAAGTTTTAGTACTTTTATACATGGAACACCAAGATGACAAATATTCTTAGATTTTACAACAGGCGCATTATTTTTATTAACACATGTTTCAATAGTCATGTGACAGATTTATGACTAAGTGGCAGTTATAAGGATATATTTTACAGGTTATTCATGGGAGGGAGGGGTGGGTGATATGACTCCAACTTGCAGTACAGCAGTAAAGAGAGACTGAAGTTTATCAGAGCACAAGTCACATGACTGGGGGCGGCTGGAAAACTGACAAAATGTCTAGCCCCATGTCAGATTTCAAAATTAAATATAAAAAAATTCAGTTTGCTCTTTTGAGAAATGGATTTCAGTGCAGAATTCTGCTGGAGCAGCACTATTAACTGATGCATCCCATGACAGTATCCCTTTAATGTCTGATCTGTCTCTGAGATGGGCTGGTAACTCAGAAGGGAGAGAAATCTCAGGATCAGGGCACGGCTCCCATTAGATTTGTGATGGAGCATTCCGGCCGATTATGGAAATAATACCAGCGGATTGGAAGGCTTTAATCTGCCAATAAATGATATGCTGCTGAGATTTGCTATCATAATGAGAAGTGTCTGTATCACATGGAGAAAGTTACATTTAAACCTTTGGCTCACAAGCAGCGCCAGTTTCATGCCGTAAAGATCATCCCAGAGCCATTTAATTGCACTGACCCCTCTCTGACTACAGAACATCTCTGTGCCGGAACAAACTGGTTCAGACTGTAACATTCCTGATTGAGATTATAATGGATGTTCCCTTAATGTTGTTTAATGTGATTTAAAAGGTTATCATGTGAGACGGTAATTAGGCTGGTGTGATGCCATTCTGCACTGCAAGTAAAGGTAACGCTGCCTATTAAAGGGGCAGTTCACCTTAAAGTTCTTTTTTTGTATGATATAGAATGGCCTATTTTAAGCAACTTTTCAATTTTTATTACAGTTTCACCTTTTTCTAACTCTTTCTGGCTTTTAAAGGGGGGTCACTGACCCTGGCAGCCAAAAAACTGTTGTTCTGTGAGGCTACAATGTCATTTTTCTTGTTACTTTTTATTCGTTAGCCTCTCCTATTCATATTCCAGTCTGTCATTTATATCACTGCCTGGTTGCTAGGGTAACTTGGAATGATACTGATACTGAACTGAAATTGAAAACTGGAGAGCTGCTAAATAAAAGGCTAAATATTTAAAAAAACAAACAAAAAACACAAATAATAAAAAATGAAAGTCAATTATAAATTGTCTATGATTTATGAATATCATGCTCTACATCATACAGATATAGGAACTGTTATCCTGAATGTTCGGGACCTGGGGGTTTTCGGATAACGGATCTTTCTTTAAATTCGATCTTAATACCGTAAGTCAAATAGAAAATCTTAAAAACATTAAATAAGCCCAATAGGCTGGTTTGGCTTCCAATAAGGATTAATTATATCTTAGTTGGGATCAAGTACAAACTACTGTTTTATTATTACACAGAAAAATGAAATCATTTTGGATTATTATTATTCCCGTAATTCAGAGCTTTCTGAATAACGGGATTCCAGATAACCAATCTCATGTCTGTACTTAAATTTAAAATTCAGGTGAGCAACCCCTTTAAAGTATGGCATTTTGTGCCCAGTTTTTGCACCCTATAATCCACTTTATAAATTTAACCTTAAATCTTTAACCCATACATCCATATGTTAGGAATAGTTGAGTGGCCTTAACTTGTAAGCAACCCCCACCATACAGGCAAAACAATGGCATACAGTGCAGAGATCAATTCAAGATTTAGGCAGGTGCAACTTGATGGTCCCTTCCATTCAAACCCCTTTCTACACCCATTACATAGTTACATAGTTACATAGTTAAATCGGGTTGAAAAAAGACAAAGTCCATCAAGTTCAACCCCTCCAAATGAAAACCCAGCCCCATACATACACCCCTCCCTACTTTTAATTACATTCTATATACCCATACCTATACTAACTATAGAGCTTAGTATCACAATAGCCTTTGATATTATGTCTGTCCAAAAAATCATCCAAGTCCCTCTTATAGTCATTAACTGAATCAGCATCACAACATCACCCGGCAGTGCATTCCCCAACCTCACTGTCCTGACTGTGAAGAACCCCCTACGTTGCTTCAAATGAAAGTTCTTTTCTTCTAGTCTGAAGGGGAGGCCTCTGGTACGGTGATCCACTTTATGGGTAAAAAGGTCCCCTGCTATTTGTCTATAATGTCCTCTAATGTACTTGTAAAGTCTAATCATGTCCCCTCGCAAGCACCTTTTTTCCAGAGAAAACAACCCCAACCTTGACAGTCTCCCCTCATAATTTAACTCTTCCCTCCCTCTAACCAGTTTAGTTGCACTTAGTCTCTGCACTCTCTCCAGCTCATTTATATCCCTCTTAAGGACTGGAGTCCAAAACTGCCCCCATACTCCAGATGAGGCCTCACCAGGGACCTATAAAGAGGCAAAATTATGTTTTCATCCCTTGAGTTAATGCCCTTTTTTATGCAAGACAGAACTTTATTTGCTTTAGTAGCCACAGAATGACACTGCCCAGAATTAGACAACGTGTTATCTACAAAGACCCCTAGATCCTTCTCATTTAAGGAAACTCCCAACACACTGCCATTTAGTGTATAACTTGCTTTTATTACATCCATTACACTGACCTGATTGAGGACTGAGCATGAGCTTTTGCTACACAAGGTCTGATGAAGGTCGTTGGGTTTTATTGCCGTTTATGGTCGGACAACCAGAATATATTAAGAAACCAATACAGGTATGGAACCTGTTATCCAGAATGGGACCTGGGGTTATCCAGATAAGGGATCTACTTTGATTACAATAAGGATTAATTATATCTTAGTTGGGATCAAGTACAAGCTACTGTTTTATTATCACACAGAAATAGGAAATCATTTTTTATTTTATTTAATTGAATTATTTGATTTAAATGGAGTGTATGGTAATGGGCATCCTGTAATTCAGAGCTTTCTGGATGACAGGTTTCCAGATAATACATGTACAAACATTTCTATGGCCTCTTGATAAGTAACTGATCCTAACAAAGCATTGCCCTTGATTTTAAATACAAAAAAATCTGTATAAAGGAGACACAGGCTTTATCCTGCGCTTTGTATCCTGCTTATAAATCAGTGAATTACATAACCTGACATTTCATATTTGGCCCCCAGCTCATGAGCTCGTTTTTTACCCATTGTAACATTGCAGTATATTAATACTGAGCGGAGGAAATTACTGTACAGTAAATCCAGTAAAAGCTATTCATGTGTCTCCTGCTGCTGTACAGAGAATATTGCCTTAAACCTCTCAACAGTATAACACCAGTCTCCCTTACCATAGTTATAGGGGTGCTTCATCCTTAAAGGGGCTGTTCACCTTTGTAACTTTTAATATGATGTAAAGAGGGACAATTTGCAATTGGTTTTCATTTTTTATTATTTGTGGTTTTTGAGTTATTTAGCTTTTTATTCAGCAGCTCTCCAGTTTGTTATTTAAGCAGTCTGGTAACTAAGGTCCAAATTCCCCTAGCAACCATGCATTGATTTGAATAAGAGACTGGAATATAAATAGGAGAGGTCTGAATAGAAAGATGAGCAATAAAAAAGTAACAATAACAATACATTTGTAGCCTTACAGAGCATTTGTTTTTTAGAGGGGGGTCAGCGACGCCCATTTGAGTCAGAAGAAGCAGGCAAATAACTATAAAACTATAAAACAATAAATAATGAAGACCAATTGAAAAGTAGCTTAGATTCGGTCATTCTATAACATACTAAAAGTTACCTTAAAGGTGAACCACCCCTTTAAAGAGATTGTTCTTCTTCGAGTTAACTTTTAATATAATATAGAATGACTAATTCTAAGCAACTTTTTAATTGGCCTTCCTTTTTTCTTTATTTGCCTTCTTCTTCTGATTCTTTCCAGCTAAAAACAAATGCTCTGTAAGGCTAAATCTGTTGTTACTGCTGTAAATTATTTCTCATCTTTCTATTTTTGCCCTTTCCTATTCCAGTCTCTTTATCAAATTAATGTATGGTTTATAGGGAAATTTGGACCCCAGCAACCGGATTGCAGAAATTGTAAACTGGAGATCTGCTGAATAAAAAGCTAAATAACTAAAAAAAAACACAAATAATAAAAAATGAAAACCAATTGCAAATTGTCTCAGAATATCCCTCTCTATATCATACTAAAAGTTAATTTAAAGGTGAACAATCCCTTTGAGTTGACATTTGGTTTAATGTAGAGAAACAGTTGTTTTTCATTTATGAGTTATTTAGCTTTTTATTCAGCAGTTTGAAACTTTACAGTCTACTTGGTAGGGTCCAAATTACGTGCAAGAGACTGGAATATGAATAGGAGAGGCCTGAATAGAAAGGTGAGTAATAAAAAGTAACAATAACAATACATTTGTAGCCTTACAGAGCATTTTTTTTTTAGATGGGGTCAGTGACCCCCATACAGCACAGCGCCGCCTTGCACCCGTCAGCATGTAGAGCTGTATTTCCAGTGTAACACTAGGTGACGAGTGAAGCCAGACTGCTAATGCTTTGTAAATGAGCCCCCCATTAGTGCTTTTGCACCCGGGTCTCTATAAATGGCCCCTATGGATCTGCAATACTCTAATGCCAGAAGAGCTCAATCTATTTTGGAACTACAATTCCCCGCATCCTTGCTAAGTTTTGTAGCTCAGCAATAGTCGGAGGGAGGCAATTCACGCGGCAGTGTTGTAACAAAACATAATATAATCATTGCTTTATTGGGTTTTCACACTGGCAGAACACTGTGTTCCGGTTTCATTGCTATAACTTGAGCACAGCTCCAACAATATCGCAATGAAACTCTGCAAATCTCCGTAATGAGGGTCATGTGCCGAGTACAAGAAGTTATGCAACGAGCAGACGAGGCCCAGTAATGATTTTATGGCTCTGGATTTTCTTATCTTGTAATGCAAGGAATGTTTATTGTGTGTTATGTGTGTGTTTTTTGCACCAGGAGGTGTAGGCTACATTGAAAAAACATTGAAAAAATTGAGTGTATAGAGCAATATCCCATTACGGAGAGCAAGTGGGTGCAATCTGCCCAGAGTTTGCCCATATTCCTGAATGGAATGGAAGTTGCAGCACATATTTTGCATTTGTTTCTATCTGTCCTGCTGTGTAAAGTGACTGCTGCACATCAGAATGGGACAAGTGTCCCCTCCTTCTGGACTCCGGGGCAGGGTTCCTTCTAAGCTGTGTGCAGACAGATATATTTTTGAGGTTAGCACACACAATCAGGGTTGGATATACATAGTGAGTGCCCTTAGGCTGCTTGGGTTCATCACTCCTTGCCTTCACATGCACAAATTTGAATCATCAGGCAGCACTGAGGTTTTGTGCACAAGAAATTTAAAAAATGACTCTCCTTAGCAACCCCTGAACATCCGAACGGATGTGGATGTGTGGCATGCCGCCCCCTAAAATCCTGCTGCCCTAGGCCTGAGCCTTGGTGGCCTTTCCACAAATCCGAGCCTGCTCCCACTGACCCAGGTCCACTTCCAACTTTGTGAACCCTCCCTTCCCATCGGTCGCGTTTGAAAAGGAGTGAGGTATATGTTGTACAACAGGGGATTTGTGAAGCTTGTGACTGGGGTGGGGGCCACAGACAGCCCAGTCCAACACTGCACACAACAAATCATGCAATAGTATATTTAGTGAAACACTTTAGGGTTCATGGTTTTTCACAGTTTGCTTCTTGCCCTGCAGTAGAATGGGAAACAATTTTTGAAACCCAACCTGAACCTGTTACCAATGACCCAGATCCACAACCCACTATTTTCTTATCTGAAACCTGATCCACAACCAGCAATACATTTGGTACCCCTGCCCATCCCTTTACCTGTGCGTCATTTAGACATGCGATTGGGTGTTCCAGCAGGCGTAGGCAGGGGCGATCCTGGCCCCTCTGCTGCCTGAGGCAGCCCCGGAAATACGCTCTTAAAGTACCAGGAGCAGCATTTTTGCTGCCCCTGGTACCTAGTGGGGTGCTGCTGCCTGAGGCAACAGCCTCAACTCACCTCATTGGCGAAGCACCCCTGGGCATAGGGCATATCTGGGCCCGTTACTTATTGCCTGCGCTATAGCAGATGGTAAGAATGGTGTTGCTTTGCACCCGCAATCACTGTGCTATACCCGTTGTAAGGTGCAGAGTGCGGCCAGACCACAGACACCTCTGGATAATATTGTGGGCGTGCTGTTGCACCCTTAATGTTCTTGCACTTCTGTTCTGGGACTAATTCAATTAGCCCATTTATTTATCACTAATTCAGACCCAGCCAAATTTCTGTGCACACTTGTTGAGCAGTTCTATTTTCTGTTGAAAAAGCAGATTGTTGCTGGTAAAATCTTGTTGTGCCATTACCTGCTGGTGTTCCTGGTTAAGCCGGGACTACTCCATGCCTAGATCCAACTTTTACAAGGGCCTTCTTGGGATGTCACCCATAGCCCATATCCTAAACAATCCAGTGACATCAGCAGTGTTTAACTTAACACCCATACGGTTGATCCCTCTATTGATGCATATTTAATTGAACGTTACCTCTTACGCCAGACTTGCCTTCGGCACCTCAGACCAGACGAAGTGCAATAGATTTCCTAAAGAAATTGTTGAAAATTCCCAAAAAAACGCTAGTGTCTTTTCCTTTTTCAGGGTGATAGGCTGAAAAAGAGCGTAAAATTGTTTGGGGTAATCAGCTTCCCCCTACATTTCCTATATAACATATGGAACATAAACTATACACTGGGCTCATGTGTAGGGCAATATAACAACTTTATTTGATTTTATTAAGGTTCCCTGGGCCTGTGTAATGTAATGTATTTGCTGCAACATATACGTCCATTCAACTTTAACTTCCCGCCGTATGCAAATTAGCCAACGCTAGCGCAACTTTGCTTTGCTTGGTGCAGTAACAGTAGCGCAACTTTGCCAGCGTTCGGCACCCTGGATGCAACTATTAGCGTTGTCCTGGCGAATCTATGCCTGGCGAAGTGTTGCGCTGTGATCGAAGCCGTCGCTGGTGAATTTTCCCTGGTTCTGTTAATGATATGGCAGCTACTCACTCTGACTGAATTCAAAGGGCTGTCGGAATGATGAAATAAAAGTATAATTACCCAGGTGAAAGTTCAGAGGATCTTATCTTACATGGGAACTCACTTAAAGGGGACCCGTCACCCAAAAAAATTATTCAAAATCCTATTTTATCACATTAGTCAAGCAAAATGAACTTTAATTACACTATATAAATTATTTGAATCTTTTTTCCTTCAGTCTGGGATTTCAAAATTATAGCAAGCAGGCAGGAGCCATATTGTGGACACTGTTATGAAGGAAAGTCTTGTATCATCTCAGAACAGGGTCGGACTGGGGGGCCCGGGGCCCACCGGGACTGCTGTCCAGGGGCCCCCCGCCGGCCTACTAAAACGCGTCGGCCCAGCAACAGTGGCGTTCGGCGCTCATGCGCAACATAGACACCGCTCGGCACGCATGCGCAACAGCGCCGTTTGGCGCGCATGCACAGGCGGCGCTGCGCATCGCGAGAAAAAAAAGTTTTTTTTTTCCGATTGGAAATATCTACTGAAGGGTTCTGGCCCGGCGGGGGCCCACGAGGGTCGGGGCCCACCGGGTTTTTTCCCGGTATCCCGCCGGGCCAGTCCGACACAGTCCGTCTCAGAATCTTGTTTGTGCACCAGAATGGGGGACCTGATGTCCATCCCCATGTACTGGCTACACAATTAAATGGTGAAGAGAACTGGGGGAATGTGGGGAGAGCAGTGACATGTAGGAAGTGCTGAATGGAAAGTGAAAGTAATTGTCTAAGGCATAGAGGAGGGGCAGACAATATTTGATTGACAGCTGAGATTTTTAAACGAGTTTACAACAGCTATGAATGCTTAAAAAAAAAAATAGAAATTGGATTTCATGTTTAATTTGAAAAGGACTTTTATTATACAGATTTTTGTGTCTGGGTGACAAGTCCACTTTAAGGTGGCCATACACAGGTCGATAAAAGCTGCCGACTGACCGAGTCGGCAGCTTATTGGCCCGTGTATGGGGCTTTTCGGCCAGATCTCGATCGGATGGGACTAAAAATACCGTCGGATTGCGGCCGCATCTGTTTGTTGATTAATAAAAAAAAAAAAAGTTGCAAAAGAACCATAGTTCCCATTTAAAAAAATCCAGTTCTAGGACATTGTGCCAACCCACACGAGACAGTTCCGTCCTTACTACTTGTCATAGGCACATGGGCCGTTGCCTCCTGACTTGCCCGTCTGAATGATATGCAAATTAGTAGGCAGAGAAGCCTATATGTTACCCCTGCCTGCCCCTCGTGAATACAGTGCTCCCAAATGAAGGCAACACTGTATTCATGGTGATCAGTTGGCAGTGATCCTTTAGGCTGTACAAGGTAGCACATTAGATAAATGTGTGAGGCCAAGAACCCAATTATATTCTGAATGATAGAAACCATTTCAGTGCTGGGAACTCGGATGAACCAATCAGAGGTGTAACATCAGTCGATAACCCTGCAGTAATGCTCTATCTGCGACATTAATCTGTATCATTATCTCGGGTAGAATAAAGCCGACTTTCAACAAAGTTGATTTTTCTCACTGGTCCTGTGAACCTGGCAGATCCAGTGTTTCATTTAATGAAGGAAAATGTATCGAAGCCATTCCTGAGCTGCAGTATTTTAAAGGGGAACTCCACTCAAAAACAGCTCTTTGCATAACAATTGTTACACGGTAAGGGGGTTATTTATCGAAGGTCAAATTTCATTGGAGTTTATATAACTCCAATGAACTCACAACTTGGATGGTTTCTAACTGAAGAAAAAACTCGAATCGGGCAGTTTGGGGTTAACAACCCAAAAACTCGTATTGATCGAAACCTTTTTCTATGTAACCCTGTCGCCAAGGAGCTCCGTTGATTGGAGCATCTGGCCTATACATAACCAGCCCTGTGTAGTTCAATAACAGCCACAAAATTCTTCTTCATGTCCTAACATTTCTTTCATTCAAGTTATATAAAATGTTTTCTTATCAGTGATTATATATTGTTCTCATTAAATACTGTTCTATTGAATGTAAAAATGATTTGCCGCTAGTTGCAGCATTGAATGCAGTTACTGAGGCTTTAATAATTCTGTTTTTCTTTAGGGTTATCTCTCCGAAGGGCTGGTAACGAAATGGTATCGATCCCCGCGCCTTCTGCTGTCCCCTAACAACTATACTAAGGCTATTGATATGTGGGCAGCTGGGTGTATACTGGCAGAGATGCTCACAGGGAGAATGCTGTTTGCAGGTAAAGTTTATTCCCATTGTATGTGCTCCTTTAATACTACAGTATATAATACACAAGAGCCATGAATATCTTGTAAATTATATCGTTATAAACAGTGAGTAGTGATTTCATTTCTGTCATTTCTGTCATGGTCATGAAACTCTTCGGTAACTTATAATATCCATATATTTTACAAGAGGGGGTACTTTATTCACTATATAATATATAAGCCATGACTATCCTGAGTGATACTCAGAGTTCCCTGTATAACTCAGCCTGCAGCCTTGTGCCTTTATATGGTCACAGAACCCCTCAGTGACTTCTAATATCCTTATCATTTACAGTAGGGGGTACATTATCCCTTATAATACATGAGTGATACTCAGAGTTCCCTGTATAACTCAGCCTGCAGCCTTGTGCCTTTATATGGTCACAGAACAACCCCTCAGTGACTTCTAATATCCTTATCATTTACAGTAGGGGGTACATTATCCCTTATAATACATGAGTGATACTCAGAGTTCCCTGTATAACTCAGCCTGCAGCCTTGTGCCTTTATATGGTCACAGAACAACCCCTCAGTGACTTCTAATATCCTTATCATTTACAGTAGGGGGTACATTATCCCTTATAATACATGAGTGATACTCAGAGTTCCCTGTATAACTCAGCCTGCAGCCTTGTGCCTTTATATGGTCACAGAACAACCCCTCAGTGACTTCTAATATCCTTATCATTTACAGTAGGGGGTACATTACCCCTTATAATACATGAGTGATACTCAGAGTTCCCTGTATAACTCAGCCTGCAGCCTTGTGCCTTTATATGGTCACAGAACAACCCCTCAGTGACTTCTAATATCCTTATCATTTACAGTAGGGGGTACATAATTCACCATGTTATTATATATACTACACAAATGCAGAGGTCTTTTTTGGTTCTGACCCCACTGTGGTCAAACATTTGGTCAGACCCTCTTAACTAATAAAGTGGTTAGAGATAGGAGTGGGGCAGATAAGAACATACAGCTCATACACATATAGGGATTTTCTGTTTTATTAATCTGACTGTGGGTTATTTATTTTTATTAGAAATGTGCAATAAAATGAAGAGGCTTATGTGCTGTGTAAGAAGATCTTTGTGGTGGATAAGGAGATTATACATGCATTTCCATGGCTTTTATATGAGCTACAATATCTCCCAAGTAGTTTATATCCATCCCCCCAAAAAACAGCTTTTATTTCCATTATAAAATTTACGTTACTGAATTTATTCCCATAAAAGGTCGGGAGAGATCTTCAAATAAAATCCTTCACTTATTTGTAAAGACTGTCAGTGTCGGGCCAAGCAACAAGGCCCAAAGCTGCGGCGAATTGTACCCATGTATGAAAGAGAAAGATAAAGACGAGTGGAAGGTGCAGTCAGAAGTCCATCTAGTGATCTTCCAGGAGCCTGAACTAGGGGCAGACAAAAGAGGTACATGCCTATTGCCCCCCTCTAACATTGCACCCTAGGCTCTTCTGCCTCTTCTGCCTACCCCTAGTTCCGACCCTGTAGACTGTTATTGGTAAGGGAAATATGGTATATAATATAAAATTGCTCAAAGTGTTCTCCTGAGTATAATTCTGTTTTTATTTTCGTTTTCATGATACTTTCAGCTTTACACTGCCAATATTACATAACTGTTAGAGCACTTTGGTTCAGACCCAGGGCAGCTTTATTTTGGGATACTTCCTTATAGGTTACTTAAATCCATTGTATCCATTATCTAAACATTGTATTTGCATATAACAACTCAGTAGGAAGTTGACTCAATATAGACCAACCTTCTACTTTGATTTTCTGCGTTCTTGTTGGAAAAGGGGTTGTTCACCTTTTGAGTTAACTTTTAGTATTATGTAGAGAGGAATATTCTAAGGCAATTTGCAATTGGCTCTCAAGTTTTATTGTTTGTGGTTTATAAGTTAATTAGACTTTTAATTATCAGCTCTCCAGTTTGCAATTTCAGCCATCTGGTTGCTAAGGTCAAAATGACCCTAGCAACCATGCACTTATTTGTATAAGAGACTGGAATATAAATAGGAGAGGGAGTGAATAGAAAGATAAGTAATAAAAAGTAGCAATAACAACATATTTATAGCCTTACAGATAGTGATGGGCGAAAAATTCCCGAAAAAAAACGTGAAATCGGAAAGTTTACACAAAAAAACGTGAAATTCAACAGTTTTCACGAAAAAATCATGAAATTCTATCGTTTTCACGGAAAAAGATTGAAATTGGAACGTTTTCACTAAAAAAATATTGAAATTCTAAAATTTTCACGAAAAAAACGTGAAATTCGAACATTTTCACATGAAAATCGGAAAATTTACGCCCTTGAAAATTTGTCGGCGTAAATTTTCTGATATTCACGTGAAAATGTTCGAAATTTAACATTTTTTTCGTGAAAATTTTTGAATTTCTAATTTTCGATGGAGATTTGCGAATTTATTTGTCGGCGGCAAAACGCAGAAATTTGCCGTGAATTTGGCATGAATTTGTGCCAGCCGAATTTATTCTCCCATCACTACTTACAGAGCATTTGTTTTTTAGATGGAGCCAGTGACCCCCCGACCCATTTGAAAGCTGGAAAGAAGGCAAATAATGAAACAACTATAAAAAAAATAGATAATGAAGACCAAAATTGCTTAGAATTGGCCATTCTATAACATACTAAAATTTTACTTCAAGGTGAACCACCCCTTTAAGTTAGTATTGCCCCCGCCAGAAGACCAGAGTAATGAAAGAACAAGACTGTGCCATGTGGGCTAAGAACTTATCTCATGGTTAATTCCTTTCACTTGAACAAAGTTACAGCCCAAGTGGCCACTAAGAACACTGAATTACCGCAGTGTGTGGCTGGTTTGGTTTGTGATTAAACTCTGCACTGAGCATTATACACTAAAGACATCATTTTCGGATATAATGCAGTTGTAAGTGGCCAGTAGACCAGCAATTATGCCCACAGTCAGACAATGCAGAAGACCTAGTTAGGAATGGTGGAATGTATATAACATGATTATTACATATATTAACAAATAACATTGTAACACCTATATAGTTATGGAAAGAAGCTTGTGCCAAAACCAATGACCAGCCCAAATGACCGCCGTATCCCAAACAAGTCTTTCATTGTCTTTTCTCATTACAAAACGTTTTCCTTGTTATATATACCTCTAAAGTGAACCCCCCTGAGGCTTTGAGCATTCAGAGCAGCTTTGTGTGGAGCCCAGCAGTCATTAAATAAGCCTCCCGGAGTAGATGAGTGTAGGTTTAATTGCTGTGCCGCACATGATTAGCCACGGCAGGATAATGGAGTCCCACACGGCTCATTAGAGGGGAAACACTGTAGCACCAAAGTTGCTGCATTTTGCTCTCTTAAAAGAGGAAAGGCATATTTAATTGGGGTTGCCAAAAGTAAGGCACCCCAAGTGATTATATATACTTACCTCACGCCCCAAGCCGGTGCTCCTATCAGGAGAAAACTGCACCGGTCCAGGGCTTCTTCTAGCGACTGGCTTCCTTTTTTCTTCAAATTTTCCGGGGCAGACGCATACGCCATAGAATGAAATAGCCGACTTCATCGTTAAAGAAGAAACAAACCCCTTATAAAAAAAACCCCTATCCCTCTACCCCACATAGACCCCCCAGCCTAGCTGCTACCCCAGGCAAATGGCCAAAACGTTTTACTTACCCCTCGGTGCAGATTCAGGCATTGGAGTTCCACACAGCCATCTTCTGGGTGTTTGTGTCTTCTTCCGGGGCCTCGTCAATTTCGGTGCATGCGCAGTTGTCGCGAACCAGGAAATTGCTCCAGCTGCGCATGCGCCGCCACACAGATCTTGTTGTCGGCTTTTTGCCGCCCCTGTTAACCTCTCTGGCGTTGCTGCCTGAGGCGAGTGTCTCAGCTCCCTCATTGGCGGCGCTCCCCTGCAGATTACCGAAGCCCCGGAAGATGGCTGCCGTGAACTGCTATCCCTGAATCTGCACCGAGGGGTAAGTAAAAAGTTTTGGGCATTTGCCTGGAGTAACAGCTAGGCTGGGTGGGGGAGGAGGGAGGGGGGTCTACGTGGGGTAGGGGGCAGGCCCGGACTGAGAATTAAAAAAGGCCCTGGCATTTCAGGTACACAGAGGCCCAATCAGCCCACAAAGAGGCCCAAACAGACCCCACCAGCCCACTAAATACTGACTTTCTATGGGACCTTATGGCAGCCCCTCTGGCATTTGCCAGAACCCACAGATTGCCAGTCCGGGCCTGGTAGGGGGGTAGGGTTTTTTTAATAAGGGGTTTGTTTTGGCTTTTTGCACTTCTGCACACGCACAACTGCATGCCGGAAGCCCATCGCGCTGGAATAACCCCGGACTGGTGCAGTTTTCTGCTGATAGGAGCATCGGCCGGTATGTGAGGTAAGTAAATATAATCGATTGGGGTGAATAACTTTTGCCCCCCCCCCCAAGTAAAGAGAACATTTCCTTCTCCTTTAATAGAACCACCGCCTTCCCTGGCAGTATTGTCACCCATTTATTACACTTTTACTTTCTCATTTTTGGGCAAGATACAGAGGTGACAAAAACCATTAAAAAGATGGTTCACCTTTTAATTAACTTTTAGTATGTTATAGAATGGCCAGTTATAAGCATCTTTTCAATTGGTCTTCATTTTTAATAGTTTTTGGGTTATTTGCTTTCTTCTGACTCTTTCCAGCTTTCAAATGGGGATCACTGACCCCATCTAAAATACAAATGCTCTGTAAGGTCACGAATTGGTATTTATCGCTACTTTTTATTGCTCATCTTTCTATTCAGTCCTCTCCTATTCATATTCTAGTCTCTTATTCACATCAGTGCATGGTTGCTAGGGGAATTTGGACCCTAGTAACCAGATGGCTGAAATTGCAAACTGGAGAGCCGCTGAATAAAAAGCTAAATAACTCAAAAACCACAAATAATAAAAAATGAAAACCAATTGCAATCTGTCTCAGAAAATCGCTCTCTACATAACACTACGGGGCACATTTACTTTGCTTGAGTGAAGGAATAGAATAATAGAAACTTTTTTTTTGGCTACTTCGACCATCGAATTGGCTACTTTGACCCTCGATTACGACTTCAAATCGAACGATTCAAACAAAATATATTCGAACGATTCGATAGTCGAAGTACTGTCTCTTTAAAAAAAACTTTGACCTCCTACTTCGCCACCTAAAACCTACCGAACCTCAATGTTAGCCTATGGGGAAGGTCGATCGAACGATTACCTTCGGCAGTCGAATATCGAGGGTTAATTAACCCTCGATATTCGACCATATGTAAATCTGCCTCCAAAAGTTAATTTAAAGGTGAACAACCCCTTTATGAGTGATAATAATATTGAATTTCAGCATTTTACTGTGGGGCAGAAAGGAAATTTGCCCTGGGGCATTTTTGGGGGATGGAGTTTAGATTAAAGTACAAAGGATGTACAGGTATGGGATCCATTCTCTGGAAACCCATTATGTACAAAGTTCCTAATTACGGGAAGGCCATCTCCCATAGACTCCATTATATTCTAATTATTCACATTTTTAAAGATGATTTCCTTTTTTTCCTGTAAAAATAAAACAGTAGCATGTACTTGATCCCAACTAAGATATAATTACAATCCTATTGGGTTTAATTAATGTTTAAAGGATTTTTTTTAGTAAGCTAAAATTAGGTAATGCAAATTACAGAAAGACCCCATATCCTGAAAAACCCTAGGTCCTGAGCATTATGGGTAACAGGTCTCATACCTTTTATATTTTCTAACAATTGTTAGATATTTTCAGTAAATGCCTAATTTTCTTATGTGCCTTGCACTGGGGTCATTGGTTCAATTCCAGGCAAGGACAGAAAGCTTAAGAACCAGGGCCCTTACATTTCTAACTGTGGCCCTGGGTAAGAATGCAGCATGATGATGGTGGTGAACCCTATTTCCTTTGCAATTTCAGGAAGCCATGAATTGGAGCAGATGCAGCTGATATTGGACACAATCCCTGTGATTCATGAAGAAGATAAGGAAGAGCTTCTGAAAGTTATGCCATCTTTTATAAATGCCACTTGGGAGGTTAAGAAACCTCTACGAAAGCTGCTTCCTGAGATGAACTCGGAGGGTGAGTATGATCAGAGCTTCATCCTGGTGCAAAATGCAATATCTGTTCTATCATGGTTACCTACCTTGTGGGATAGACCTCAATGTTTCTTGTTTTTTGTATAACCCTAAGGGGCCCATTTATCAACAGGTTTTTGAAACCACGACTAAACTCACAAAACTGGCATGAGATTGATTAAAAATTTAAAGAAAAAAAGAAAAGAATGCTGAATTCTGCGCTAAAAAATATGAACACCCCGAAAACCTATTTTCGAAGAGTTCCTAGCAGAAAAAAAATCCCAAAAATTCTAAAACTCCATATTGATTTAAAGCGGCCCACTCAGATCAGCTCAGCTCCCAATAACAATTTGACCTGGGGAAGTTTCATATTAGAGGTTTTTGTGGTTTTTACCCAAAATATCTAAAATTTTAAGAGCTTTTTAGAAAAAAACAACTCAAATTCTTTCGAGATTCATAGAAACAAAATCGAAATTCGACAGAGCTGCTTAATGCATATAAAAATGACTTTACACCTAACAAATTAAGAGATGGAATAGTTTTGTTGAAGCAAAACCTCGGACACACTAGACAGATGTTTGTCTTAACCAAACACCAGTGAGAAGAGACTGTGCAATATACAATTTTCTGGAGATAACAAAAATTCTTGCCCTTGGTTCTGTTAATAAAGGAAATTCCAGAGCTTCCATTCCAGCCATAGTGTTGTCACAAATTTTTTTTTATTATGAGCCCAATTTAATTTTCGGTCATATCGACTTATCTAATCCCTTTTTTATTGTCTTGTGGCCGGAAGCAGTTTCTGAAGCTTTCAATAAGCAGAGAGCTCTTGCTTTGAGCATAAAGTTTGCATTAATACTGATGTGTTAAAGGGAAAGCGTGTCCTTGGTAAAGATACAATGCAAAAGTATTCTCGGCTGGATTGAGATCTGGACTTTGACTGAACCATTGACGGCCTGGGAAAATAAAAAATAAAAACTATCTGTTGGCTGGTACCTACCACCGACAAAAAGGTCTTCGTTCAGTAATTGTATTAGGTGTGAATACTTGTACAAAGCTATGTATATTTAAAGAACAGGAAAGTATACTCCTTCTTTGGTTCACCTGAGAAGTAAGTGGCCAGATCATCCCACCATTTTGGTTGCCAGATCAAGCAGGGATCCACATGGCCAATCATAATTTAGTCAACTTGGAATGCTTACCTTTATGAAAGTCCTGCCAATATGGCTTTATGTATTATAGTGTGGAGTACTTGGCATGGGTTTGTGGTCCTGAGGCATCTGTGTCACGGCCGGCACCCAATACCAGAACAGGTGCCAGGTACCCTGGTCTCGGCTTCACCAGTATTGTGACCACCGTTGGGCTTCGGGAGGAGCCCTCAGCTTACTTGGGTGCCACCTGGACAAGGGGTACAAGGCAAGATGTTCTGGCTAGCAGAGGGGCACAGCAGGTAGCAGAGTCTTTTGGGCCGAGGGTCACGGTACAAAACAGGAAACAGAATCGTAATCAGTTCAGGCCGGGTCGGGGCAGGCGGAAGTCAATCGTAATCAGGCAGGCCAAGGTCAAAACCAGGTAATCAATCAGACAGGAGGGTTCAGCAGAAGGATAGTCGATATTCAGGCAAGGGTCGGATATAGAAATCAGGATAATCGTAAAGCCAGGCAGGGGTCAAAACCAGAATCAGAAATCAGAATCAGTATCAGAATCACAAACAAAGCACCAGGAACAAGATCCTATCACGGGCAAGGTCTCGCAGCCCTAATGAGCCTTTTAAACTATTCAAATTTGGTGCCATTGGCGTGATGACGCCAGCGTGCCTGCGCCTTTAAATGACGTAGAGGTGCAGGCACGCGTCCTTAAGCCTCCAAGATGGCGCCGGACACGGAGCGGCGCGGCGGGCGTCCCCGCCGCACCACTGGACCACCAGGGCAAGTAATATTTACTACTGTGAGCAAACAAAGACTTGTCCATTGGTTGGTGATAAACAGCCTGTTTTCCTTAAGCGGTTTTGATATAAATAAGAGCTGCTGGAGGATCCTCATTGGGTTTCAGCGCAATGGAACTGTGATGCCCCATCAACAACCCTCAAAACCCGAATCTAGAATGTAGATCATAAACAGATTTAGGGAAAAAAAGATTATTTAAATTATTATATTTTTTCACCAGCTATTGATTTCTTGGAAAAGATACTGACCTTCAACCCAATGGATCGATTAACTGCTGAGGCTGCTCTACAGCATCCCTACATGAGCCCCTACTCCTGCCCTGAGGATGAGCCAATATCCCAACATCCCTTCCGGATAGAGGATGAAATTGATGATATTTTGCTCATGGAAGCCAGTCAGAGCCAACTCTCTAACTGGGACAGGTGAGGCCTCCACCCATTTCCTTTATATCAACCAAATCCAGGTATCTTTTTGATACACAAAACACCTGATTGTAAAAAATAAAAGCAGAAAACTAGAAGGGATGTGTTTCAGGAGGGAGCTTGAGCACCAATGTAATGCTGTAGTTGGTAAATATCTATTTTCATATCCTAGCTGTAACATATTAATTAATAGTATCATCTCCACAGGTACCAAGTGAGTCTGTCTTCTGACTTGGACTGGAGGTCCGACCTAAGCCGTGGAATGAGCGATGTCCAAAGAGACCCTCGAGCCGGATCTGAACTGCAAGTAGAAGAAGCTCAAGTGGACCCACGCAAGTATTCCCAAAGCAGCTCTGAGAGATTCTTGGAACAATCCCACTCTTCAATGGATAGGGTTTTTGAAGGAGATTGTGGAAAGTCCTTTGAATATAAAGTAGGGTCACCTTCCTACCTGGACAAGTTGCTCTGGAGAGACAACAAGCCCCACCACTACTCAGAACCCAAGCTAATTATGGACCTCTCTAACTGGAAAAGAACAACAATCCCACCGGCTGAAGACTTAACACTGCAAGAGGAGCCATCCAACCTTTTTCTAGAGATAGCTCAGTGGGTAAAGAGCACCCAGGTTGGTCTTGAGTGTCCTTCCAAGCCATGTTCAGACACCCAAGAACATAACCCACCTTGCTCTCCTAGACATGAGCTGCCAAGTAGTATCAGCAAAGACGCAGAGTCTCAATTTGACCTTGATGTTTTTATTACTAGGGCGTTAAAATTATGTACTAGCCAAGAAGACTTGGCGGACAATAAACTGGCGGATCTAAATGGAGCCTGCATCTCAGAACACCCAAACGACATAGTCCAAAAGGAAACATTTCATAAAGACAGATGGTAGGAGGAACATCTTTGAGCAACAATGTTTTTTTGTTCATAAGGTTTTCCTGATGAAACACTAGCAGTATAATAGACGGGCTATTTTATTGAGCATATTTTTTAATCGTAAGACATTAGAAAGCCTTACCATTCATATCTCAGAAATGGCGCGTTGCTGTGATGCTGGTTTTTCTCGTGACCCTTTTACACTGAAGAAAATAAGCTATTTTTGTCCTCTTTTGTGAATCCTTACAAACACCAGAATAAATGCTGGAAGTCAATTATTTTTTATTAAAGGGTGGATCTGAATCTCCATTTTCTGTTATAAGATTTAAAGGGACACTGACATTTTACACCAGAAACTCGTCGGAGATTAAATGGCCATTTTTTTTTTAAATGTGTCAGTATTCCTTTAGAGCAAAACATACACTGATTTCAAGCACATTTTAGTTTTTTTTTCTCTTAAGGCTGTGAAGTATGGATGCTGGTTCACTGTAGAGCATTAATTCTTTTAAAGGGATTCTGTCAAGGGAAAACATGTTTTTTACAATAGCACTCCTCCAGCAGAATCCTGCACTGAAATCAGTTTTTTCAAATTCACAAATATTAGTGGGGATGCCCCATAGAATATAAAAAATGTTTGTATTTAATTTTGAAAACTGACATGGGGCTCAACACATTGTTAGTTTCCCAGGTGGCCTTAGCCATGTGACTTTTGCTCTAATAAACTTCAGTCACTTTACTGCTGTACTGCAAGATGGAGTCAGACCTGGATTTGTGGCGAGGCTACAAAGGCCCGGCCCTAGGGCGGCAAGTTGGTAGGGGGGCGGCATGCCTCCCAGCCTCTTGCTGAGGAGCGCTGGGGATGTGCAGCTCCCCAGTGCTCTGGTGCGCCTGCTCTCGATAGGACCATGAGGGCCGCGCGGCCTAGGGTCGCCCGCCGCTGAAATCCGGCCCTGGATGGAGTGATATCACTCCCCTCCCCAATAGCCCATCAGCAGAACAATGGGAATAAATAACAGCTCACTGATGCCTGCAATGCTAAAAATGCTCCTATCTCCCATCTAGTGTTAGATATGAGAACAGCACTCAGTAGTAAAAATCCAAGTCTAAAGTTGGACTCCTTCAGTTACATTGAGTCGGAGAAACAAAAGCCTATCTGAAAGCAGTTCCATTGTGAAGTGCTGGCTCTTTCTGAAGCAACATGACCAGGCAAAATGACCTGAGATGGCTGCCCACACACTAATATTACAACTAAAAAAATACATTTATTGGTTCAAAAATAAAATTTTAAATTATAGACTGAATTACTTGCAATGTTCACAGTGTGATTTAGTAATATAAAGATACCATAAAAATAATGACAGAATCCCTTTACTGTATGTATAATTCCATTTATGTGTGTGTATATGTGTGATGCGCCATATTGCTTACCTTCTTAGCCATGCCTACAATTTTTGTTTTTGATTGTTTTTGGGCATGCATTATGGCTCATTCTTATGTATCAATGCAAATATGCAGAGAAGCTACAGTTATATTTTCATACCTTCCAATGGTCTCAAATCACAGACCTGGGTTTCCTGGAAAGTGGGCAGATATGGATAGAAAAATATCACATGAACCTTTTTCTATATTTTTGTTTCACTGAGTCACTTTAATACATATTTATGTTTTTGTTTTTTTTTGCTGTTTTCAGTGAAGATATTTGTGATACAGGATACAGAGACTTTTAAATGTTTTTCTTAAATCAATTATCAATGGAGCAGCTTTAGATCTGAGAAAATTAAGTGAAAAATCATTTTACATTTAAAATCAGACAAAAATATACATTAAAATGATCGTGACCTATACAAAAACTGTCAAATGTGAAAGAACTACAGTCATTCGAAGGTGTAAAAAGAAGAAATAAAAAATTATATATTGATATTTTGTCTTGGAAAAAATAAAGACCATGGCTATAAAGTTTTACATTATTATCTGCGGCGCTAAAGGACAAATAAAAACACAGCTATAAAGGAAAATAGAAAATTAAAAAAGTATCATGGCCCTTTAAAAGCTATTTTTTAAGTGGGTCGTTCTTTCATGTACACAATTTAGAGAAAACATATTGAATATTGATTGGCTTTCTTGGTTTTCTATTTTATGTAAACTGTTGAGTAACTAAAGGGGAACTTCGCCTTTAAGTTAACTTTTCTATGTTGTAGAATGGCTAATTCAATTGTCCGTCATTATTAATTAATTTATTTTCGTTTTTTTTTAATTATTTGTCTTTCCAGCTTTTAAATGGGGGTCACTGACCCCATCTAAAAAAAAGCAAATGCTCTGTAAGGCTACAAATGTATTGTTATTGCTACTTTTTATTACTTATCTTTCTATTCAGGCCTCTCCTATTCATATTCCGGTCACTTATTCAAATCAATGCATGGTTGCTAGGGTACTTTGGTCCATAGCAACCATATTGCTGAATGAAAAGCTAAATAACTCAAAGACCACAAATAATAGAAAATGAAAACCAATTGCAAATTGTCTCAGAATATCCCTCTCTACATCAGTGATCCCCAACCAGTTGCCGGTGAGCAACATGTTGCTCTCCAACCCCTTGGATGTTGCTCCCAGTAGCCTCAAAGCAGGAGCTTATTTTTGAATTCCAGGTTTTGAGGCAAGTTTTGGTTGTATAAAAACCAGGTGCAGTGCCAAACAGAGCCTCAATGTTGGTTGACTACCAAAGGGACTACCAAATGGCCAATCACAGCCCTTATTTGGCACCCCAGGAACATTTTGCATGGTAGTGTTGCTCCCCAACTCCTTTTACTTCTGAATGTTGCTCATGGCTTCAAAAGGTTGGGGATCCCTGCTCTACATCATACTGAAATTGAACTCAAAGGTGAACACCCCCTTTAGTTTCCATACAAACAGAACCACGTGAGCCTCTGGGTGCGTTCGATCATATACAGACCACACATGTACCAGTATCAGTATACTAGTGCCTTATACTCTATGGTTCTGGGTTATATGTAGCCACTTACCAACGCCCTCCTTTAACATTTCATATCAATGAATCAAAGCATTGGCCATGACTTTAGGGATGTTGGTGAGTTGCAAGAAAACCTGACAAAAGAGAAGAAGCCTGGAAACAAAAAATACAGCAAGCGAAGAGAAGAAGGATGAGAAAGTTTGAAGAACCGGTAAGTTCTGAGCCATATGGCTGCAGCATACGACAACTATATATTGGATTATTACATTACTATTTATTATACTTGGAATTCCTAGTTGCCAAGGTTGGACTGGCCTGTGGCAGAATGGGCACTTACACGAGAATCTGACAAACACAACAATATAAAACAATTTAACTCCGTTTATTTAAGAAATGACCCTCCTTACTTGGCTACTGTACCACTGGTGTTTACTGCTGAGAACCCTACAATTTCAGAGGATCTCCAGGCAGACCCAATCTTAAGTGGTCCATGGGCAAGGACAAATCCCATTAGCCTCCTTATATATCCATCAAAGACGTATATAACCTCTAACTCGTTGGCATTGCCTCCCTCCGGTTGAAAATCTGCCGTGGATTCCAGGTTTGCTGGAGTGTCCTAAGAGCTCCAGTCTTGTAGGCTATTGTAGGTACAGCACTAGGTGATAAAAGGAGTTGTTTACCTTTAAAGTGGATCCGTCACCCAGACACAAAAAGCTATATAATAAAAGTCCTTTTTAAATTAAAGATGAAACCCAATTTTTAGCATTCATAGCTCATTTAAAAATCTCAGCTGTCAATCAAATATTGTCTGCCCCTCCTCTATGCCTTAGACAATTACTTTCACTTTCCATTCAGCACTTCCTACATGTCACTGCTCTCCCACATTCCTCCAGTTCTCTTCACCATTTAATTGTGTAACCAGGACATGGGGATGGACATCAGGTCCCCCATTCTGGTGCACAAACAAGATTTTGGGATGATGCAAGGCTTGCCTTAATAACAGTGTCTACAAAATGGCTCCTGTCTGCTTGTTATAATTATGAATAATTATCAAAAAATGTATATAGTGTAATTAAAGTTCATTTTGATGAACTAATGTGATGAAATTGTTTTGGTGATGGGTCCCCTTTAAATTAACTTTAAGAGTGATAATCTGAGACAATTTCCAATTGGTTTTTATTTTTTAATTTAGCTTTTTATTCAGCAGCTCTCCAGTTTGCAATTTCAGAAATCTGGTTGCTAGGGTCCAAATTACTGTAGCAACCATGAATTTATTTGCATAAGAGACTGGAATATGAATTGGAGAGGCCTGAATAGAAAGAGGAGTAATAAAAAGTAGCAATAACAATACATTTTGTAGCCTTACAGAGCATTTGTTTTTAGATGGGGTCAGTGACCCCCATTTGAAAGCTGGAACGGGTCAGAAGAAGAAGAAGGCAAATAATCCAAAAACTATAAAAAGGAAAAATAAGGCCAATTGCAAAGTTGCTTAGAATCAGTCAATTTTAGGATTGTATACAGGGATATCTACGTGCTCTGCACCTATAGACACTCCCTCCTGTATCAGCTGAATCACACTCAAGTATCGATCCTCATGCCTCACACTCAAAACATATTCAGCACTTGACATTTTCCATTGGAATGTTGGGTACGACTGTAGCATTGTGGGTAAAGATGAACTGGCAGAGACAGCAGATTGCAACAATTTGGTACAACGTTGGTAAATAAGCCACTTACCTTGTGGTTTTGTGAGCAGCCACTTTAAGGCTCAGTGAGTGAATTCCACAAAATGCTGAGTTTTCACAATTAATAGGAATTTTTGGAACACAGGGAACTTCAATACAAAATAAACTTTTCAGAATCAGTTTATCGAGCATCGGTTCATTGGCCCAACTATAAAGAGCGTGACATTTGGACCAATCAATGGTGGTTATCAGCAGCGCAGTAAGTCTGTTTGTTTAGTGTGCCGGAAATGTGATGTTTGCACAAAGTATCATGATTATCAGGGTTTCTTTCCGTGTAATTGCTCAATATGGTCAATGAACCAGGCTGCATTTGCTTTACTTGCCCTTTTCATAGAAGACTAATATCTGAATAATTGATTATATCTCATGACTTTTATTAATTCATCATGCAATTGCGTCATTTCTGCTGCAAATTAAGAGGTAACTTCCCAGGGCCTTTGTTAGTATAGGGCTCCTAGGAGCAGCAGTTGTAGATATGGTTATACCAGTGTAGCCCAACCATCTGCCCTTCAGCTCTTGTTATTCTCCTATTCCCAATGCATGATAAACTGACATATCCCTTGTTATACCTAATTCCCTGACCTCTATAACTCAGCCTGCAGCCTTGTGCCTTTATATGGTCACAGAACAACCCCTCAGTGACTTCTAATATCCTTATCATTTACAGTAGGGGGTACATTATCCCTTATAATACATGAGTGATACTCAGAGTTCCCTGTATAACTCAGCCTGCAGACTTGTGCCTTTATATGGTCACAGAACAACCCCTCAGTGACTTCTAATATCCTTATCATTTACAGTAGGGGTTGCATTATCCCTTATAATACATGAGTGATACTCAGAGTTCCCTATATAACTCAGTCTGCAGCCTTGTGCCTTTATATGGTCACAGAATAACCCCTCAGTGACTTCTAATATCCTTATCATTTACAGTAGGGGGTACATTATCCTTTATAATACATGAGTGATACTCAGAGTTCCCTGTATAACTCAGCCTGCAGACTTGTGCCTTTATATGGTCACAGAACAACCTCTCAGTGACTTCTAATATCCTTATCATTTACAGTAGGGGGTACATTATCCCTTATAATACATGAGTGATACTCAGAGTTCCCTATATAACTTAGTCTGCAGCCTTGTGCCTTTATATGGTCACAGAACAACCCCTCAGTGACTTCTAATATCCTTATCATTTACAGTAGGGGGTGCATTATCCCTTATAATACATGAGTGATACTCAGAGTTCCCTGTATAACTCAGTCTGCAGCCTTGTGCCTTTATATGGTCACAGAACCCTCAGTGACTTCTAATATCTTTATCATTTACAGTAGGGGGTGCATTATCCCTTATAATACATAAGTGATACTCAGAGTTCCCTGTATAACTCAGCCTGCAGCCTTGTGCCTTTATATGGTCACAGAACAACCCCTCAGTGACTTCTAATATCCTTATCATTTACAGTAGGGGGTACATTATCCCTTATAATACATGAGTGATACTCAGAGTTCCCTGTATAACTCAGCCTGCAGCCTTGTGCCTTTATATGGTCACAGAACAACTCCTCAGTGACTTCTAATATCCTTATCATTTACAGTTGGGTTGAAATCAGAGCTTCCTACAAAAGGAGCAGACATAAAATAAGCAAGTGTAAAGTACAAAAAAAGGGTGCTAAAGGACTGGTAAATGCTACCTGCCACCTATTCCAGACAACTGGGACTAGTTAGAAGAAAAATGAAGTTAGTGAGCAGTGGAAAGTCTTGTGATGTTGATCTGCTTAGAACTACTGACTGGAGAAACGTTTGAACGCTTTTCTCTGTTCACCAACTGTGGTGTGGTTTTTTTATTTATTATATTAGAAGTGTAAAAACAGCTAATACAGGTTTGGGATCTGTTATCCAGAATACTCAGACACCTGGGGTTTTCCAGACAAGGGATCTTTCCATAATTTAAATATTCATACCTTTAGGTGTCGAGGTGACAAAGTTTTTTAAGTTTTTAAATTCAAATTTCCAGTTATTTTTAGTGTACAACTAGAAATGAGAAAAAATTTTGAATAGCGAAGTTTATCATGTAATGTCATTCAACTTCGCCTATTCACCATTTAAAACCTGCCGAATTGCTGTTTTAGCCTATGGGGGACCTCCTACAACCTATTCGGAGTCATTTGATGTACTTTGAAATATCAAAGTTTTTTTTTTAAAAAAATACTTTGATTTAAATTTGATCGAATACGTTCCGAATTCAAATTGAAAAATCGAATACAGCCTATTCACTCGAAGTTAAAACATTTTTTTTATTTTTAAATAGATTTCGGTTGGTCTTTTTTTATTTGAATTTCAAGGTGATGGGGGTTTAACAAAACCCCCATCACCTCAAAATTCGACCTTTGATAAATCTGCCCCTAAAGCTCCCCATAGACGCGACGATACTTTTTGCCGAACGGCCGATTTTAGCGAAGTCCGACCAATCCTTTGAAATTATAGTGCGGTTAGTGGGATTTGAACGATCGTACATCTTACGATTTTTCGGCCGACATCTGTCAGCAAAGCCAGGTTACAAAATCTTTGTCGGCCCCAGTGCAATCTCTCTATGTTTGCAGGGCCAAGCAGGCAGCTCCCCTTTGTTTTCTGGCAAATCGGTCTTTTTAGTTGATGGTCAATTCGTACGATCTTTCCGAGAAAATCGTGGTCTCACGATGAGGATCGGATCTTTTAAAAATCTCAACATCTATGGCCAGCTTTAGTCTACTAGAAAATCATGTAAACATTAAATAAACCCAATAGGCTGGTTTTGAGTCCACTAAGGATTAATTATTTCATAGTTGGGATCAAGTACAAGGTACAGGTATGGGACCTGTTATCCAGAATACTCAGGATAAGGGGTCTTTCTGTAATTTTGGTCTCCTTGTCTCCTACCGTAACTCTATTAGAGAATCATTTAACATTAATAAAACCCAATAGGATTGTTCTGCCGCCAACAAGGATTAATTATATCTTAGTTGGGATCAAGTACCTCTATGGGATCTGTTATCCAGAATGCTCGGGACCTGGGGTTTTTTGGATAACAGATCTTTCTGTAATTTGGATCTTCATGCTTTAAGTCTACTAGAAAATCATGTAAACATTAAATAAACCCAATAGGCTGGTTTTGCCTCCAATAAGGATTAATTATATCTTAGTTGGGATCAAGTACAAGCGACTGTTTTATTATTACAGAGGAAAAGAAAATCATGTTTCAAAAGCTATATTATTTGGATAAACTGGAGTCTATGGGAGACAGCCTTTCCATAATTCAGAGCTTTCGGGAACCAGGGTTTGTGGGTAACAAAATCCCATACCTGTATTATGAAATTATAAAAAAAAAATTTGTAAACTGCAAAGGTGCTCAGAAAAGCACTCTGAGCAATTTTGTATTTATGTTTAATTGCATTTTCTTCAAAGGGGTGGTTCATCTTCTACAGTGTTCTTACACTTTACAGCTCTAAATTGGGGGGTCTCTGACCCTGTCTAAAAACAAATGTTCTGTATGGCTACAAATATATTATTATTGCTACTTTTTATTACTCAGCTTTCTATTCAGGCCTCTCCTATTCATATTCCAGTTTCTTATTCAAATCAATGCATGGTTGCTAGGGGAATTTGGACCATAGCAACCAGATGGCTGAAATTGCAAACTGGAGAGCTGCTGAATAAAAAGCTAAATAACTCAAAAACCACTACACTCTCTTCATCATAGTAAAAGTTAATTTAAACATGAACAACCCCTTTAATGTCCTTAAAAATTTGATTTCAATAGCAAGCATATACAGAACAGGCCCAAGACAACCAACAATATAACAGCCAATAGACATCCAGAGCATTATTTCAAACTATTCTACTTTTGCCATATTCATTGGGTTAGTGTGACCTCTATAGGATTCCTGCTGTGTCTGGATCTCCCAGGAGTGAGCAGGGGATAATATTAAGCTCATATTGCTTTATGCAGACAGAATATTAAAGTAAAGGGGAAAACAACTCTTATATAACATCCTCATATCCTTACTGAGTGTTGCCTGGATCCAGTATAATATTGATTACTCTGTTACTGCAGCTCAGACGTTTCTTTAAGGCACAATAAAGGAGCTTATTCGGATAAGCAATATTATGAGCTGCGCCGAGGCTTTTATATATTTATTTTCTATTTCAGCTCAAGCACCATGGGATTTGAAGAAACACACAGCCAGAATCACCCAAAATAGGAAACCCAGGGGATTATAGATGGTTTCAGCTGCCAGACTGAATCAGAGTAACATGTAATATGGGGCCTTTTCTTCTTATTACTCTGGGGGCTGGCACTTGCAGATTTACCATATAGAAGATGACAACCTCGGTTATATAACCCATAGCAGCCAATCAGGTGTCGCTTTCTTGACTGCACCCGACCACTAATCTCACGATTGGTTGCTATGGGTTATCCACTGGGCAAACATATTTTCTCATGTTATTGCATAGGCTCTATAGGATTAAGAGGTCTATCTACTGTTGGGTTCAATAAGAGTAGTGGGACTTATTTAGCATATGCCAATAGCACCAACCATTGCTCTCTACTTATCATGTTGAATTGCAAGCTCTTAGGAACAGGGACCTTGTTTCTCTTCTCTATATATGAATTGGGAAAGCCATGCTTAATATATCTGTAAATAAAGAAGGGGTGCAGTAAGAGTGTGCCCAGATAAAGGGTTTATTTGTGTACAAATAAGCACTTCTGTATTAATAACAAGAGATACAGTATGTGGATTCATGGTATACATTCATTTTATTTTCTTGTAGGACACCTTGTGGTCAGGGTTGGTATTACACCATTAAATGTTGCAGGGAATGAGTGGTAAAAGTTCCAGGCCCTAATTTACTATTTTGGGTACATTTAAAGGGGTTCACCTTTGTGTTAACTTTCAATATGATGTAGAGAGTGATATTTTGAGACAATTTGTAATCGGTTTTCATTTTTTATTATTTGTGTTTTTTGAGTTATTTAGCTTTTTATTCAGCAGCTCTCCAGTTTGCAATTTCAGCCATCTGGTTGCTAGGATCCAAATTACCCTAGCAACCATGCATTGATTTTGATAAGAGACTAGAGTATAAATGGAAGAGGACCTGAACAGAAAGATGAGTGAGAAGAAGTAATACTTTAAAAACTATTTTAAAAAAAGGAAACATGAAGACCAATTTCAAAGTTGCTTAGAATTAGAGATTTTATAACATATTTAAAGTCAACTTAAAGGTGAACCACCCCTTTAACAAACACAAAACAAAACAGCAGCCCGCTGAGCTGATTTTTGCCTGAAAGCCTAATAAAGGCTTGGAGAAGAGAGGGGTTTGTTTATACAGAGGCTTCTCGGTGGACTGCTGATTTTTTATTGTGCTCATAAGAACCAAGAATTAGAATGTGACAATTTCAGGTTTTGCCCCACGTAGTTTAAGAAATAAATATAAACAATACATATTTTGTAAGTAATACCATTGGCCAAAACCAAGTTCAGCCCAAGCCCTATTTATTGCACTTATGTAAAAAAGGGAGTATAGAGCCCATTTAAATATTGCAAAACCCTCAGCAGGTATAAATATTGTAGTATTGGCTATTTCCCGATGTTTCCCGATGTTCCCTTTCAGTTCTTTCCCTCCGTTATCATGTGATGTCCCACTAGTTCTAGCCAAGTTCTGCTCCTGGAAAGTGCTCTGTGTCGGAACACCCTCAATGTCTTTAGCCTGTAAGCTCTTGGGATGAGAGCTCTCTTGACCTTCTGTTTCATTCTCCGGTCATTGTTTGCTCTTTTATTCTGCACAGCAATGCCAATAAAGTTTCCACGTAACTTATCACCTTGGATGCACTTTAGAGAGTTACCAGTTCCACCTGTTTCACTGCACTACTGTCTGAATGGGACTTTATAGGTTTCACATGGGCGCCTTCTAGTGGCATGTAGCTGTATCATACTGTAGGAAGGGATTCAATTTGGACCTGTTATCCAGAATGTATGTATGTATGTATGTATATTTTTATTTGTAAAGTGCTCCTCGAGGGCAAAGCACTGTACAGCAAAACAATAAATTAGTAGTAACAAACAAGGGGTCATTGGAATAAAAAGTAACAATAAGTGCATTATTAGAAATACAATTCACATAAATATAAAATATAATTACAATGCAAGTGCTCAGTGTCAAGGAAACAAAAGGCTAGAGGACCCTACCCCGTAGGGCTTACAGTCTAAATGGGAGGGTAACATAAAGACACAATTCAGAGGGGTATTAAGGTGCTGCAGGTTACAGTTTGTTACACTGTTATATAAGTGCCAGTTCAGGTGTTATCCAGGTGCTCCCAGAGGGAGTCTTTCAGTTTTGTTTTAAAAACACTGAAGCAGGATTCTCTCCTGAGAGATTCAGGAATGGCATTCCAAATATAAGGAGTCGCAAGAGAGAAGGGTTTGATACTGGAAACAACAGTAGTAGTGGGGGTACAACCAAGTGGTTGCTCTGAGAGGAGGTTTCGGCCAGGAACATATAGAGAGACAAGAGATGAGATGTAATGAGGTGCAGAGGAATGAAGGGCTTTGAAGGTTATGAGGAGGAGTAGAATGCTCGGGACCCGGGGTTTTTCCATATAACGGATCTTTCAGTAATTCAGATTTTCACACCTTAAATCTAGAAAATCATTTACACATCATTTAAACAGTAACATCAGAAAATAAAAGTGTTTTAAAGTAATGAAAATATAATGCAGTGTTGCCCTGCACTGGTAAAACTACTCTGTTTGCTTCAGAAACACTACTATATTTTATATAAATAAGCTGCTGTGTAGCAATGGGGGCAGCCATTCAAAGGAGAAAAAGCTCAAGTTACACAGCAGATAGCAGATAAGCTCTGTCTGTCTAATGGTGTTATCTGTTATCCATTAGTTAACCTGTGCCATATAGACGTTTTTCAATTTCCACCATTGCTACACAGCAGCTTGTTTATATGAAGTATAGTAGTGTTTCTGAAGCAAACACATCAGTTTTACCAGTGCAGGGCAACAGTACATGATATTTTCATTACTTTAAAACACTTACATTTTTTGGTGTTACTGTTCCTTTAAATAAACCCAATAGGCTGGTTCTGCTTCCAATGAGGATTAATTATATCTTTGGGATCAGAGGCGGGCCAGGCTAGCCGGGCGCCCTAGGCGACCCAGCTGGCCAGCTCGCCCTCACTTCCCCTGTCGCTTGCGCAGTGACGTCACACGAAAGCGCGTTGATGTAGCGACGCGCATGCACGCAGACTACACAAGCGTATGCGATGCGTGACGCTGATGCTCGCGTAAGTGAGAAAGTCTGGCGAGTAGTAGAGTCTGGTCTAAGGGTAGGCAGAAGAGGTAGCTGCCGAGCGCCCCTCAATTGTTGCTCCCTAGGCAGCTGCCTCTTCTACCTACCCCTAGTTCCGGCTCTGGTTGGGATCAAGTACAAGTTACTGTTTTATTATTTCAGAGAAAAAGTTTGTTTTTCAAAATTTGGATTATTTGGATAAAATGGAGTCTTTGGGATATAGCCTTCTAATTCTGAGTTTTCTGGATAACAGGCCTCCAGATAACAGATCCCATACCCATACCTCCCAACTATCCCGTTTTCAGCAGGACAGTCCAGCTTTTGACAGCTCAACCCGCAGTCCCGCATTTGTACCGAAAAGTCTTGACTTTCTCTGCACTGAACAGCCAGAAAAAGAAATAAAGTTTCTAACTTAAAGGGGAACTCCACACAAACATAACTTAAGCTTTTTGAAAAGTAAACACAATTTCAAGCAACTTTGCAATATACATCACTTACAAATATGCAGACTTTTCATGATTTTTAATGGTTTCTGACAGTTCCCTAAGCCCAGCCCCCTGCTCTCCTGCTGATCTGTCTGACTACTTTGCTGAGCTGTCTGACTACTGTTACTTTGTATCAACAGCCATCTGTCCTCAGCCTGCATCCTCCAAATCCCACAATTCCCTGCACATGTGATTTCAATAAGGAACAGAACATCCCAGTGCAATGCATTGTGGGTTATGTAGTTCCTGCATGCTGTCTGTAAGCTGTGGAGAAGTTGGTACAGGTAACTGTGATATTTAGGGGTTTCTATGTTATGTGGGCCTCTTTTTTTAAATTTTGGTTTGGAAGCCGGAGGTGCAACTAAGATACTTTATAACAATTTTGAGATAAGCAAATAAGTAATTGTAACAATTTAGATAAGAAGGTCCCTTGGGAAAAGTTAGACTCAGCTTAAAGGGCAATTCACATTAGCAAAACTGGAATAACTGGAAAAAAAAGCACAGAAATATGTTCAAACTTTCATAACCTTCCACGTGCCCCGTGATTTCTAATGGTGGCCCTTGCCAGTGGCAACTAAAGGAGGTGATATGCTGAAGGGTGACTCTGTTTAACCCAATGGTCTCATGCACAAACCTTGCTGAACTGCTATCAGAATACCAACATGCAGGTCCATAATGATGTCCAGAATAAGAGAAACCCTAAGTGGAGTTTTATACTGTACACATTCACTAATATGAAAAGGACGAGCATTTCATTCAGGATCCTACATGTATTTCTGATTATGTGAAAAGCAGCGCTGGCTTTGGGTTTCATACAAGACAGAGAGATTTATATTTATAGACAAAAATAGCAGCACACTGTTAAGTTGCAAAAGTGCTCAAGTGCATAATTTATTTAGCCCACAGCATACAAAGGCAACGTTTCGAGCCAACCAGGCCCTTTATCAAGGCTTGATAAAGGGCCTGGTTGGCTCGAAACGTTGCCTTTGTATGCTGTGGGCTAAATAAATTATGCACTTGAGCACTTTTGCAACTTAACAGTGTGCTGCTATTTTTGTCTATGGATTGATGTGACCCGAGGACAGGATTGGGCCTTTTAGTTCAGCACCTGGCACTTCAACTGTGTTTGTCTGAGAGGTGAGCGCTCCAATTTTTGTGACTGTCAGAGAGATTTATATTAACATTAGCAAACTAATAGATGATAATTGATTAAAAGGGGTTGTTCGACTTTAAATCAACTGTTAGTAGGATGTAGAGAGGGATATTCTGAGACAATTTGCAATTGGTTTTCATTTTTTATTATTTGTGGTTTTTGAGTTATTTAGTTTACCGATTCTAGCCCTTTTTATATTGGTTTTTGGATACATTTCCCATCATCTTCTGCTGGATATGTCAGATTGTGATAGGAGTGCTCAGGGCCACTATTAGAAATCACAGGGCCCCAGACAACAAAATTATCGGGGCCCCGCCCACCCCAGCCCCAAGCCCCACCCCAGATCCCGCCCACTCCACACTACAGTTAAAAGACCACACAGACATCAGCGCTAAAAAAGGTAACACCCCCCCCCACACAAGTTATAAAAAGCTATTGATGGTCAGGGCCCCTTTATAAGTAAAAAAAAAACATTAGCGCCAGGGCCCCCCATACAAGCATACCTCCCAACTGTCCCATTTTTAGAGGGACAGTCCCTCTGTTGACAGCTCAATCCACAGTCCCTCATTTGTACTTGAAAGTCCCGTTTTCTCTGCACTGAACAGCCAAAAAAAGGAACAAAGTTTCTAACTTAATTAGCTTTTGGCAGAGAGCCCAGAACAGCCACAGCTGCAGATAATATACTTTTCTAACAAATTCGAGCAAATAAGTAATTGTAACAATATAAGATAACAGGTCCCTTGGGAGAAAAGGGCAAGTCACCTTCATTAGCAAAACTGTAATAACATAAAAACCACAGAAATTGTAAATTTTGTAAAATGAACATGGTAATTAGGAGGTGTGGCCACAAAATGGGTGTGGTCAAAAAATTGTTGCGCCAACTTTTTTCTCCCTCTTTTTATTTCCAAAATGTTGGGAGCTAAAAAATTGGGGCCCTAAAGAATATTTTTTTAAAAAAACATTGGCGCCAGGGCCCCCTTACAAGTTAAATGACATTGGGGCCCCAAAGAATATTTTTTTAAAAAAAACTTTGGCGGCAGGGGCATATAGAATATTAAAATAATACATTGGTGGCCAGGGGATTAAAATAAATAAAAAAACACACATTGGTGTTCAGTAGAATTTAACTCATGGCTTCAGGACTTCACCTCCTTTTGTCACTTTGGGTCTTTTCGCCACTTCAGGACTTCAACGTTGGTTGTTTTCTTGTCTTCGGGTCTTTATGCCGCTTCGGGAGTTCGGTTGTTTGGCTTTTCGGCATTTCCGCATTTCGGCTGATCGTGACTTCAGAAATGACCACACGGCTTTGGCACTGTCAAGGGGGAACTGGCTCTTTCAAAAGTGCAACACTGCCGGGCCCCCCTTCAGGCCTGGGCCCGGGACACCTGTACCCTCTGTGCCCCCCTGATGGCGTCACGGGGAGTGCTTGTTAGGGGATTTCCATGAAGTTTATGGGGGGGGGGCTACTACAGGTGCTTCCAAAAAACAGTGGCTAAATCCCCTGAAGCCATGGGCATAACATAAAGATAGGTGGGTATATGTAGCACCATTACTTCCCCTTTATCCCCAATTCCCTAATGGTCCAGCAGCAAATTGTCCCTGGAAATTCTACTGAATTGTCAACAGCTATGAGGTTGGTCTGTGCACACACACACATACATATTTTGCCCCAAGCCAATCGAATTATTCGCTATTAATCAGATAACCCACCCTACCTATAATTCATCAACTGTCAGCTCTGCCCCTTGCAGTGAGCCCCCTATAAAGCACAAACACTCGTGTAACCGTGAGTCAGCAGAAGGGAACATATGGAATGCGTTTAAAGGGGCGGTATTCCTTTCAGTTAACTTTTTGTATGTTATTGAATAACTAATTCTAAGCAATTCCATTACCCTTCATTTCTTTTCTTTTTTGTAGTTGATTTAATTTTTTCCTTTTTCTTCTGACTCTTTCCAGTTTTCAAATGGGGGTCACTGACCCCATCTAAAAAAACAAATGCTCTGTATGGCTACAAATGTATTGTTATTGCTATTTTTTACTCATCTGTCTATTCAAGCCTCTCCTAATCATATTCCCAACAGGTCCCTTGGGAAAAGTTACACTCACAAGGCTAGTGACACACGGGCAGATTCAGGGAGATTAAGTTGCCTGGTGACTCATCACCTCTTCTTCTGGGCAACAATCTCCCCAAACTGCCTTTGCATCTCTTCCCGTGTCTTCCTGTCCACTATAATAAAAAGTCGCCTTCGCTAAAGCACACACGCCACTTCGTTTTCCGTAGTCGCCCTAAATTGCCTCACGAGGAAACTTCGGGCGACTTTGGAAAACAAAGCGTCGAGTGTGCTTTAGCACAGGCGACTTTTCATTATAGCGGACGGGAAGACACGCGAAGGAATCTGCCCGTGTGTCACTAGCCTTGTGAGTGTAACTTTTCCCATGGGACCTGTTATCTTATATTGTTACAATTACTTATTTAGGGATGCAACGAATCCTGGATTCGGATCGGGATTCGTCCAGGATTCGGGCTTTTTCAGCAGGATTTGGATTCGGCCGTACCAAATCTGATTCCTAATTTGCATATGCAAATTAGGGGCAGGGAGGGAAATTGTGTGACTTTTTGTCACAAAACAAGGAAGTAAAAAATGTTTACCCCTTCCCACCCCTAAGGATTCAGTTCGGTATTCGGCCGGATCACAAAGTGTTTGGGGGTTTGGCGGAATCCAAAATAGTGGATTTGGTGCATCCCTAATTTGCTTATCTCAAAATTGTTACAAAAGTATCTTATCTGGAGCTGTGACTGTTCTGGGCTCTCTGCCAAAAGCCAATTAAGTTAGAAACTTTGTTTCTTTTTCTGCCTCTTCAGTGCAGAGAAAATCAGGACTTTCCAGTACAAACGAGGGACTGCAGGTTGAGCTGTCAAAAGAGGGACTGTCCCTCTAAAAACTGGACAGTTGGGAGGTACAGAGTTACATACATAATGACCTTTACCTTTGGTAGTTAAACAGAGCGAGGGGAGGCTTCTGTAAATAAGTGAGTTTTAAGAAACACAGAAAGGCAAGTCAGACAGACTGTGGGAGAGAATTCCAGAGGAGGGAGCAGCCCTTGCAAATAGATTTATTATTAGAATTCTAAATCAAGAGAATAGGCCATTTCCATCCCCTGACCCCCCACTAGAATAAAACTCACACAAACTGTTAATACAATAGAATTACGGCTAACCCCGCCCTCAGCTCTTGCCACCAATCACAGCTCGCTGCACATAACGGCGGCAGATACAGGAAAACGCTGCCGATGCGCGCTTTGTGACTGGTTCCCTAATCCGGCCAATCAGTTTTGCGCATCGAGTCCCTGCCCCTCCTCTTTTCTCCTGTGTCATTGGTGCTGTGTGGAGTTGAGCGAGTGAGTTTGCCGGCAGCAGAGAGAGCAGCAGGGAGAGGCTGTGTCCTGTTATCTTGCCATCAGTATCCCTACCTCAGGCACCGGCCGCCGCAACCTCCTCCCACGCACCGCAAGCCTCGGCTTATTCCAAGACAAGGACCTACAGTTCGGTAAGTGGGTAAAGGGCTGGTGCCCGGTGGTACGGCATGTGTGAGGGCTCAGCTGGGCATACAGGAAGTGCGTGGGCTGCCACCGACACGCTGTGTGAGTAACTCCACTCTCTATGGTACTTCATGACTCTATTACAATGATATCAGGGACTTTCTGCTCAATGGTCTTTGGCAGGGGATGCTGGGAGTTGTAGTTTAGTGATGTTGAGCAATGGAACGGCAGATGATGCTTTGTCTGTGTAATGGGCCAGTGTGGGCTACATGGGATGCTTTTCAGTTTCAGAGTTTGGTAATTAAGGGGTTAATAAGTGCCCATTAGTAATCACTATGGGGATTGTCATCTTTATCAGTGGAGCTGCCTAGGGCAAAACTGAGGCTAATTAATGATCCATATAAATTAGGACTTTTCACCCTTTGCTGTTTATGAACTGCAACTCCCAGCACCCTCTACAGTCAGCTTCAAACCAACAGGGCCACTGATCTGGCAAATAAAGTGACTATTATCGTCCCTGTCACTCAGTCTCCAGCAGCTCAGCCAGGGTATTTGCTTTTATTTACAACCCTCTGCGGGGGGCTCACGTTATCCCAGGGTTGCTGAGTCTAATTTTTAAAAACAGCCAAAGTCGGCTACAAAACCAGCCCAAAACTAGCCAAGAGACACTTCAATGGTAGCCCAAAAATAGCCCAATATGTGCAGCGAAAAAAAAAGCCTAAAAAAATAAATGAATATATGTGAAAATTCACAAATTTTCCCATGAAGCAAAATGGGACAGATTAGCCCATCAATAGGGGAGTAACTACAGAGGGGGGCCCAGCAGATATAGGGGCACTAATACATATACAATTTCAATAAATATTTGTAAAACTGCTAGACATTTTGATGGCCAGCAGATTTGTGTCCCAAAATTGTCTGAAATTGAGGAAAGTCACCAGAAAACATGAGAATGCTTAAGAGAGACGGGAGAGTGGGGTACAGGCCCAAAATCCGGTAACTCCCGACTTCTACACAAGTCAATCCCATTGCATGCTGGGTATTGTAGTCTTACATTACACTTGACAGACGGGAAATTGTTAAACAAAAACGACATTACCCAACATGCACTGGGAGACGCAGGCTTGGCACATTAGGGCAAGAAAAAACTTTGGCTGGTTTCCAAAGTACAAACCAGCCAAAGGCCCAAAAAGTAGCCAAAACCCGTACCTTGGCTACCCCCCTTCCGGGGTTTAAATTAGTAGCCCAATTTGGCTGGAAAACAGCCAACCTGGCAACCCTGCATTATCCCTATCTCCCCCTTGCTACTGTCTCTGCAATGTCTTCTGGGAGTTGTAGTTTAATGCTATTTGAAGGACCAGCACTAGTGTATTATTTGATTGTAAGCTTTTTGGGATCAGGGGTACAGTATACTGTATGTCCTGCGTTGTACAGTGCTGATGAGTATGTTGCCATGATATAAGATATTATTTGTAAAAGGCACACACAGGAACAATGTATATCCAGAGCTGCCTAATGCAGTGCCAGCTTCAGACCTCTGACTGCCACTTTCTCTTGCCAGTTGCGTTTGTGCAGTGCAGCCTGCGCTTTCACAGATCAATAAAGATAGGGGTGCTTCCCCCGCCCCAATTCTGCCGCCAGATTTAGCCACATGTGTGTCAGAGGGCTTGGTCCTTGGGTATCGATATAGAGAATAGAACTGTAAGGTGCTGTATAAGGAACACACCTGCCCTGCGGAGCTTGCAATCACCGGTCCCTGTCACCATCATGACTATCTACTGATTGCCTGGATGTTTTTGCCTGTGACAGCCGCAGTGTAACTATTAACACTAGTTATTAAAATATAAATAATAGTATTTTCCTGTGTGGGAGGGAGGGTAGTGCCCGCACCCAAACTATATATACTCATCCTGTATTAAAATACCAACCTGTCTATACAATACTGGTCTATTGTAAGTGTAAGCTTTGTACTCCGTAACCAACTCCAGACGGTAACTGCCCTAGACAGGGTGGGGCAAATCCCCAGTCCAACAACACCCAACCCAATTTTATTAAAAGAAATATAAAGAGAAGTAACCCAGAGCTACACTGTGTAAGGGAAACAGTGTGGCAGCTCCTGTTTCTTTGTATTAAAGGAGAACTATCGCAAAAATGAAAATGTGATATAAGCTTCATTATACTGAAATAAGAAACTTTCTAAATACAATAAATGTAAAATTCTGTACTGTTTCTGAAATAATCAAGTTTATTTCACTATCTCTCTCTCAGCATCTGTTTCTCTTCATTCTCTTCATGCAGCAGTTGGGTGTCAGATATTCATTGACAGTTACATCCAATATATCTTATAGGGGGGCTCCTTTTGCCTAGAAGATGTATTAGAGCTCACTCTATTAAAATCACCAGTAGTGATGAGCGAATCTGCCCTGTTTTGCTTCACCAAAAAATTAACGAAACAAAAAAAAATTAGATAATTGGCAAAATTTCATGAAATGCATTGAAGTCAATGGGCGTTTTTGCATGCAAAATTTTTCTCGCTACAAATGCATTAAAGTCAATTGGCGTTTTTTTCTTATGGCGACTTTTCTCCAAATGCATTAGGGCAGAGACACACGTGGAGATTTGGAGAGATTTAGACAGCCAGCGACAAATCGCCTCTTCTTCTAAATCGCCGGCTGGATGGCACTCGGAAGCCTTCGTTTTCTGAAGTCGCCCGAATTTTCCTCATGAGGCCGCTTCGGAAAACTGAGCACTCCGTGTGCCACCCCACCGGCGATTTAGATTCTAGCTGGCGGGAAGGCAGTTCGGGGAGATCTTCCCGAATCTCCCATGTGTGTCTCTGCCATTAAAGTCAATGGTTTTTTTTTTTTATGGTGACTTTTTTCTCCCAATGCATTAAAGTCAATGGGTGTTTTTTCTTATGGCGACTTTTTAGTCCTAATGCATTAAAGTCAATGTTTTTTTTTTTCTTATGGTGACATTTTTTCTCCTAATGCATTAAAGCCAATGGGCGTTTTTTCTTTTGACGACTTTTTAGTCCTAATGCATTAAAGTCAATGGAAGTTTTTTTTATGGTGACTTTTTAGTCCTAATGCAATAAAGTCAATGTTTTTTTTTTTCTTATGGTGACATTTTTTCTCCGAATGCATTAAAGTATATGGGTGTTTTTTCAAGGGAAAATTTTACTGCGGTGAATTTTCGCACATGCGGAATTTGACACTTCGATGCGAATCCATTCACTCATCACTAATCACCAGACATCATGTCTCTCTACATGCAGGATTTGTGCAAAAGGCAGTTATTTTGTTACATTTTGTTTCTACTGGAATCAGTTATTTGAGTGAACTCTAATACATCTGCTAGGAAAGGAGCCCCCCATAAGATATATTGGATGTAACTGTCAATGAATATCTGACACCCAACTGCAGCATGAAGACAGAATGAGGAGAAACAGATGCTGAGAGAGGGATAGTGAAGATAAACTTTATTATTTCAGAAACAATGCAGAATATTTAAATGATTGTATTTAGAAAGTTTCTTATTTCAGTGTGATGAAGCTTATATTAAATTTCTGTTTTTGGGATTGTTCCCCTTTAACATTGCTTGTTCATGGTAACTCATGGCAGTTTACAGCTAACATAAAGGATTATCAAGGGAAGATTAATACAGGTTATAAATAGAGTAGAGTATGCTTTCTATGCAGTGGAGACTGGAGTTTACATAGAGGTGAGGCCATGGGAGGATTAAGTGAAACCCTTTTCTGATTACTCTGGGTCCAGTTCTGTGCCGGGGCCTTTATGTGCACACTACCAGTGCACACTACCAGAGCACCTATCTTACAAAGCACAGAGCAAGATCACTTACAGGCCCTGTTTTAAGTAGCCCTGCCATAAAGCAAGGCCATACTGCTGTTCTTGCTGGAAACACCAGTTCTTTCTTTGTCGACTATTAAGTGCAAGGAAGTGTGGGTGGCAAAAGTGCAGAGTAATGAATAAAGACGATGATGAGAGATTTTTAAAAACGTCTTTATAGCAGAGTTTGGGGTGAGATTACGCCATCATGTGATCTGCACGAGAGTGAAGTGAAAGTAAATTTTGTAGCCAGGCAGGATGTGTGCAAGGGGGGGTCTTGTTAGGGGAACCCACTAGTCTGATTACAACACAAGTCTATTGTGTTGTAATAGTTCCATGTATGGGGCCTGTTATCCAGAATGCTCGGGACCTGGGGTTTTACGGATAGCGGATCTTTCTGTAATTTGGATCTTCATGCCATAAGTCTACTAGAAAATCGTGTAAACATTAAATAAACCCAATAGGCTGGTTTTGCTTCCAATAAGGATTAATTATATCTTAGTTGGGATCAGGTACAAGGTGCTGTTTTATTATTACACAGAAAAAGGAAATGATTATTAAGAATTTTGATTTGGATAAAATGGAGTCTATTGGAGATGGCCTTCCTGTAATTTGGAGCTTTCTGGATAATGGGTTTCCAGATAACGGGTTCCATACCTGTACCGTGTAATTGAAGCAGCTTCACCAACTCATACACAAATATCCAGGCAGGATTTGTGTGATGGGGTCATGTTAGGGGAAGCCACTAGTCTGATTACAACACACGTCTATTCTTCACCCTTGCAAAGCCACCTTGGTGCCATCTGCTCAACAGAAATGGGTGCCTCGGGATCAGTGTTCTGGGTGTTCATCTGTTCTTTTTGTCCCTGAAGGGAGGGGAAGGATGGTTCTGATTTCCTTTCATTTTGGGATCAATAGAAACCTTCTGTCTCTTTGCATTTCAATAGGAGAAAGCCTTATGTGTGCTGCCTATTCATTGGGTAGCAGGTTAAAGGGAATATAATCCCCACAGATTGTGGAACTAAAATGCATTATACATTCATTGCACGTTTCAATAATTTTAAAGGAATTGTTCAGTATAAAAAATAAAAACTAAGGAAATAGGCCGTGCAAAATAAAACATGTTTTAATATAGTTAGTTAGCCAAAAATGTAATGTAAAAAAGGCTGGAGTGACTGGATGTCTAACATAATAGCCAGAACACTACTTCCTGCTTTTCAGCTCTCTAACTCTGAGTTAGCCAGTGACTTTAAAGGGGAAGGAAACCTAGACGGCGCAAACCCCCCACCCCCACTCCCGTTTGTTGCCCACCCTCCCTCCTCCCCCCTGGCCAACCCGTCCCGCTGGGCAAATGCCCCTAACTTGTTACTTACCCTTCTGCGCAGGTCTAGTCCAGGGAGTTCACAGACGACATCTTCTTCCACGTGATCTTCTTCCTGCTTCGAAATGATCCTACTGCGCATGCGCCAAAACGCCGTTCATAGCAGGAAGAAGATCGCGTGGAAGAAGATGTTGTCTGTGAGTTTGTAATTTATCCTTAGCATTCAGCTCAGATTCAGAAGCAACAGTTATGTCTCACGTGGCCCCCCTTATAGTCACTGACTAACTCAGAGTTAGAGAGCTGAAAAGCAGGAAGTAGTGTTCTGGCTATTATGTTACACATCCACTCACTCCAGCCTTTATATATTACATTTTTGGCTAACTAACTATATTAGAAACATGTTTTATTTTGCATAGTCTATCTATTTACCCAGTTTTTCTTTTCACACTGAACTGTTCCTTTAAAGTTATTTGTTAAAATAGTTTGTTTATGACTTTGTGCACTGCTGGTTCTGGCTCTTGTCTCTTTTACCTGTGCTGGAGTAGTAGGGAGGGCAGTTTTCTGGTATGGGATGCTTCAAACTGAATCGATGGTAGGCTTCCATACACTTCTTGTATACTATATAGAAAGAGGGTATAGCTAACTGCTTAAAGGAGAACTAAGCCATAAAAATGAATGTGGCTAAAAATGCCATATTTTATATAGTGAATTTATTGCACGAGGCTAAAGTTTCAGCTTGTCAATAGCAGCAATGATCCAGGACTTCAAACTTGTCGCAGGGGGTCACCATCTTGGAAAGTGTCTGTGACACTCACATGCTCAGTGGGCTCTGATTGGCTGTTGAGAAGCTAAGCTTAGGGCTCGTCACTAATTATCCAGCAGAAAACGAGCTTCCCTGGCTGTAATATAAGCTGATGCTACAGGTTTGCTCATTATTAAATTCTGATGCTAATTGCACTGGTTTCTGTGCTGCCATGTAGTAATTATGTGTATTAATTACTAATCAGCCTTATATTGTGACATTTCTATTCTATGTGTACTGTATATTGTGAGTGGGTCCCTAAGCTCAGTAAGTGACAGCAGCACAGATCATGTGCAGTGAATCAGCAGAAAAGAAGATGGGGAGCTACTGGGGCATCTTTGGAGACACAGATCTTTACTGCTAAAGGGCTGTGGTTGCCTTGGGCTGGTACAGAAGCACAAAACATAATGTACAACATTTCTACCTACTTCTTTAGTTAAGCTTTAGTTCTCCTTTAAGTCAAACATAGCCTATTCTGCATATATGCATTGGAGCTGCATATGCTGAGGTTCTTCCACGAACTGCAATTGCAGACTTTCAGCTGAACAATGGCTCAGCATAGGCGGCCAATGCAGCACAATTGCTATGAACAGTGTCAATGCTGCTTTTTCAGTTTGTGTTGCAACATGGCAGCTCCCACACCAATGTATAGATACAACTATACCAAGGAACAATGTGCTGTACAAGGGAACTGGATAACTGCTTCCTAGCAAATGTATAAATATAGATGTATGCGGAAGAATGGTGCACAAGTGAAGTGCTATCCTTGTACCCTTGTTCAGTTATACAGGTATGGGACCCGTTATCCAGAATGCTCAGGACCTGGGGTTGTCTGGATAATGGATCTTTTCATAATTTGGATCTTCATACCTTAAGTCTATTAGAAAATCATGTAAACATTAGGGGGCACATTTACTATGGGTCGAATATCGAGGTTTAATTAACCCTCAATATGCGACAATCCAAGTTAAATCCTTCGACTTCGAATATCGAAGTTGAAGGATTTACCGCAATTCGTTCGTTCGAACGATCGAAGGAAAAATTGTTCAATCGAACGATTCAAAGGATTTTAATTCATCGATCGAACGATTTTCCTTCGATCCCAAATTGCTAGGTAAGCCGGACCTTTGGGGACCTTCCCCATAGGCTTACATTGTACCTCGGTAGGTTTTAGGTGGCGAAGTAGGTGGTCGACGTTTTTTTTTTAAAGAGACAGTACTTCGACTATCGAATGGTCGAATAGTCAAACGATTTTTAGTTCGATTTGAAGTTGTGGTCAAAGTAGCCAAAAAAAAAACCATCGAAATTCGAAGTATTTTTTATTCTAATCCTTCACTCGAGTTTAGTAAATGTGCCCCTAAATAAGCCCAATAGGCTGGTTTTGCATCCAATAAGGATTAATTATATCTTATTTGGGAATCAAGCTACTGCTTTGAATTTGGATTATTTGGAGATATTGGAGATGGCCTTCCTGTAGCTTTCTGGATAATGGGTTTCCGGATAACGGATCCCATACCTGTACTGTCAAATTGAAGCTATATGGCAGCTTCACCAACTCCTACACAAATATACAAGAAAGGAACATTCAGTGGGGGTGATAAAGTATTCTCCATATTTAAATCTTTTCTGCCGAAGTATTTTTAGCAGGGAATTGGGTGCAGTTTTGTTACCCTGAGCCGATACAATGGGGTTACATGTTCCTGTGAATATTCTCCTATATATAAATATACACAGTAGCTTCATGTTACTGTCCCTGTTATATACAAGTAATAAGATCTCGGCTCGTTTCGTTGCCCTTTATTTGTCAGGAAGAGTCTCGGTTGTGGGTGGCTGTTCCTGGCCGGATTTATCTGTCATTATCTGACTGTTCTATAAACAAGCTTTCCCTGATGCCTGCGAGACGCTGAAGGTGACTTACAAGTGAGATTCCTAAATTACACACACATAGGGGTCGGATACTGCTGCTCATGGAGGAAAAGTTTTCCTTTGGCCCCTGGAAGGGTCTTGTACGCCTTTAGGGCTCTTATCTGTATGTGGGTCATTAGGAAGCAAAAAAAGATGATAAAGGGGTTATTCACCTTTAAGAAACCTTTTTAATATATTATAGAATCGCTAATTCTAAGCAACTTTTCAACTGGTCTTCATTTTTCTAGTTTTTCTTTTCAAGATTTCAAATGGGGGGGTCACTGACCCCCATATATAAACAAATTCCCTGTAAGGCTGCAAATGTATTGTTATTGCTACTTTTTATTACGTCTCTTTCTATTCAGGCCTCTCCTATTCATATTCCAGTCTCTTATTCAGATCAGTGCATGGTTGCTAGGGTATTTTGGACCCTAGCAACTAGATGGCTGTAATTGCAAGCTTCTTAGTAAAAAGCTAAAAAAAAAAAAAAACATAAATAATTTAAAATTGTCTCAGAATATCACTCTCAGTCTCTAGTCTACATCATACTAAAAGTTAATTTAAACACGAGCAAGCCCTTTAATAATGACCCAGCAGGCTTCTGCCTTTGTAACCATAAATGTAATGGGCACAGATCATCTTCAACATTCATTTTACCTGCACAATATGCCAATAGAATGCCGCAGTTATTCAGCCCTGGGTTTCATGATATTGTATGTGCTTTTCCTTGATAATATATAAGTGGAAAGCGGGTCCCTAGTAACTAAAGTTGGGGCCAATGTTGTACGTATTTCATACAGACCCCCCCCAAAGTTAAACCCCTGTTGCTGAAATAGGGTAATTTTGGCTGTATATGTGCCCTAGTGTTGTCCAAAAGAGCAGCGGATGATTCTTTCACTCTGCCAGTTATATATACAGAAATATACTATATATGTGTGTAAAGAGGGGTGCTGGGGGGAAAGGGTGCTGGGTGTGATATAAAGAGGGGTGCTGGGGTGTGTGTATAAAGAGGGGTGCTGGGGTGTGTGTATAAAGAGGGGTGCTGGGGTGTGTGTATATAAAGAGGGGTGTGTGTATAGAGAGGGGTGCTGGTGTGTCTGTATAGAGGGGGTACTGGTGTGTGTGTGTATAGAGAGGGGTGCTAGTGTGTGTGTATAGAGAGGGGTGCTGGGATGTGTGTGTGTATAGAGAGGGGTGCTGGTGTGTGTGTATATAGAGAGGGGTGCTGGTGTGTGTGTGTGTATAGAGAGGGGTGCTGGTGTGTGTGTGTGTGTATAGAGAGGGGTGCTGGTGTGTGTGTATAGAGAGGGGTGCTGGTGTGTGTGTGTGTGTATAGAGAGGGGTGCTGGTGTGTGTGTATAGAGAGGGGTGCTGGGATGTGTGTGTGTATAGAGAGGGGTGCTGGTGTGTGTGTGTATAGAGAGGGGTGCTGGTGTGTGTGTATATAGAGAGGGGTGCTGGTGTGTGTATAGAGAGGGGTGCTGGTGTGTGTGTGTGTGTATAGAGAGGGGTGCTGGTGTGTGTGTGTGTATAGAGAGGGGTGCTGGTGTGTGTGTGTGTGTATAGAGAGGGGTGCTGTGTGTGTGTGTGTGTGTGTGTGTGTATAGAGAGGGGTGCTGGTGTGTGTGTGTAGAGAGGGGTGCTGGTGTGTGTGTGTGTGTACTGTATATAGAGAGGGGTGCTGGGATGTGTGTGTATAGAGAGGGGTGCTGGTGTGTGTGTGTGTGTATAGAGAGGGGTGCTGTGGTGTGTGTATATAGAGAGGGGTGCTGTGGTGTGTGTATATAGAGAGGGGTGCTGAGATGTGTGTGTATAGAGAGGGGTGCTGGGGTGTGTGTATATAGAGAGGGGTGCTGGGGTGTGTGTGTATAGAGGGGGGTGCTGGGGTGTGTGTATAGAGAGGGGTGTGTGTGTATAGAGAGGTGCTGGAATGTGTGGGGGCTGTTAGTATATAGTTATTCTGTGGTTAATAGGAAGAGTTTGTACAATGTTCCTATCTGTCTCACTTCCCTTGCACTTTGCCTCATATTATATCATCTGCTTTGTCACACTGGGCTTTCAGCAGCCACACTCCTCTATTATTCATACACTGGATTCGGAATTCTCCTGATGCTCTGTACAATCTAACTTGGGGCCCCACCAGGCTGGGTATTTGCAGCTGAAAGGGGCCCGCAGTTGCTAGTGTTATTTTGTAAATTTTTAGCTCTGAAAATTAAAGCAAGCTTATTTAATAGCAATCTAGTAACCCATAGCAACCAATCAGCAATTAGCCTTATTAGTTCAGTGCAATTACAATAATGAGGGGATGTTGCGCAAGACTTGTCTGGTTGCTGTGGGTTACTGGGCAGTAAACTGTAATAGTAATCCCCGGAGTATTTAACTGGATAACCAGAGGTGGGGGCGGGGTTAGTGGCTTTAACCTCATTCGAATCCTTGTATTATATCTGCACTGAGATCTTATCTCTAGAACTGGCACAACAGCTACTCTGCTTCTTTCTACATGAGCACTAAATAGTCATCAAAATGCCATTCCTGCACTTAAAGGAAAACTGTCTCTTAAAGGGGCTGTTCACCTTAAAATTAACTTTTAGTATGTTGTAGAGAGGGATATTCTGAGACAATTTGCAATTGGTTTTCATTTGTTATTATTTGTGGTTTTTGAGTTATTTAGATTTTTTTATTCAGCAGCTCTCCAGTTTGCAATTTCAGCCATCTAGTTGCTAAGGTCCAAATTCCCCTAGCAACCATGCACTGATTTGAATAAGAGACTGGAATATGAATAGGAGAGGCCTGAATAGAAAGATGAGTAATAAAAGGTAACAATACATTTGTAGCCTTACAGAGCATTTGTTTTTTAGATGGGGTCAGTGACCCCCATTTGAAAGCTGTCAGAAGAAGAAGACGACAAATAATTAAATAACTATAAAAAAATAAACAATGAAGACCAATTGAAAAGTTGCTTAGAATTAGGCATTCTATGCCATACAAAAACTTGGAACCACTCCTTTAATACCACTGTATGTCCTATGGTGCATTTTTTTGATCACCGATTCATGCCGTCTCTTTCACGGTGCCATTACCCCCACAAGAAAGGGAACGTTTTTTTCCGCTGACTTGATTGGGAATCCCCCCTGGGTCACCCAACACCCATGCTGCTTCCCATGTAGGACAGTGGAAGAGAATCCATGGTGCCTCCTGAAACACAGCAGTGTGCTGTAGCTTTAAAGGGCAAGTCAGTCTAATACTAGAGCATACTAATTCTCTGAGCAGTAACTGATTCATACTCCTGACATGTACCCTGTACTGGGAACCTTCCCAGAAGAGTAGAGGCTTTTCAAGTGGAAGAATCAATTATTAATTCACTTGGTTTGGGAAGCGTCCAGGTACTTTTGACCATAAAGCATAAATGGGGGCGGGGGGTGCAAGTTTACAAACTGAAATCTACTGAAACTATGTTAAGGTGCTGAAGGCTCAAGGACATTAAAAAGGGTTGGGTTGTTCACCTTTGAGTTAACTGTCAGTATGACATAGAGAGTGATATTCTGAGACAATTTGCAGTTGGTTTTAATTTTTTATTATTTGTGGTTTTTGAGTTATTTAGCTTTTTATTCAGCAGCTCTCCAGTTTGCAAGTTCAGCCATTTGGTTGCTAGGGTCCAAATTCCCCTAGCAACCATGCATTGATTTGAATACGAGATTGGAATATGAAAAGGAGAGGCCTGAATAGAAAGATGAGTAGTAGAAAGTAGCCTTACAGTGCATTTGTGTTTTAGGTGGGGTCAGTGACCCCCATTTGAAAGCTTGAAAAAGTAAGAAGAAAACTATTAACCTTAGGGCAATGGCACACAGAAGCAATGATTTAACAGCTGATGACAAATCTGGCAAGTAAATAACACTCAATATCCCCCTATGCTGTCAGTGATTGGCTGAATGGACGCTGCCTGTCACTGCCAGTGCCAAATGGTTTTTGTACCAAAGACCATGGGGTTAATCATTCCCTTATCTCCTGCCTGCTGAGCATTCCTGCCTGTACTGTTATATCCTTTCTCTCTACACTTTCACTGAACTCTCTGATACACAATGTACCCTCCCTGCCCAATATTTCAGTATGATGAAGCTTATTTGCTTATTATTAAATGCTTATTTATTTATAACCTGGCCCCTATAGTTTATTTATTTATTTATAACCTGGCCCCCTATAGCTTATTTATTTGTAACCTGGTCCCTGTAACTTATTTATTTATAACCTGGCCCCCTATAGCTTATTTATAACCTGGCCCCTATAGTTTATTTATAACCTGGCCCCCTATAGTTTATTTATTTATAACCTGGTCCCCTATAGCTTATTTATTTATAACCTGGCCCCTATAGTTTATCTATTTATAACCTGGCCCCCTATAGCTTATTTATTTATATCCTGGCCCCCTATATTTTATTTATTTATAACTTGGCCCCCTATAGTTTATTTATTTATAACCTGGCCCCTATAGTTTATTTATAACCTGGACCCCTATATCTTATTTATTTATAACCTGGCCCCTATAGCTTATTTATTTATAACCTGGCCCCCTATAGTTTATTTATATTCTGGCCCCCTATATCTTATTTATTTATAATTCACAAAAGCCATGAATATCTTGTAAATTATATCCTTATAAACGGTGAGTAGTGATGTCATCAGTTATAAACGGTGAGTAGTGATGTAATTTCTGTCACATGACTCACTAAAATTTGTGTATTATAATTAATAAAGTACCCCCAGTTGTAAAATATGAGGATATTAGAAGTTACCTCGGAGTTCCATGACCTGTATAAAAACACTCGGCCTTCGGCCTCGTGTTTTTATATGGTCATGAAACTCCTCGGTAACTTATAATATCCTTATATTTTACAAGAGGGGGTACTTTATTCACTATATAACCTGGCCCCTATAGTTTATCTATTTATAACCTGGCCCCCTATATCTTATTTTTTATAACCTGGCCCCCTATATATTATTTGTAACCTGGCCCCCTATAGTTTATTTATAACCTGGCCCCCTATAGTTTATTTATTTATAACCTGGCCCCTATAGTTTATCTATGTATAACCTGGCCCCCTATAGTTTATTTATCTATAATCTGGCCCCCTATAGCCTATTTATTTGTAACCTGGCCCCCTATAGTTTATTTATATTCTGGCCCCCTATAATTTATTTATATCCTGGCCCCCTAAAATGTATTTATTTATAACCTGGCCCCCTATAGTTTATTTATTTTTAACCTGGCCCCCTATAGATTATTTATTTGTAACCTGGCCCCCTATATCTTATTTATTTATATCCTGGCCCCCTATATCTTATTTATTTGTAACCTGGCCCCCTATCACTGAGTTGCTTATATCCTCCTACATGCCCCAGTGTGCACCAGGCAGAATTTAGCAAAGCAGATGATTCCTAATCACTGGAATAAGGGCAGCGATGTCCCATTTTTGCAGCTCTGAGACTGAATTCCTCCATTTATGTACATCTTGTTCCGTTAAACTTTGCTCTATAGAAAGAAATGTTTCAGCACTGAGAAGTCAATAGAAAGCTTTTAACAGCCACTTTATCAGCTGTGTTTATTAACCACAGTATAGCAAGGCAAACTCATTATAGACCTATTTAATGAACCCTTTTCCATTGCAGGAAAGAACTGGCTAATCTGAAGTGGAAATAAATATACAGGACTAGCCGGCTCCCATTGATGAGATATAATGGCAAGCCACAATAACTGGGTTAATATACAGGGCAGACAGGAGGAGGTTGATTGTTTAGCAGCTATTAGCAACCTAACCCTTTGCTTCAACAGGAGTTGAAGTATCACAGCATCAGCAGCACTCTTTATTACCCATGCTTGTTATTTTTATAGGAACAGATCAAACAATTAAAGTGCTTTAAAGTAATACAAATAGAATACAGTGTTGCCCTGCACTTGTAAAACTGGTGTGTTTGCTTCAGAAACACTACTATAGTTTATATAAATAAACTGCTGTGTAGCCATGGGGGCAGCCATTCAAGCACAGGATACACAGTAGATAACAGATAAGTACTACTATAGTTTATATAAACAAGCTGCTGTGTAGCCATGGGGGCAGCTATTCAAGCACAGGATACACAGTAGATAACAGATAAGTACTACTATAGTTTATATAAACAAGCTGCTGTGTAGCCATGGGGGCAGCCATTCAAGCACAGGATACACAGTAGATAACAGATAAGTACTACTATAGTTTATATAAACAAGCTGCTGTGTAGCCATGGGGACAGCCATTCAAGCACAGATTACACAGTAGATAAGAGATAAGTACTACTATAGTTTATATAAACAAGCTGCTGTGTAGCCATGGGGGCAGCCATTCAAGCACAGGTGACACAGTAGATAAGAGATAAGTACTACTATAGTTTATATAAACAAGCTGCTGTGTAGCCATGGGGGCAGCCATTCAAGCACAGGATACACAGTAGATAAAAGATAAGTACCACTATAGTTTATATAAATAAACTGCTGTGTAGCCATGGGGGCAGCCATTCAAGCATAGGATACACAGTAGATAACAGATAAGTACTACTATAGTTTTTATAAACAAGCTGCTGTGTAGCCATGGGGGCAGCCATTCAAGCACAGGATACACAGTAGATAACAGATAAGTACTACTATAGTTTATATAAACAAGCTGCTGTGTAGCCATGGGGGCAGCCATTCAAGCATAGGATACACAGTAGATAACAGATAAGTACTACTATAGTTTATATAAATAAACTGCTGTGTAGCCATGGGGGCAGCCATTCAAGCACAGGATACACAGTAGATAACAGATACGTACTACTATAGTTTATATAAACAAGCTGCTGTGTAGCCATGGGGGCGGCCATTCAAGCATAGGATACACAGTAGATAACAGATAAGTACTACTATAGTTTATATAAACAAGCTGCTGTGTAGCCATGGGGGCAGCCATTCAGAGGAGAAAAGGCTCAGGTTACACAGCAGATAGCAGATAAGCTCTGTAGAACATAATGGTGTTATCTGTTATCCACTATTTAAACTGAGCCTTTTTCATTTTCCACTATTGCTACACAGCAGCTTGTTTATATAAACTATAGTAGTACTTATCTGTTATCTACTGTGTATTCTGTGCTTGAATGGCTGCCCCCATGGCTACACAGCAGCTTGTTTATATAAACTATAGTAGTACTTATCTGTTATCTACTGTGTATCCTGTGCTTGAATGGCTGCCCCCATGGCTGCACAGCAGCTTGTTTATATAAACTATAGTAGTGTTTCTGAAGCAAACACATCCGTTTTACCAGTGCAGGGCAACAGTACATGATATTTTCATTACTTTAAAACACTTAAATTTTTTGGTGTTACTGTTCCTTTAAATAGCAATACAATAGTGGCATATTCACTTTCTGATGTGTCTGCTTTGCCCATGGGCATTATCCTCCTTTACATGGCATCCAACTTCCCCATACTGAAAGTAAAAGTGGACAAGGTCCATAGACAGGCAGGGGTCTGCAAAAATATCTTGGAGGGTCACATCTGACCCTTTGGCCTCCTGTTGGACAGCCTGGATGTAAAGGGACACAATGGCAATGCTAAGATGCCTGGGCATATTTTGAATCTCAGTCCAGACTTGGGTGCGAATGGTGTCATTTTAAAATCCAGGGGTCCTAGGACTTTAGTGTTTCCGCCCTATTGGCCAGGTCCCCATTTAGCTGTTCTTTTTTTGGTTGAATGAAAGAGGTTTAATGATCTTATTGTTGTTGTGCCACAGGTTGATTCATCAGGATGCTGTCCAGACTGAGGGTCCTCACACGTCCGTGCATAGTGGGATGTCGGGCTGTGCACACAAAAGACAAGGGCAAAGCACTTTTGTTAAACCCAAGGACAAATAAGGTAGGATTGCAAGAAAATACAGCTGAATCTGTGATGCTAATAAAGCTCATTATAAGACCCTAAATGAGGCAGCGGCATTACAGGACAAGGAAAGTTAAACTAAAGAAGTAGGTAGAAATGTTGTACATGATGTTTTGTGCTTCTGGACCAGCCCAAGGCAACCATAGCTTTTTAGCAGTAAAGATCTGTGTCTCCAAAGATGCCCCAGTAGCTCCCCGTCTTCTTTTCTGCTGATTCACTGCACAGGCTCTGTGCTGCTGTCACTTACTGAGCTTAGGGACCCACTCACAATATACAGTACACATAGAATAGAAATGTCACAATATAAGGCTGATTAGTAATTAATACAGATAATTACTACATGGCAGCACATAAACCAGTGCAATTAGCATCAGAATTTAATAATCAGCAAACCTGTAGCATCAGCTTATATTACAGGGGAAGCTCATTTTCTGCTGGATAATTGGTGACGAGCCCTAAGCTTAGCTTCTCAACAGCCAATCAGAGCCCACTGAGCATGTGAGTGTCACAGACACTTTCCAAGATGGTGACCCCATGTGACAAGTTTGAAGTCCTGGATCATTGCTGCTATTGAGAAGTTGAAACTTTAGACTGGTGAAATATGTTCAGTATATAAAACATAGCATTTTTAGCCCTATTTATTTTTAGGGTTTAGTTCTCCTTTAATATACACATGCATGCAGGCTTATACTGGGCATACAGAGACACAGACTGATAAACTGGAGGTAAGGAATGGGCCCTGCTACAAGTATTGAGGGGCCCTATGGTTTCTGATGGCGGCCCTGCACATGGAGACCCTGAAAAAGTCATATCTCATAAAACTAGAGATTAAAAATGAAAACACACAAAGTTTATATCTAATTACATGTATTTAATGATACAATATCAGTTTTGACTGTAGGGGTTCTGGCTCTGTTCTTGCATAAGGGTAACTGAATATTAGGTGTTTTACAATATGGGTGGGCTTTCTGCAGAGAGATGTACTGCAATTCTTAAAGGAACAGTAACACCAACAAATTAAAGCATTTTAAAATAATTAAAATATAATAAATACAATAGACTACTACCGTTTATATAAACAAGCCATTTAAGCTGAAAGGGGAGAAAAGGCACAGGTTACTTAAAGGATAAGTAAACCTTAAAAATAAGTGAATGTGAAATCCAAGAGGGTGCTATTCTAAGCACTTTTGCAGTTTATATTCTTCTTCTTAGGAATAAAATTAGAAACCTTTCTTAAATCTTTCCTATGCAGAAGAACATCAGAGCAGCCTCTTTCTTTCTCCTGACAACTTTCCTGACTACTTGGTGGTCAGACTGGTGGGAAACTGACCAGCAGGTGGTGCTGTTATAACAAAATTCATTCATATTAACAGCACACATATCCTTTAATATCTGGAATGAAAAAAAATAATGACTGTACATTGCAAATGTGCTTAGAATAGCACCCTCATTAATTTTACATTCACTTATTTTTAAGGGTTTCATATCCTTTAACAGATAACTGATAAGCCCTGTAATAGAATACAATGTTATTGTACAGTGTGCATCTGTTATCTGCTATGTGACCTTAGCCTTGAATGGCTGCCCCCATAGCTACACAGCACCCTGTTTATATAAAGTATAATAGGCTTTCTGAAGCAAACACACCAGTTTTACCAGTGCAGGGAACAGTACATTATATTTTCTTTATTATGGAACACTTTCTTTTTTTGGTGTTACTGTTCCTTTAATAATCAAAATATGCAGACTGCACTGGGTCCTGTGTTGTCATGTAATCTAATGTGGATTTTATAGTTTTTGTATTGTTTCATACAAACTCCTCCCACTCTGCAGAACCAGTGACTACAGCAAAATAATCATCCAAATAGAATTCCAGTTTATTTGTTTAAATCTGGCTCCATCATCTTTGTCCCTGCAGCTGGAGTTGGAAACAGTTAAGGGGATGTAAAGGCAAAAATAAAATCCAATACAAATCTCTACACAGTCGCCAACTGCTCTACAGGGAAACAAACAAAGCTGCTTGAGTTCTGCATGGCTGGGAAGTAAGGCGGGGGCTCCCCCTGCTGTACATAAGTATGATTGTTTCCCTGCAGAGCAGTTAGGGACCGTCTGACAATTCCTATCCACAGCAGTAAATGAAGGGAGAATTTCACTGCATACAGTCGGGTTTCTTATAAAAACGGTACACATTTTTTAATTTAAGTTTATTGTTATTGGAGATAAGTTTCTTTTTCATGAAGAAAGTAAAAATGGGATTTTATTTTTTTGCCTTTACATGCCCTTTAAAAACTTAGATATAAACATTAATTTTGTAATAAATATTTACATACTCCGCTTATGATAGCTCTCTTTTCACTGGTTACAAGTTCTAATGTTATGAATCAATATAATTCAGTGAAATCAACTGTTTTTCCTGTATTCAGGGAATGGCATTTATCCTGCAAGAAAGGCAAATGCTTGGCCTGCAAGGCCTCCTGCCTCCCAAAATAGAGTCTCAAGACATCCAGGCTGCCCGATTTCACCGGAACCTGAGCAGAATGGACGACCCCCTGCAAAAGTAAGTTTTTGTGACCTGCATGATAATGGGTATGGGATCCCTTCTCTGCAAGCCCATTATCCAGAAGGCTCTGAATTATAGGAAGATCTCCTTGAACTTGATTGTAACAAAGCTGCATGAATCCATATTGGAAGCAAAACCCGCCTATTGGGTTTATTTAACGTTTCAATGATTTATAGCAGATTTGTGATATGGAGATCCGAATGACAGAAAATCCCTTTTTCTGGAAACCCCAGGTCTCCAGCATTCTGGATGATAGTCTGGAGGGGTAGTCTGTGCTCTACACCCCCTGTCACTGCTTCTTGTTTAAAAGTATAGAGAAATGTTGCACAGCTATTGTTTAGAGGAGATTCCTGCAGTGCTTTACAGTAGGTTGCCAGGAGCAGCTTCCTGTTTTTCAAGACTGCAACAGATATGGATTTGCTTATCAACTACCATTTTTTTTACCTGCTGGAGAAACCAAATATAATTTCAGTCGTGTTTACGTGATGCGTTTATCTGTTGTACTTGTGTGTTTGTTGCGGCAGGTACATCTACGTAATGGGAATTCAGGAGAGGAATGAGAAGCTTTTCTACAGAGTCCTGCTGGATGATATTGAGCACCTCATGCCTATTGTCTACACACCCACAGTAGGCCTGGCCTGCTCCCAGTATGGCCATATATTCAGGAGACCTAAGTAAGTCAAAGAACCATGGTAAAAGCATTGGAATGATTTAGATTGGACTATTTAGATTGGACAATAACCACTTCTTTTAATGCAGTCTTTTAATTCTCCCTATTGAGTGTTTTTTTTTTTTTTGTGATCTTCCAGGGGTCTGTACATTTCCATTTTAGACAGGGGACACATACGATCGATATTGGATCATTGGCCAGAAACAGATGTGAAGGTAAATTAGGTGCAAACATTCCTTAATGCTTAACTAAAGAAGTAGGTAGAAATGTTGCACATTATGTTTTAGGCTTCTGTACCAGCCCAAGGCAACCACAGCCCTTTAGCAGTAAAGATTTGTGTCTCCAAAGATGCCCCAGTAGCTCCCCATCTTCTTTTCTGCTGATTCACTGCACATGCTCTGTGCTCCTGTCACTCACTGAGCTTAGGGAGCCACTCACAATATACAGTACATATAGAATAGAAATGTCACAATATAAGGCTGATTAGTAATTAATACAGATAATTACTACATGGCAGCACAGAAACCAGTGTAATTAGCATCAGAATTTAATAATCAGCAAACCTGTAGCATCAGCTTATATTACAGCCAGGGAAGCTCATTTTCTGCTGGATAATTAGTGACGAGCCCTAAGCTTAGCTTCTCAACAGCCAATCAGAGCCCACTGAGCATGTGAGTGTCACAGACACTTTCCAAGATGGTGACCCTCTGTGACAAGTTTGAAGTCGTGGATCATTGCTGCTATTGACAAGCTCAAACTTTAGCCTCGTGCAATAAATTCAGTTTATAAAAGATGGCATTTTTAGCGATATTCATTTTTAGGGTTTAGTTCTCCTTTAACATGCTTTCTTATTACCTAATTGGTTCAGAGCAGTCATAGCTTATACTGTAGTGTAGATCATGTGTCCACAACCTTTTTTTCCCACTAGCCACATTCAGATGTAAAAAGAGTTGGGGAGCAACACAAGGATAAAAAATGTTCATGGGTGGCACAAAATAAGGGCTGTGATTGGCTGTTGGTAGCCCCTATGTGAACTGACAGCCTACAGGAGGTTGTGTTTGGCAGTACATCTGGTTTTTATAGACCAAAAACTTGCCTCCAAGCCTGGAATTTAATCATAAGCCCCTGCTTTGATGCCACTGGGAGCAACATCCAAGGTTGGGGAGTAACATGTTGCTCATGAACCACTGGTTGGGGATCACTGGTATAGAACAAGGCAGCAGCCTGAATACTCATGGTTAATGGTAGGAGGATCAATATCCTTATAGCTGAGTTCTGCTTCTTTCTCTTGCAGGCAGTTGTGGTCACAGACGGTGAGAGGATTCTGGGTCTCGGAGACCTTGGTGTTTATGGAATGGGCATCCCAGTTGGCAAGCTGTGTCTGTACACTGCCTGTGCTGGCATTCGGCCTGAGAAGTGCCTTCCAGTGGTCATCGATGTTGGTACTGATAACCCAGTGAGTTGTTTCTTTCTTTGCTTGATTTTAAAGGGAAACTATCGTGAAAATGTGCATAGTTTCTAGGGATGCACCGAATCCAGGATTCGGTTCTGGATTCGGCCTTTTTCAGCAGGATCCGAATCCTTGTATCTGGCCAAGCCAAATCCAAATTTGCATATGTAAATTAGTGCCAGGGAGGGAAATCACGTGACTTTCATCACAAAACAAAGAAGTGAAAAAAATGTTCACACTTTTTCCTTTCCCGGCCTCAGTTCAGTATTCGGCCGAATCCCATATAGTGGATTCTGTGCATCCCTAATGTAAATTAGTGGCAGGTAGGGAAATCACGTGCTTTTTCATCACAAAAGAAGATTTTTTTTCCACTTTTTCCTTTCCTGACCCTAATTTGCATATGCAATTTAGGATTCGGGGATTCGCCGAATCTCAAATAGTGGATTCTGTGCATCCCTAATAGTTTCTGAAATAATCAAGTTTATCTTCACTATCCCTCTCTCAGTATCTGTTTCTCCTCATTCTGTCTTCATGCAGCAGTTGGGTGTCAGATAATCATTGATACTTAGATCTGATCTATCTTATAGGGGGGGTTCCTTTTGCCTAGAAGATGTATTAGAGCTCACTCTATTAAACTCACCAGACATCATGTCTCTCTACATGCAGAATTTGTGCAAAAGGCATTTATTTTGTTAGATTCTGTTTGTACTGGTATCAGTTGAGTGAGCTCTAATTCATCTGCTAGGAAAGGAACCCCCCTATAAGATATATTGGATCTAACTGTCAATGAATATCTGACACCCAACTGCTGCATGAAGAGAAACAGATGCTGAGAGAGGAATAGTGAAGATAAACTTGATTATTTCAGAAACAGTCCAGAACATTTAATTGATTGTATTTAGAAAGTTTCTTATTTCAGTATGATGAAGCTTATATTCAATTTAATTTTCGCCATAGTTCCCCTTTAAACTACATGCAAATTACTCATTTCAAAATCTAGCTTTCAGGTGCCTGGCACTCATTTCTGTGCAAAGGTTCATATTTACATATTTCAGTTCTTAAATTCCTCATATGCCATCAACAAAAGTTCTTTAATTTCCTCCTTATTTCACGCTAAAAATATTTCCCATGCCCCATCATATTGCTGGTTGTCCATTATTCATTTCCTTGGCTGTGGGGATGCAAAGAAATGTAAAAAAAAAAAGAAGGGATTTCCTGTATTTTCTAGCCTAAATGATGTAGTAAAGTATAATGATGTTAGCTTTCTGTGGTTACATTTCTATACAGTATATTACAGTAGTAGCATCACACTGCTTAGGTTGATGGAGGCATTTGCTTTTAGCGACAGCGCTGACCTTGAACACCTCAACAAATCATTAACATCGGAAATGTACACAATTGATTATAATAGGGAGGGCAGTTACCAATTCGCACACAATGAACGATACATTTTTGGAGGGGAAATTGTCAGATTTTCAATATTACCATAGTTACACAGCTAATCTGGGTTGAAGAAGACCAAAGTCCATCCCTTGAGTTAATGGCCTCTTATCGAAAATGTATTTTATTTGCTTTTGTAGCCACTAAGTGACAGTGCCTAGAGTTATGCGGTGTGTTATCCACAAAAATCCCCGGATCCTTCTCATTTAAGGAAACTCCGAAAACACTGCCATTTAGTGTATTACTTGCATTTATATTATTTCGGCCAAAGTGCATTTATCAACATTGAACCTCATTCTCCAGTTTTGCTATTTAGTCAAATCACTCGTCCTGCATGGAACCTATAGTTCTGCAAAATTTTGTATCATCGGCGGCAATAGAGACAGAACTTACAAGGTCATTAGTAAACAAGTTGAAAAGCAAAAGTCCAAGGGCAGACCCCTGCAGTACACCACTAACAACACTACTATGCAGCGATGCACCGAATCCAGGATTCGGCCAGGATTAGTCCTTTTTCTGTCGGGTTCGGCCAGAGACAAGGATTCGGCCGAATCCTAATTTGCATATGTAAATTAGGGTCCAGGATGTAGATCACGTGACTCATCACAGAACAAAGAAGTGAAAAAAATGTTCACACTTTTTCCTTTCCTGCCCCAAATTTGCAGATTTGGTTTTGGTTCAGTATTCGGCTGAATCTTTCACAAAGGATTCGAGGATTCGGCCGAATCCCAAATAGTGGATTCGGTGCATCCCTACTACTATGTCTGCCACACAAAGTGACAATCTTAAATATCCATGTTCGAAGGCAAAATGGCAACCTTGGTTAAGAAGAACTAGAGATGTGCAGGCTGCCCCTAAGACCAGGGTTGGGCAGGCCCCACTTACTCTAGACAAGCTCCTTTTTATATACTCGTGCGCCGGCGTGCCCCACCCCCTTCCGTATGTCACTGCGGGGCAGGCGCAGGTATATAAATGCAAGCGCACGGCTGGTTGGGTGTGTGTGTGTTATCTTGGGGGATGGATTAGGGTCAGGTGCATCACTATGCAGAACCCTATATCATTTTATATAGTCTACATATGGTCACCCTAAATCTGATGTGTGCCTTTCCTGTAGACTTTGCTGAAGGATCCATTCTATATGGGGCTGTACCAGAAGAGGGATCGCACACAGTTGTATGATGATCTGATTGATGAATTCATGGATGCAGTTACAGACAGGTATGAGAAACCTCTTACCCACAGGCTATAGGGAGTATGTATTAATGCAGGAGCATTATAGATGGACTTTTTATTGTCCTGTAGTGACTAATTGACGGCTAATTATATTTAGAAGGGCTACAATAACATTATCATCTCTTACTGAACTGCACTTGGTAGAGCATGCACTATTTAAAGGAGAACTAAACCCTAAAAATGAATAGGGCTACAAATGCCATATTTTATATACTGAACTTATTGCACAAGGCTAAAGTTTCAGCTTGTCAATAGCAGCAATGATCCAGGACTTCAAACTTGTCACAGGGGGTCACCATCTTGGAAAGTGTCTGTGACACTCACATGCTCAGTGGGCTCTGATTGGCTGTTGAGAAGCTAAGCTTAGGGCTCGTCACTAATTATCCAGCAGAAAATGAGCTTCCCTGGCTGTAATATAAGCTGATGCTACAGGTTTGCTGATTATTAAATTCTGATGCTAATTGCACTGGTTTCTGTGCTGCCATGTAGTAATTATGTGTATTAATTACTAATCAGCCTTATATTGTGACATTTCTATTCTATGTGTACTGTATATTGTGAGTGGGTCCCTAAGCTCAGTAAGTGACAGCAGCACAGAGCATGTGCAGTGAATCAGCAGAAAAGAAGATGGGGAGCTACTGGGGCATCTTTGGAGACACAGATCTTTACTGCTAAAGGGCTGTGGTTGCCTTGGGCTGGTACAGAAGCACACACCATAATGTACAACATTTTCTTATGTTTAACTTTCCTTGTCCTTTAATGGTTTATTATATATGGGCTATAAGAGACCTTAGGTGATTGCTGCAGTTAAAGGGCTTGTTCACCTTTGAGTTAATTTTTAGTATGACACAGAGAGTGATATTCTGAGACCACATGCAATTGGTTTTCATTTTTTATTATTTGTTGTTTTTGGGTTATTTCGCTTTTCATTCAGCAGCTCTCTAGTTTGCAGTTTCAGCAATCTGGTTGCTGTGGTCCAAATTCCCCTAGCAACCATGCACTGATTTGAATAAGGGACTGGAATATGAATAGGAGAGGCCAGAACAGAAAGATGAGTAATAAGAAGCAGCAATAACAATACATTTGTAGCCTTACAGAGCATTTGTTTTTTAAATGGGGCCAGTGACCCCATTTGAAAGCTGGAAACAGTCAAAAAGAGGCAAATAATTTTAAAAATGACATACTAAAAGTTAACTTAAAGGTGAACCACCCCTTTAAAGCAATGCGCATATCATTTCATTGGTAGTCTTTTCTGACTGTTCGCATGCCTGGACCATTGGACCATTTCCCTTGGCTTATTGTAATTATAACCCTACAGTCTAATAAGGGGATGCTGGGAGTTTTACAAAGCTCAAAGGCCACTGGGTGGATGTCACTATGGAGAGAATACATGAAAGCAACTCTTTCAGTTATATTATCTGTGCAAATAAGGATAGTCCACACACTTGATAATGACCAAGTTATAGTGACTGGGGTATAGGGTTTGGAGACCCATATATTTAAATATGTGGAAGAGAAAAAAAAGACCGCGCTGCGTCTGCATCCGACAGTCGTGTTGCGTTGCATCAATAATGCGACACGATCCGACAATAGCATTACTTACCTTATTTCTGTTGCATCCGACATGACGTCTGCGCTTTTGCGCAGTTTGATGGATCGCGGCGGAATCGTTCGTGGAGTCCTGCCCTAAGGGTCAGGGTACACGCTCAGATTCAGAGAGATTAGTCGCCCGTCGACAAATCTCCTCTTCCTCTGGGCCACTAATCTCCCTGAACTTCATCCCTCCGGCTAGAATGTAAATGGCCAGCAGGATGGCACCTGCCGGAGCTTTACATTCTAGCCGGCGGGAGTAAATTCAGGGAGATTAGTCGCCCTGAAGAAGAGATTTGTAGACGGGAGACTAATCTCCCCGAATCTGAGCGTGTGTGCCCAGACCCTAAATAAAAACCTGCATTCCCAGTGTCTTTGTTTTAAATCCTGTAATTTGCAGCTGCTGGTTTGAGGGCTTCTTTGTTCTCATGTTAATCCATATAATCCAGAGTACAGCTTTGCTCCCTTGTGTGTAATTCTGACTCCATTCTGACTTCACTTTCTAGGTATGGCCAGAACACACTAATCCAGTTTGAAGATTTTGGAAACCACAATGCCTTCCGGTTCCTAAGAAAATACAGAGAAAAATACTGTACCTTCAATGATGACATACAGGGTGTGTTGACTGTTCCTGCCTCATCCTATACAGTATCAATGAACTGCTGCACATCTGGTCTATATGTGCTTAATGTGCCTGCTTTGCTTCTTTACACAAAGGAATTTGAAGCAACTGTGATGATGTCCCTTTAAAGGGATACTGCCATGGGAAAATGTGGGTTTTTTTTTAGTTTTTTTTAAATGCATCAGTTAGTAAATATATATTTTTTTAGTTGTAATATTGGTGTATAGGCACCATCTAACTTTGCCTGGTCATGTGCTTTCAGAAAGAGTCAGTGCTGCACTATGGAACTGCTTTCTGACATGCTATTGTTACTCTTACTCAATGTAACTGAATGTGTTGCAGTGGGACCTGGATTTTACTATTGAGTACTGTTCTTAGATCTACCAGGCAGCTGTTATTATGTGTTCTGTTCTTGGGCTGCTGGGGGGGAAGGGAGGGGGTGATATCACTCCAACTTGCAGTAAAGAGTGACTGAAGTTTATTAGAGCACAAGTCACATAACTAGGAGCAGCTGGGAAACTGAATATGTCTAGCCCCATGTCAGATTTCAAAATTAAATATAAAAAAATTAGTTTGCTCTTTTGAGAAACGGATTTCAGTGCAGAATTCTGCCGGAGCAGCACTATTAACTGATGTGTTTTTAAGAAAACATTTTTCCTATGAAGTAAGTATCGCTTTAAAGGGGTTGTGCACCTTCAAATTAACTTTTAGTATGATGTAGAGAGTGATATTCTGAGACAATTTGCAATCGGTTTTCATTTTTTATTATTCGTGGTTTTCAAGTTATTTCACTTTTTAATCAGCAGCTCTCCAGTTCGCAATTTCAGCAATCTGGTTGCTAGGGTCCAAATTCCCCTAGCAACCATGCATTGATTTGAATAAGAGACTGGAATATAAATAGGAGGGGTCTGAATGGAAAGATCTGTAATAAAAAGTAGCAATAACAATACATGTGTAGCCTTGCAGAGCATTTGTTTTTACGTGGGTTCGGTGACCCCCATTTGAAAACTGTAAAGGGTCAGAAGAAGAAGGCAAATAATTCAAAAACTATAAAAAATAAAAAGTGAAGGCTAATTGAAAAGTAGCTTAGATTTAGCCATTCTATAACATACTAAAAGTTAACTCAAAGGTGAACCACCCCTTTAAGGTTCATGGCACACATCTCCCTGTGACTGCAGCGTTCCCGCCTGGAATAACTATGGTGATTAAAAGAATCATTTGCAAAAAAACTTGTCCATGACACACATTGTTACCAGGTATCTTTCTGAAGTTATGTGCCCGCGGGATCAGCCCAGTTTACCCTGAAAGAACCAAAGCATTCATGACTGTGTGCCATAAGAATAATATAGTGAATAAAGTACCCCCTCTTTTAAATTATAAGGGTATTATAAGTTACCGAGGCGTTTCATGACCATATAAAAACACTAAGCTGAAGGTCATGGAACTCCGAGGTGACTTCTTATATCGTCATATTTTGCAACAGGAGATAGTGTATTTATTATAATACACAAGTTTCGCTGAGTCATGGGACAGAAATGACATCACTAAGCTCTGATTATAACCAATGACATCACTAAGCACTGTTTATAAGGATATCATTTACAGGATATTCATGGCTCGTGTATTATAAAACATTTATTGCTACTCATTACTTGTATTGACAATACTTGGCCACATTGTCCGTTTCTAGCGTGCTTTTAGGCATTTATATCACCATTCCATTTCTATAGTCCTGTGTTATTATTGGAACACTCCAAGTGCTTTGTCTAAGCGACAATTGCCTGATCCCATGGGTCTGACCGACTGCCAGTTTCTGTAAATCAATAGAGCATGATTTCAGGCATTATGTCACACTTCCGCAGAGCTGTTAAAGGAGAAGGAAAGGCTAAAATTAAGTAAGCTTTATCAGAAAGGTCTATATAAATACACCAGTAAACCCTCAAAGTAATGCTGCTCCTCTGTCAAAAGAAACACCACATTTCATCCTTCTATTGTGTACTCATGGGCTTCTGTATTAGACTTCCTGCCTTCAGCTTAAACCTCCAGGGCTAGGGCTTGAGCATGCTCAGTTTGTTCCTCTTCCGCCCCCCACCTTCTCTGCTGTAATCTGAGCCCAGAGCTATGAGTGAGCAGGGAGTGACTCAGGCAGGAAGTGATGTCACACCAAGCTAATATGGCATCTGCTATCCTAAACTAACAGAGAGAGATTCTAGAGCTGTTACTCAGGTACGGTAAAGCATTCTGCAGAATAAATATAGTCTTATAGCTTGCACTATTGTGGCTAATCTATTGGCAATAAACTGCTTCTGTAGCTTCTTTAAATGCATGGAAATGGGAAGCAAAATCTCTGGAACAGCATTGAACACACAGGATGAATATCCGCAGTTACATTGTCTCTAGCTCTGAAGGGGAGTGGCCTAATTCTTCCAGGGTAACCTAATTCAGTTCCTCTCTCTGCAGGCACCGCCTCCGTAGCCCTGGCTGGGATGCTAGCCGCTCAAAAGGCCATAGGGAAACCCATTACAGAACACAGAATCCTTTTCTTGGGAGCTGGAGAGGTATGAAAATACATTAATACATTAATAAGCATATTATAACTACAATAAAACTGTTCCGGAGTATGTGTTCCTCTGCATTAAAAGGATGGTTCACCTTTAAGTTAACTTTTATTATGTTCTAGAACAGCTAATTCTAAGTAACTTTTTGAGTTATTTGGCTTCTTCTTTTTACTCTTTCCAGCTTTCAAATGCTCTAAAAAAAACAAAAACAAATGCTCTGTAAGGCTATACCTTTTCTTTCTATTCAGGCCTCTCCTATCCACAAGGTCGGACTGGGGGGGGTCAGGGCTGCCACATCAGGGCCCCTCTCCCCAGCTGCAGGGCCCCCCCCCACCCCCCCACCACCTGCTTCATGTCTTCTTTATGGGGGGGGAGGGAGGTCCGGAGAGCTGGCTCTGTGTAGCGGATCTGGCCCGGCAGGGCCCACCGGGTTTTTTTCCGGTGTCCCACCGGCCCAGTCCAACGCTGCCTATTCATATTCCAGTCTCTAATTCAAATCAGTGCATGGTTGCTGTGGTAATTTAGACCCTAGCAACCAGACTGCTACATTTGCAAACTGGAGACTGAATAAAAAGCTAAATAACTCAAAAACCACAAATAATAAAAATTGAAAACCAATGTAAAAAAACCTTTTAAAGGGTTTATTCACCATTAAATTATATTTTAGTATGATGTTGATTTTCTTAGACAATTTTTCATTTTATTATTATTATTATTATTTGTCACATAATATTATCATGCAGGACACTGTGACATTAGTTACCATCATAGTCCCTAAAGTGATCTATTTCTTCCCTGTGCCAGGCTGCACTTGGCATTGCCAATCTGATTGTAATGTCTATGATGGAGAATGGGATTTCTGCTGAAGCAGCTCGGGAAAGGATATGGATGTTTGACAAATTCGGCTTGCTCATTCAGGTAATACTCAGAGGTAATAAAATGTAATTTCATGTAAATATATACTCTGTAGGTATTTAACAGTAATGTTTAGAACTCAAACGTGGCTAAACTAAATCCCAGCGAGGGTCTGTATATGCTGCCTGTAGATGAAATACTGAGGGGTAAACAAATATATTTGCGCCTTAGTTCAGAGCAATAAAGACTTATGTTTATTAATTACTTTTTTTATGTACATTTGGTAAAATTGCAAAAACTACAAACAGGGATTGACAAAACATAGTAAAGCCAGAAAATATATGACACAGACCAGTGCAAAAGGTTGGGAGCCATATTTAACTGAAAATATGAGAAGACCTGAGGTTTTTGTGCCACATTCAGCCCTCACAACACTGGTTTGACCAGGCCTGCTTTAGAATGGGATCTGTGCCGCTAGGACAGAATGTTCTGTTATACAGATAGCTAGAATCTCAGCTGCCATAAAGCCAGAGCCGGATTAAGACTAAACAGGGCCCTAGGCAAGGTAGTGCTTCTGGGGCCCCCCCATCTCGAACCACCTAAAGTTACAGTTACAAAAGAAGCACTGCTATACTAGCGCACCTTTATTATGACAGTTCTTTTAAAAGTTCAGTAGTAACACTGTTGGCAATCTGACAGAAGGTATTCCTTCTGTTCATTGTCTTAAGAATACACTCTGCATTAACCTATTTCTTCAGAAAAGACATCAATTGATTGTTGTTTATCCATTCCTATTCTTTAATAGAGTGCTACTCAAATAAAATAATAAGGTTGTAATAGACAAACCTACACAGCATTTACTTCTTCATACTCAAAGTCAGACCAAGGGTTAATTTATAAATTTAATTAGCTAACAAAAAGCAGCATGTCCAGTACTGAACACAAAAAGTATGCCCATAAAATAAATATGAAATACTGCCATTATTATTGCAGAAATAGCAGCAATATGATGAAAATATAGCCACAGTTACAAAAACACTTGAGCCACAGATAATAAGAAACATTGTAAAACAGGGTAAGCTTCCCAAATATAATAACCAATAATAAATTATTAGTTAGCTTTTAATGACTTTGTGAACTTAGATTAATGAATTCTAACAAGAATTATGTCAGGAATTGGGAATCAGTTGCATTAAAGACTTGTTCCACATTTGCATAAAAATTAATCTGCAGCCAGATGAGACAACTAGACTATTAGAAATGTTGCAGCTAATTGGGAAGACTAGAGTATTAGTATTAGAAGTGTTTTGCAGCCAGATGAAGAGATGAGAATATTAGAATTGTTTTGCAGCCAGATGAGAAGACTAGGGTAAAATAATTCTTTTGTAGCTAGATGAGAAGATTAGGATATTAGAATTGTTTTGCAGTCAGATGAGACTAGGATATTAGAATTATTCTGCAGTCGGATGAGAAGAGTAGAATATTAGAATTGTTTTGCAGCTAGATGAGACACTAGGGTATTAGAATTTTTCTGCAGCCAGATAAGAAGACTAGAGTATTAGACTTCTTTTGCAGTCAGATGAGAAGACTTGAGTATAAGAATTATTTTGCAGCCAGATGAGATGATTAGAGTTTTAGAATCATTTTCATTAGCTCTATGAACTCCTCTACTATGGAAGATGACGTAGTTGCTTACCCCTCAGTCTTACTCACCATACGTCTTTTATATGCTGCTCAAGAAATGGATCATTTTTAGCATGAAGCTCTGGTACTCACTGAAATCTCCCATTCTGTGGTGATCCAAATAGCTTATCAGTTCCCCTGAATGGTAGCCTAAGGAACTTTACAACACTGACAATCCAAGCAGATTTCTTTTCATGAGCTAGTTGTTCAAAGAAGAGCATGGTTTTGCAGTCAGGTGAGAAGACTAGGGTAAAATATTTCTTTTGTAGCGAGATGAAAAGATTAGGGTATTAGAATTAGACTTTGTGCACTTAGATTAATGAACTCTAAGAATTATGTCAGGAATTGGGAATCAGTTGCATTAAAGACTTGTTCCAAATTTGCATAAAAATTAATCTGCAGCCAGATGAGACAACTAGACTATTAGAAATGTTGCAGCTAATTGGGAAGACTAGAGTATTAGTATTAGAAGTCTTTTGCAGCCAGATGAAAAGATGAGAATATTAGAATTGTTTTGCAGTCAGATGAGAAGACGAGAATATTAGAATTGTTTTGCAGTCACATAGTTACATAGTTACATAGTTACATAGTTAAATTGGGTTGAAAAAAGACAAAGTCCATCAAGTTCAACCCCTCCAAATGAAAACCCAGCATCCCTACACACACCCCTCCCTACTTTTAATTAAAATTCTATATACCCATACCTATATTAACTATAGAGTTTAGTATCACAATAGCCTTTAATATTATGTCTGTCCAAAAAATCATCCAAGCCATTCTTAAAGGCATTAACTGAATCAGCCATCACAACATCACCCGGCAGTGCATTCCACAACCTCACTGTCCTGACTGTGAAGAACCCTCTACGTTGCTTCAAATGAAAGTTCTTTTCAGTCAGATGAGAAGACGAGAATATTAGAATTGTTTTGCAGACAGATTTCTTTTCATGAACTGGTTGTTCAAAAAAGAGCATGGTCTATTCATCATTATTTATTTTCCTTAGTTCTTTAGTCATATAACTTGTAATATCAGTATATGATTGTTTTACATACAAATACATATTTTGAACTAGATTTGTAAAACAATATTCACACACATTTTAAAACAGGGTAAGTCTCCCCAATATAATAACAAATTATGATGTAGCTTTTAATGATTTAAAATAATTCTTACAGCCAGATGAGTAGACTAGGGTACATTTTTTTGCAGCCATATCAGGTGAGTAGGGTTTTAGAAATATTTTGCAGCCATATGAGACAATGAATTAGAATTTCAACATTTAGAAATAAAGAAGCTGGTGAAGGGATTTCATGACTTGTGTACCAAGCCTTGTACTGTTTGCTGAGCAGCTAACAATTACAAATTAACTTTACGTACTTTTTGCTTAGCAAAAGAATCCACAATGTCATCAAAAGTCAAGTTGTCTGACTAAAGCGGATTCCACAGCTAGCAAAGAAAGGGCTGATAACCCTTCTTGGCCCATGGTAGTTCTTCTTTCATTTTTTATCCTTTTCAAACAGGAAAATGATCTTTCTCCACTGGCATTGGTTACAGACATGCATAAAAACATACGTAGCAAGGTTTCAGTATTTGGAAATGTTTTTTGCAAGTCCCTGGCAATTATATATTGCCTCATTGCCATTGGGCACACCATGGATTCCTGGGGTATCAATGCAGAAAATTGTAAAAATTCTTCTGTAAAACAGTCTTCGAGATCCTCTGGGTAGTTTTTTTGCAATTTGTCTGCAGAGCTGCGTAAATCTGATATTGGCAAGTTTGTATTAAAAATATCAAAACGGTTATTCAAGCATTCATAGCACTGATTCCTTCTTTTAAGCTCTGCAATAAGAGAATCTGTTAATACATAGAATGTTTCAGTGATAAATTTGTTTCTTGCTGACATATGTTGGTTAACATCATCAAATGGTGATTCATCAGCAAATGTTTTGCGTTTTTTAAGCCGTTTTCCTTCTCCTGCATATGTATGGTCTCTAGTTAGCTTTTTAGCTTCTAGTTCATATGTGTCAAATGAATCCCTAATTATTTGCACATATGCAATCAATGAGTTATAAAGTATGACTACTTCTGAAAGACAGATTTTGGTGTTTTGTAAAGTTTTACTAGTCGCATTTAGCCTTTCTAAGATGTTTCCCCACACCACAAGAAGAATGGCGGTTTCAAAGTGGTTGAGTTTTCCCAATAAGGACTTTGCCTCATGTTGGACTCTTACTTGGTGATCAGACGACTCTAATTCTCTGAGAGCATTTTTCACATACTGAAAACCGATTCTCAGTGCTTTAGTAGCATCAGAACGAGCAGCCCATCTTGTGCCAGACAGACCTTTTACAGAAAGATTTCCAGGAGCTTTGCAAAGCTCATTTTTAAGAATGTTCCATCGATGAGTGGATGAAGAAAAAAAAACATAGATGCACTCCAATAGATTAAAAAATGTAGCTGCTTTAAGACAGGATTCTGCAGCACATGTTCCAACCAAATTCAGTGAATGTGCAGAACAAGGCACATAATATGCCAACTGATTGATTGCACGAATTCTAGCTTGCAATCCATTGTATCTGCCAGACATATTGCTAGCGTTATTGTAGCTTTGGCCTCTGCAATCCTGAATATTAATTTTCAATACAGCCAGGAATGACAACACAGTATTTTCAAGATGTTCTCCTGTATGAGAATAGATTGGAACAAACCCCAGTAACCGTTCCACAGGCCCATCTTTGTTAACATAACGTAGTACAATTGCTAGCTGATCAACATGACTGAGATCTGGTGTGGAATCTACAATTAAAGAAAAATATTTGGCAGTGTATAGCTCTTGCACTATTACTTGAGCAACTTTATTTCCCATTAACTCGATGAACTCCTCTACTATGGTAGATGACATGTAGTTGCTTACCCCTCTGCCTGACCCACCATACTTCTTTATATGCTGCTCAAGAAATGGGTCATATTTAGCAATAAGCTCTAGTATTCCCAGAAATGCCCCATTCTGTGGGGATCCAAATAGCTCATCAGTTCCCCTGAATGGTAAGCCACGTTCACCAAGGAACTTTACAACATCGACAACCCTTCTTAAAACTTCCCGCCAGTACTTCTGTTCATGAACTTCTTGTTCAATAAGAGCGCGGTCTATTCGGCATTCAGGGTTTGCCCTGTCTGTGAATATGAAACACACTTGCGATGATCAGGTGAATTCTCATGCTCCCTTAATCTTGCAGCAGCATTTTTCCAGTCATTAAAGCCCGATGTTGCAAGGGCATGAGACAAACTACTATAAAGTTTACACGGCACACAGAATATAGTTCCTGTTGAGGGTGAGTAGATCATCCAATCACGAGTAATACATTCAGCATTATTTCTTTTCCGTATGAATAGTTCTTTAGTCAGATACCTTGTAATATCAGTATATGTTCTTTTAGATGCAGAGTAGTCCACATACTTATTTTGAATTTGATTCTTAGAAAAATATTCACGCAAATCTTCAGAAATGTTACTTCCCCACTCAGCAGGATCATTAGAGTAACTCTTAATGATATTTTTGATAGCATTTGAAGTTGTTGTAATTTCTGGTATAGCAGATATGGACTGCTGGGATTGGGAAACTGGGGCATAATCTCCAGTTTCTTCATAGTCCATGGTCAATGGGCTTTGCACCATAGTAGCTACTTCTGTATCTCTAGTGCTTTTGGTGATTATAGTACAAACAGCATGACTGGATGACTGGATGACGACATCATCATCATTAGGATGTAATGCACGGCTTACTATAGTTTGATCAGTGTCAGCAACTTGACTTATGGAGCAACTTGTTCCTTGTTCATCAGGCTGAGGTGTATTAGAATCTACACGGCTTTTGCTGGATTTATGATGAGCAGAAGGAATTACTCCTTGCTCCAAATTGGAGATAGAGACAGCATATGTATTTGTAGCATTAGGATGCGCTGCAGTACTATCTATACTTGTGGTGAAACTTGTTCCTTGTTCATCACCATCAGGCTGAACAAGCTGATGCTTTGGTACTAAAAAAGATTGCATATACGTCTTTTGTTTTACTGTCTCTTTTTGCTCTTTATTTTTCTTTCTCCTTTTAGCAGCCCCTGAGGCATGCCTATACAGATTCTTCGACATACCTTCTATTGTCTTTTTACAACCCTGTTTATAACTGGAAACCCTAGACAACCCTTAGAATTCTTCTGCAGCCAGATGAGATGAGTATTAGAACTATTTTGCAGCCACCAACCAGATTAGACTAGAATATTAGAACTGTTTTGCAACCAGACGAGAAGACTAGAACTGTTTTTCAGCCAGACGAGGCTAGAATATTAAAACTGTTTTGCAACCAGACGAGAAGACTAGGTTATTAGAACTGTTTTGCAGCAACCAGCCAGATTAGGCTAGAATATTAGAACTGTTTTGCAGCCAGATGAGACTAGAATATTAGAACTGTTTTGCAACCAGACAAGAAAACTAGGGTATTAGAACTGTTTTGCAGCCACCAGCCAGATTAGGCTAGAACTAGAATATTAGAACTGTTTTGTAGCCAGATGAGACTAGAATATTAGAACTGTTTTGCAACCAGACAAGGAAACTAGGGTATTAGAACTGTTTTGCAGCCACCAGCCAGATTAGGCTAGAATATTAGAACTGTTTTGCAACCAGACTATGGTATTAGAACTGTTTTGCAGCCAGATGAGACTAGAATATTAGAACTGTTTTGCAACCAGACAAGAAAACTAGGGTATTAGAACTGTTTTGCAGCCACCAGCCAGATTAGGCTAGAACTAGAATATTAGAACTGTTTTGTAGCCAGATGAGACTAGAATATTAGAACTGTTTTGCAACCAGACAAGGAAACTAGGGTATTAGAACTGTTTTGCAGCCACCAGCCAGATTAGGCTAGAATATTAGAACTGTTTTGCAACCAGACTATGGTATTAGAACTGTTTTGCAGCCAGATGAGACTAGAATATTCTACCCGTTTTGCAACCAAATGAGAAGACTAGAATATTATAACTGTCTTGGAGCTAGATGAGGAGACTAGATGATTTTATACCAGAATAGAATTATTAATTTGCACTCAGCTCAGTTGTAGCTTTGGTTGGTCTTGCAACCTGCATGGCTGCCGGGTCCCCTCCCTCACTCCTTTCAGAGCCAGTCAGACAGTCCCACTTTCAGAGACCCTTCTCAAATTATTTTACACACCGATATTTTGTATTTTTGTTTTTTAAAAAAAAATTTCGTTTTTTTCTGTAGTTTTTAGTTTTTTTCTAGGTTTTTTTTCTCAGTTCTGATTGCCCCCTCACTCACTGCAGAATCAGTTGAACAGTTCCACCACTGCCCCACAGACCCTTTTGAATTATTTTTACCCCCAGATCACACTGTTACTTCCAAATGGCTGCAGCACAGCCTGCCCCTCCTCCACCCCACAAGCCAGTCACAGCCCCACTCCCACAGACTCTTTACAAATTATTTTGCCCCCCAATTTTTTTTTGTATTTTTGTTTTGTAGTTTTTTTGGTGTTTTTTTGTAGTTTTTATTTTTTTTTAGTTTTTTTCTAGTTTTTTTTTCTCAGTTCTGTCTGCCCCCTCACTCACTGCAGAATCAGTTGAACAGTTCCACTGCCCCACAGACACTTTTGAAATATTTTGACCCCCAGATCACAGTCACACTGTTAGTTTCAAATTGCTGCAGCACAGCCTGCCCCCTCCTCCCCTCACAAGCCAGTCACAGCCCCTTTACAAATTATTTTGCCCCCAAATTTTTTTTTGTATTTTTGTTTTGTAGTTTTTTTGGTGTTTTTTTGTAGTTTTTATTTTTTTTTGTTTTTTTCTAGGTTTTTTTTCTCAGTTCTGTCTCTGCCCCCTCACTCACTGCAGAATCAGTTGAACAGTTCCACTTTCAATTTCCCCCCTAGCGCCAGAAGCCAGATGCCCAGCCCAAGATCACGTTCAAATGGCTAGAAATTAGAAAACAGCCTGCCAGCCTGGCCTAGTAACTGCCCCCTTCCTCTTCCCTCCCTCCCTCACAAGCCAAGCCAGCAGACAGTCGGACAGTCCCAGACCAGTAGTCTTCAAAAATATATTAGGCAAGCCGCAATTTAAAAAAAACAATTCGGGCTGCAGGCAGCCAGCAGGCACTGTTTGCTGCACAGGCAGACGGACCAGCAGATAAACAATTAGTTAGGCCGCAACCTGCAAGGATTTGTGGCAAATCAGTCACACAGTGTGTAAGAGAGCTCCTCCAGTCTAAACTTTTAGGCGCCAACTGAACGCTCACTGCGCACAACCGAGCTTTTATAATGTGCGCCATGATGTCAGCGCGCAGGCGCGCCGTGACGTCAGCGCGCAGGCGCGCCGTGACGTCAGCGCGCAGGCGCGCCGTGACGTCTGGGCGCAGGCGCGCCGTGACGGCAGCGCGCACGCCGAGATCAGCGGCGACAGACTGACAGGTGACTGACAACAGCACAACTGTGGGGGGCCCGGACCCGGAAGTTTTTAGAGGTATTTTTTTTCCCGGCCCGGGCCCCCTAGAGCTAGGCGGGCCCTAGGCAGCCGCCTAGGGCGCCTAGTGGGTAATCCGGCCCTGCATAAAGCAGGACAGGACTGCTGCTTACAATGGGGATCAGATAGGATCTGTGCAGCCACTGGGACAGAATGTTCTGTTATACAGATAGCTAGAATCTCAGCTGCCATAAAGCAGGACAGGACTGCTGCTTACAATGGGGATCAGATAGGATCTGTGCAGCCACTGGGACAGAATGTTCTGTTATACAGATAGCTAGAATCTCAGCTGCCATAAAGCAGGACAGGACTGCTGCTTACAATGGGGATCAGATAGGATCTGTGCAGCCACTGGGACAGAACGTTCTGTTATACAGATAGCTAGAATCTCAGCTGCCATAAAGCAGGGCAGGACTGCTGCTTACAATGGGGATCAGATAGGATCTGTGCAGCCACTGGGACAGAATGTTCTGTTATACAGATAGCTAGAATCTCAGCTGCCATAAAGCAGGACAGGACTGCTGCTTACAATGGGGATCAGATAGGATCTGTGCAGCCACTGGGACAGAATGCTCTGTTATACAGATAGCTAGAATCTCAGCTGCCATAAAGCAGGGAAGGACTGCTGCTTACAATGGGGATCAGATAGAACATTCTGTCCCAGTGGCTGCACAGATCCAATCTGATCCCCATTGTAAGCAGCAGTCCTGCCCTGATTTATGGCAGCTGAGATACTAGCTATCTGTATAACAGAACATTCTGTCCCAGTGGCTGAACAGATCCTGTTATACAGATAGCTAGAATCTCAGCCATAAAGCAGGGCAGGACTGCTGCTTACAATGGGGATCAGATAGGATCTGTGCAGCCACTGGGACAGAATGCTCTGTTATACAGATAGCTAGAATCTCAGCCATAAAGCAAGGCAGGACTGCTGCTTACAATGGGGATCAGATATAATCTGTGTATCCACTAGGACATAATGCTCTGTTATACAGATAGCTAGAATCTCAGCTGCCATAAAGCAGGACAGGACTGCTGCTTACAATGGGGATCAGATAGGATCTGTGTATCCACTAGGACATAATGCTCTGTTATACAGATAGCTAGAATCTCAGCTGCCATAAAGCAGGACAGGACTGCTGCTTACAATGGGGATCAGATAGGACTTGTGCAGTCACTGGGACAGAATGCTCTGTTATACAGATAGCTAGAATCTCAGCTGCCATAAAGCAGGACAGGACTGCTGCTTACAATGGGGATCAGATAGGACTTGTGCAGTCACTGGGACAGAATGCTCTGTTATACAGATAGCTAGAATCTCCACTGCAGTTCTAGCTGAGGCAGGCATCTTGGATTTATCTGGTTCCTCCTACCTATATCTTCCCAGCCAACTGCAGCTCTGAAATCTCGCACATGAAATTCCTTGGTTGCTTAGCAACCCTTCCAGGCTTCAAATCAGCCAAACCTCTGTGTTAGCTGCTGTTCAGTAGTGCTGCCACCTGCTGGAAGTTAGTGTGTGCCCTTCATTTGCATAATGACATCACCAGCAGGGGACAAGATAGGGAAATCTCCTGATACTTCTAGTGGAGGAGTTTACTAAAACAAGGCATTCTGGGTAGAATACTCAAGGCAGTGCTACAAACTGAGCATGTTCCTGAAATTTGCATGTTATAGTCACAGTATGGACTCCCTCAGTGAAAGAACCCGTTTTACAAAGTAAGGGATTTTTTAAAACCTGAAGTTTTTTTTCAAAAAACTATATCTGTAGTTTGATTAAACGTGTTTAGCTTGTACTGGTCAGATTGTTAATATGTGTTTGATTTTGGCTGTGATAGGTGCCCTTCAAGTTTCTGGTTGGTTACTGTCTGGTAACCAATCAGTGGAAAGCAAGAGAGCTGAAAAGCAGGAAGTAGTGTTCTGGCTATTATGTTATACATCAAATCACTCCAGCCTTTATACATTACATTTTGCCTAACTAACTATATTAGAAACATGTTTTATTTTGCACAGCCTATCTATTTACCCAGTTTTTATTTTTATACTGACTGTTCCTTTAATGCTGTGAGTACACAGATGCATTAGACAGTGGTGCAGGTCAGCCACAACTCCCAATGTCCCATTAGAAAAAAACATAAAAATTCTGTATCCTAGGGCCGAGTAGAAGGCATAGACGGCAACCAGGAGTCATTCGCACATTCCGCCCCAGAGCAGCCTGTCGATAGCTTTCTTGATGCTGTGAATGTTCTGCAGCCAACGGCAATTATTGGTAAGCTCTTATCATTAACACTTATTTATAAAGCGCCAACCTATTCCGCTGCGCTGTACAATAGAATGGAGTATACATCAAACATTTACTTCATTTTGCACACTGCTTAGGAGATCACGGTTGGTCCCTTTTTGTATTTTACTTTCATCCACTCTTTATTTATATAGACGTGTATAAATGTGATTGTACTGGGAATTATAACACATCAGGAGGGCTATAAGATAGCCTGTCTAGAACTGTAACTTAAAGGGGAACTATCTCGGAAATTAAAATTTAATATAAGCTTCATCATACTGAAATAAGAAACTTTCTAAATACAATCAATCAAATATACAGTGTCAATCATGAAACAATCAAGTTTATCTTCACTATCCCTCTCTCAGCATCTGTTTCTCTTCATTCTCTCTTCATGCAGCAGTTGGGTGTCAGATATTCATTGACAGTTAGATCCAATATATCTTATAGGGGGGCTCCTTTCCTAGCAGATGTATTAGAGCTCACTCAAATAACTGATTCCACTACAAACAAAATCTAAAAAAATAACTGCCTTTTGCACAAATTCTGCATGTAGAGAGACATGATGTCTGGTGATTTTAATAGAGTAGCCCCCTATACGAATGTGTTAAATAAAACACAACTAATTGTACAGCAATTTACTGCGTTTAATTGAAGTTCATCACACCTCTCGTTTTTCCCTATACGATATATTGGATCATTCATGTGACACCCAACTGCTGCATGATGTGTGGGCCGACCCGAGGCCCGCGGGACCCCCAGGTTTTTGTGCGGGCCGACCTCTGCACAAAATCTTCGGGTCGCCGCTACCCAAAGATTTTGTGCAGGGTAGAGTCCTGCACGGAACCAGTTTCTAAGACCCAAACCCGCATATTTACCCACTTTGATCCGCTACCTGACCTGGACCCGCAACTGCCTTATCCGCAACCCAACCCACAACTCGCCAACCACCATGAAAACATGAATTGATGGTGCTGCAAACCGGAAGTGACTTCATCAAAAGTGGGCGGGGACAGAAACAAGTTTCTTAAAGCTTTTAAAGGCGTTAAATATAGACAATATTACATAAGATAAGAAATTTAGATCAGACCCGCGAACTGCAGACCCGCACATGAAAATCCTCCCCTCATTCCGCAGGGTGCTCTTTTTTTTTTTTTTTTGCGGCTAACCCGTAGGCACCTGACCCGCTGCAGAACTCTAGTGCAGGGGTTGGCCCGAACCCGCCCGACCTGGGGGTAAACCCCACGGGTCCCACCTACCTCTGGTCGGCCCCCACTTTCGGCTCAATTTTGAGTTTAATATTTACATTAGACGGATACAAATGGAGCAAGGAAATGATGGTATAGTATGAAAAAATCGGTACTAAATATGGATGCCCCGAATCCAGGATTCGGTCTTTTTCAGCAGGATTCGGCCGAATCCGAATCCTGCTGAAAAAGACCGAATCCTGGAGGAAAATCACGTGACTTTTTGTCAAAAAATTGTTCCCCTTCCCACACCTAATTTGAATTTGGTTCGGTATTTGGCCGAATCTTTCACAAAGAATCCGGGGGTTCAGCCGAATCCAAAATAGTGGATTCGGTGCATCCCTATTTTTAAATATGTTAGGGCTCACATGGAACATAAATGTATATTTCCCCTGCTGAGCATTTTTCACACGTGGCTGCTTTTTTTATTACTCTCTCTGTCTGGCCACAGGGGTCGCAGGAGCAGGGAGGCTTTTTACGGAGGACGTCATCAAAGCAATGGCTTCCATCAATGAACGACCCATCATCTTCGCTCTGAGTAACCCAACTCTGAAGGCAGAATGCACGGCAGAGGAAGCCTACACTTGGACAGAGGTAGGGCCTTTAATATGTAAAATCTGCAGCCCTGGCTGTTGCTGGTGTTTACTAAGGATAATGGGAGTTGTAGTTTAAAAGTAGAAAGCAGTTTAATGTCCCTGATTCAAACCTTTTGCTGTTTCTCTTCTTGATAGGGGCAGTGCCTGTTTGCCAGCGGAAGTCCGTTTGACACCGTCATGTTGAGCGATGGGCGATCCTTTAAACCAGGACAGGGGAATAATGCTTATGTATTCCCAGGTAAGGCTTTTGCTTTGTTAATATTGGTTAAAGGAGAAGTAAAGCCTAACTAAAGAAATCGCTAGAAATGTCGTACATTAGAGGGAAGAGTTATGATGGGTAGAACTTCGAATTCATGGGAGTTTTTTTAAAAAACTCCATGAATTCGAAATTCGACCAATCAAAATGTATTAAAGAAATCTAATTTTCTAAACTTGGGTGAATAGGGTCAACCCGAAAACGCGAATCTGATTCCAAAAAAAAACTCGGATGTCAGGAAGGCAGCAAACAACTCCAAATTGATCCCAGGACATCTGCCATTGACTAAAACAGCAATTCAGCAGGTTTTAGGTGGTGAATAGTCAAATTCGAGTTCTTAAAGGGCCAGATTATGATTCATTTCAATCAAATTTGAATTTTTTTACAAAAACTTGAATAGAATTTTAACAATTCCCTAGTTGAATTTGAACGTTTGGCCATAAAAAACTTGAAAATTCTAATTTTCAATTCGACCCTTGATAAATCTGCCCCTATGTTTTGTGCTTCTGTACCAGCCCAAGGCAACCACATCCCTTTAGCAGTAAAGATCTGTGTCTCCAAAGATGCCCCAGTAGCTCCCCATCTTCTTTTCTGCTGATTCACTGCACATGCTCTGTGCTGCTGTCACTTACTGAGCTTAGGGACCCACTCACAATATACAGTACACATAGAATAGTAATGTCACAATATAAGGCTGATTAGTAATTAATACACATAATTACTACATGGCAGCACAGAAACCAGTGCAATTAGCATCAGAATTTAATAATCAGCAAACCTGTAGCATCAGCTTATATTACAGGGGAAGCTCATTTTCTGCTGACGAGCCCTAAGCTTAGCTTCTCAACAGCCAATCAGAGCCCACTGAGCATGTGAGTGTCACAGACACTTTCCAAGATGGTGACCCCCTGTGACAAGTTTGAAGTCCTGGATCATTGCTGCTATTGACAAGCTGAAACTTTAGCCTCGTGCAATAAGTTCACTATATAAAATATGCCATTTTTAGCCAAATGTAATTTTAGGCATTAGTTCTCCTTTAACCAGTTCACTGCCAAATACCAACATTTCCTTGATATTATAAAGCACATTGCTTGATAGTAATACTTCCATCCATTCCCTCCATAAGCCACCATCCACGTGTCATAGTCTTGCCCCAATCTCATATTATGTTTGTCTTCATATAGGCGTTGCTCTGGCGGTTATTCTGAGTGGAGTTCGGCACATAAGCGACCGGGTCTTTCTTGAGGCTGCTAAGGTCAGTAGCTCACCCTACAGTGTTAAAGGGGTGGTTCACCTTTAAGTTAACTTTTAGGGGGTTATTTACTAAACTCAGGATGCAAAAATCATTCGTGATTTTTTTTTTTTTTATAAAATCAGACTTTTAAAAAATCGCTAATTTTTCTAAATGTATTAAACCCCGAGGATGGAAAAGTCTGAATCTGAAAATCCGACATCTCAGACCTGTCGAGGTTACATATAAGTCAATGGGAGAAGTCCCAATAATTTTTTTGATATGCACTGGGTTTCGTGCAATACCACAAAGTTTTCTGAGTTTTCAAGTGAAATCGTGAAAACCTGATTTTTTTTTCCTGCAAGCCAACTTTTTGGAAAAATGTAGCAATAAATAAGCGTAAAAAACCTGAGCGAATTTGATTGGAGTTTGTAGCAGAAAACATTGAGATAAATTCGGACTTTGATAAATATCCCCCTTAGTATGTAAAAGAATGGCTAATTCGAAGCTACTGGTTTTTTTTTTATAGTTTTTGAACTATTTGCCTTCTTCTTCTGACTCTTTACAGCTTTCAATAGGGGTTCACTGACCCCATCTTAAAAAAATCTGTAAGTCTACACATTTATTGTTACTTTTTTATTGCTCATCTTTCTATTCAGGCCTCTCCTATTCATATTCCAGTCTCTTATTTATATCAATGTATGGGTGCTAGGGGAATTTGGTCCCTGGCAACCAGATTGCTGAAACTGAAGAGCTGAATAAAAAGCTAAATAAGTCAAAAACCACAAATAATAAAAAATGAAAACCAATTGCAAATTGTTCCAGAATATCACTCTCTACATCCTACTAAGCATAATTTATAGGTGAGCAGCACCTTTAATAAATGAATGTGTATTATATATTTGGTGCTAGTGTTGCTCAGGTTTAGCAGACTTGTATCTATTTAGCATGACCGGAGACTTATCCAACACAGGAGCCTATAAACCCTGTCTGTCAGTTAAGGGCATGCTAAGACCATCGATTCTCTTATTTTGTTTTTCTTAGAAATACCAGATCTATTATAAGTGCGTCCAATTAAACATAAAATATGTTAAAAACAAATATATATATTTTTTCGAATGAAGGCACTTGCTGAGCAATTGACTGCTGAAGAGCTGGGGCAGGGAAGACTGTATCCACAACTGTCTAATATCAGAGATGTGTCGATTAACATTGCTGTAAAGGTAAGTGACTTGTCTCATGCTCCATATTCAGACTGGACTGGCAATCTGTGGGTTCTGGCAAACATGGCCGCCATCAGGGGGGCACAAGTGGCCAGGGCCTGAAGGGGGGCCCGGCAGTGCTGCACTTTCGAAAGAGCCAGACTGCCCCTTGATGACACCGAAGCTGTGCCACCGTTTTCGAAGTCCTGAACAACTGAAATACGGAAGTCCCGGAGCCCAGAATCAGTGAAAAGACCCAAAGTCCTAAATGAGGAAGTCCCGAAGCCGCGAAAAATACCCGAAGCCGCGAATCAGTCAAAAGGCCCGAAGTCCTGAATCAGTCACAAGACCCGAAGCTGCGAATCAGTCAAAAGGCCCGAAGTCCTGAATCAGTGAAAAGACCCGGTCACTAAAACAGCCGAAGTCCTGAAGCTTAACTTATAGGGGGGCCCTGGTCACCAATTCATTTTTTTTTAATTTGTAGGGAGGCCCTGCCCACCAATTTTTTAAAAAAACTTTTAAGGGGGGCTGTGGCACCACAGTGTGTATGGGGTCCCGTGATTTCTAATGGCGGCACTTCTGGCGAATGCCGCTGTAAAGTGCCATATACAGTCACTATTTATTGGGCTGATGGGGGGCTGTTTGTGGTTCTGTGTACTTGAAATGCCAGGGTCTATTTTGATAGACTTGTGTTTTCTCAGCTTTGGTTACAATGATGCCTTAGTCAGTACCCTGATCACTTATGGCAGACAGTGGGGTTACTTGTTAAAGGAGAAGGAAAGTTCTTTTTACTTGGGGTGCCAAAATGGCATATTTTAAATAGTGAACTTATTGCACGAGGCTAAAGTTTGAGCTTGTCAATAGCAGCAATGATCCAGAACTTCAAACTTGTCACAGGGGGTCACCATCTTGGAAAGTGTCTGTGACACTCACATGCTCAGTGGGCTCTGATTGGCTGTTGAGAAGCTAAGCTTAGGGCTCGTCACTAATTATCCATCAGAAAATGAGCTTCCCTGGCTGTAATATAAGCTGATGCTACAGGTTTGCTGATTATTAAATTCTGATGCTAATTGCACTGGTTTCTGTGCTGCCATGTAGTAATTATGTGTATTAATTACTAATCAGCCTTATATTGTGACATTTCTATTCTATGTGTACTGTATATTGTGAGTGGCTCCCTAAGCTCAGTAAGTGACAGCAGCACAGAGCATGTGCAGTGAATCAGCAGAAAAGAAGATGGGGAGCTACTGGGGCATCTTTGGAGACACAGATCTTTACTGCTAAAGGGCTGTGGTTGCCTTGGGCTTGTACAGAAGCACAAAACATCATGTTTAGCTACATCTTTAGTTAGGCTTTAGTTCTCCTTTAATAGAAAACTGCACCGGCCCGGGATTCTTCCAGTGAGCACCGCAAAGAGCGATCGCTTTCCGGCTTCTTCTTTCTTCTCGCGGATGCGCATGTGCATTAGAGTGAAAAGCTAAACTTTAACGAATGTGCTGACTATTTTGTTCTACTGCGCATGCGTCTGCCCCGGGAAATTTGAAGAAAGAAAAAGCTGGAAGAGGATCGCTCCGTGGTGCTCACTGGTATAACCCCGGGTCAGTGCAGGGTACAGGCAAGGTGATCCCTTCCCTTTTTAATTACAGGAATGGGACCTGCTATACTGAATTCTCAGGACCTGAGGTTTTCTGGATATGGGATGATTCTGTAATTTGTATCTCCATACCTTTTAGGGGCAGATTTATCAAGGTTTGAATTGAAATTCGAATTTTTAAATTTCGAGTTTATTTTAGTCTAATTTGACTAGGGAATAGTCCAAATTCAAGTCAAATTTAAAAAAAAAAAAATTGAAATTCGAATTTGACTATTCACTATCTAAAACCTGCCGAATTGGTGTTTTAGTCTACGGGGGACCCCCTACAATAAATTTGGAGTAATTTGGTGGACTTTTGAAAAAAAAAATTCCTAAAATTTTTTTGAAGTTATTTATTTTTTGGTGAAAAACCTCAAATCAAATTTGATTCTAATTTGCAGCTCGATCCTATTCACCCGTTTTTTAAAAAAATATATATTTTTTTAATAAATTTCAATTCAGTTTTTTTTTTTTTCCCTTCAAATTTCAAGTTTATGGGAGTTGATGGGAGTTTTTAGAAACTCCCATGAACTCGAAAATCGACCCTTGATAAATCTTGTGATTTATCAAAGGTCGAGGTGAATTTTCCAGTATACCTCGACTACGGAATAGTCCAAATTCGATTCGAATTTGCAAAATTTATCGCGTGCTGTCTCCTTAAAAATTCGAATTCGAACATTTGCCATCTAAAACCTGCCGAATTACTGTTTTAGCCTACTACCTCCTAGAACCTATTTGGCGTCAACTGGTGGACTTTGAAATATCAAAGGGGGTTTTTTTGGGAAAAACTTTGAATAGAAATCGATCGAATGTGCTATTAATTCGATTAGTACAATTCGAATTCGGCCGAATACGGACCTATTCGATGAAAAACTGACCTATTCGACCAAAAAAAAACAAACTTCGACTTAATTTTGGTTGGTCTTTTTTCATTCGAATTTCAACGTTTTATCAGTTCGAAATTCAACCCTTGATAAATATGCCCTTAAGTGTATTAAAAACCATGTAAACATGAAATAAACCCAATAGGCTGGTTTTGCTTCCAATAAGGATTAATTATATCTTAGTTGGGATCAAGTACAAGCGACTGTTTTATTATTACACAAAAATTTGGATAAAATGGAGTCTACGGGAAATGACCTTTCCATAATTCTGAGCTTTGTGGATAACATGTTTCTGGATAAGGGATCTTTCTGTAATTTGGATCTTCATACCTTAAGTCTACTAGAAAATCATGTAAACATGAAATAAACCCAATAGGCTGTTTTGCTTCCAATAAGGATTAATTTTATCTTAGTTGGGATCAAGTACAAATTACTGTTTTATTATTACACAGAAAAAGGAAATCACTTTTTAAAAATTTTGATTATTTATCAAAGTTGGCATTCCTGTAATTCGGAGCTTTCTGTATAATGGGCTTGTGGATAACAGATGCCACACCTGTACTAACTTTACCAATTCTTCTTTAGGTGATGGAGTTTGTGTACAGGAACGGCATGGCTTTCCAGTACCCGGAGCCTGAGGACAAGAATGCGTATATCAGATCTAAAGTGTGGAGCACAGACTACGATTCCTTCCTACCCGATTCCTACGACTGGCCGGAGTATGCATCAAAGCCGCACAAAATGTTCTAACCCTGCAATCACGCCCACTTTCTGTTTTGTTAAAGCGTATTGTAATACGGGTAGGGGGATCTATTATCCGGAATGCACCTATAGAGGAATGAGACCCTGGGACTGAACAAAAGTTAAGGGGACCAATTGGGGCACTGACTGCAGTTTTCATATATCTTTATGAAAAATATCTTCTTTTAAAAGTTTAGTTGGACCCTAAACTGATTTTGCGGTTCGACCCAGGCTGAATGACTGGATAACCAGTCTTTCTGTAATATGGGGTGCCATGCCTAATAGGGGTGGGTCACCTTTAAGATAGCTTTTAATTTCTAAGCAACTTTTCAATTGGTCTTTTTATTATTTATTTTCTATAGTTTTTTTATTTATTTGCCTTCTTCTGCTGACTCTTTCCAGCTTTCAGATGGGGGTCACTGACCCCCATCTAAAAACAAATGCTCTGTAAGGCTACAGATGTATTGTTATTGCTACTTTTTATTATTCCTCTTTCTATTCAGGCCTCTCCTATTCATATTCCAGTCTCTTATGCAAAGCAATGCATTTGTGCTAGGGTAATGTCTCGATTTGAATTTGATTCAAGTTTTCGAGTCAGTAATTTTTTTTTTTTTTTTTTTTATAAATAACCCCCCAGTCGAATTTCGAGTATATTTGAATTTAAAGGAGTTTAAAAAAACTATGGATGCACCGAATCCACTATTTTGGATTCGGCCGAACCCCTGAATCCTTCACGAAAGATTCGGCCGAATACTGAACTGAATCTGAATCCGAATTAGGAGTGGGAACGGGAAAACATTTTTTACTTCCTTGTATTGTGACAAAAAGTCACGCAATTTCCCTCCCTGCCCCTAATTTGCATATTCCAATTCGGATTTGGTTCGGCTGGGCAGAAGGATTCGGCTGAATCCTGCTGAAAAAGGCAGAATCCCGAATCGAATCCTGGATTTGGTGCATCCCTAAAAAAAAAAAAACTCACATGAATTTGAAATTCAACCCTTGATAAATGTGCCTTTAATGTAAGGGCTTGCTACAAAACATCATTACAAAACCCAAACAGGATTTATTGCATCACCATGTATTTATGCTTCTGGATAATAGATCCCCTGCCTGTATGTTAAAATTAAGCACTTGCAAGATGCAAGGAACCTGCAGCTGAAAATAATGTGCCTTTCTGAAATCTTGCAAAATATTCCCAAATATTTATTGCACTGCAATCTCCGCTTCCTTGCACCCCCTTTATTGCTCAGAAACTCAGCTGTGAGCAGTAGGGAGGGACACAGGGTGTGCTGGCAGGGACACTGAGTGCAGTAGGTATATAAATTATGTAGGTGACACCCAGTGTGCCGTTACCCTTGCAAGACAAATCACATTCCAGTCACAAATACGTCCAAACATTTTTATTTTAAAATCCTCTATTACTTGTTCGAATGTTAAAGGGATACTGTCATGGGTAAAAATGTTTTTTTCAAAATGAATCAGTTAATAGTGCTGCTCCAGCAGAATTCTGCACTGAAATCCATTTCTCAAAAGCGCAAACAATTTTTTTTATATTTAATTTTGAAATCTAACATGGGGCTAGACATATTGTCAGTTTCCCAGCTGCCCCCAGTCATGTGACTTGTGCTCTGATAAACTTAAGTCACTCTTTACTGCTGTACTGCAAGTTGGAGTGATATCACTCCCTCCCTTCCCTCCCAGCAGCCTAACAACAGAACAATGGGAAGGTAACCAGATAGCAGCTCCCTAACACAAGATAACAGCTGCCTGGTAGATCTAAGAACAACACTCCAGGTCCCACTGTGACACATTGAGTAGGCGAAACAACAGCCTGCCAGAAAGCAGTTCCATCCTAAAGTGCTGGCTCTTTCTGAAAGCACATGACCAGGCAAAATGACCTGAGATGCACCTACACACCAATATTATAAATTAAAAAAATACACTTGTTGGTTCAGGAATGAAATTTTATAGATTTAGAAATAAAAACTACACCATAAAAATCCAGACAGAATCCCTTTTAAGGATTAAATTAGGTGTAAAGGAAAGAACACTCCGTAATTCGTTGTCTTTTGTTGTTGTGGTAGAAACATTTTCAGATTGTAGAGTGCAATGTTTACATTCATTCATTTTTAACCCTTGTGCTGCTGCTGCTCTTTGATCTTTCCAGGCCATATGTCTCTGGACAAGTCGTGGCACAGATTCAAAGAGTAAAACTGAAACAATCTGTGACATTGGCACATTGGTCGGGTAGTGGACAGCCAGAATCATTGATTTTTATCATCTGCGGCAGGCAAATGCTTTAAATTCTTTATTTTATTTTGTTGTTGTATACTTTGATGCTGTGAGATTACCAAAAACTGTTTTCAGAAATGCACATTTCCCTAATACATTGTGACATGGTTATAGGTCCACTGTACAATCCAATCCACATACATTGTGCTTAGGGGAATACAAATGTCGTTAGTGTACAGACTATGAGCAAACTTAGGGGTCTGTTCCTGCTGAATTGTGCTTAGTACAGGGAATACCTATACTGCCATAGTTTTATGGGATCTCTCTGTACAGACTATGAGCAAACTTAGGGGTCTGTTCCTGCTGAATTGTGCTTAGTACAGGGAATACCTATGCTGCCATAGTTTTATGGGATCTCTCTGTAAAGACTATGAGCAAACTTAGGGGCTGTTCCTGCTGAATTGTGCTTAGTACAGCGAATACCTATACTGCCATAGTTTTATGGGATCTCTCTGTACAGGCTATGAGCAAATTTAGGGACTGTTCCTGCTGAATTGTGCTTAGTACAGGGGAATACCTATGCTGCCATAGTTTTATGGGATCTCTCTGTACAGACTATGAGCAAACTTAGGGGTCTGTTCCTGCTGAATTGTGCTTAGTACAGGGAATACCTATACTGCCATAGTTTTATGGGATCTCTCTGTAAAGACTATGAGCAAACTTAGGGGCTGTTCCTGCTGAATTGTGCTTAGTACAGCGAATACCTATACTGCCATAGTTTTATGGGATCTCTCTGTACAGACTATGAGCAAATTTAGGGACTGTTCCTGCTGAATTGTGCTTAGTACAGGGGAATACCTATGCTGCCATAGTTTTATGGGATCTCTCTGTACAGACTATAAGCAAACTTAGGGGCTGTTCCTGCTGAATTGTGCTTAGTACAGGGGAATACCTATGCTGCCATAGTTTTATGGGATCTCTCTGTACAGACTATGAGCAAACTTAGGGGCTGTTCCTGCTGAATTGTGCTTAGTACAGGGGAATACCTATGCTGCCATAGTTTTATGGGATCTCTCTGTACAGACTATGAGCAAACTTAGGGGCTGTTCCTGCTGAATTGTGCTTAGTACAGGGGAATACCTATGCTGCCATAGTTTTATGGGATCTCTCTGTACAGACTATGAGCAAACTTAGGGGCTGTTCCTGCTGAATTGTGCTTAGTACAGGGGAATACCTATGCTGTCATAGTTTTATGGGATCTCTCTGTACAGACTATGAGCAAACTTAGGGGCTGTTCCTGCTGAATTGTGCTTAGTACACATCCCCACAGATGTGATACAATGCCCCATTGAGTATACTTGGAGTTAATAAGGACATTTGTGCCAGCTTAGGATCCTGCAAGGATAAAACTTTGAAACACCATTAATATAATGCAGAAAAACTTCATATTGACCACCATTATATCAAGTAGACAAATAGAAAAGGAAACTAAAAAAAAAAGTAGTAATATGGGAATAATGACCCTTTCTTAGTTAAATATTAAGGCACTGACCACTTCACTTGCCTTAGTTTCACCAAAGATGCAAACCATAACTTTCACCAACCCACATTTTTAAAATACTTTAAATCAGATAACCCTATCATTTTTTATATCCGTGCGACAATGAGCTCATACAATAAGGAGGCTTAATAAATAAAGAGAGCGAGAATTCTGCACGAGGATTTTCAAACTCAAAGGGAAAATGATAATAAAGGGTAAATAATTAAGCACAACATATGCCCATTCATTTAGGGAAAAGGGAAGTAATCTAACGGTACCTGCATAGAGGATATTCATATATAGTAAACAATTTAGTTTTTTTATCATTATTATTTAAAAGACTGAATGTTTCCCAGAGTTATCTGTTGGTATTTTTTACACACAAAGGGATATGATTGGGAGATTCAGTTTAAATATATTCTGCCCATATTCTTCAACCACTGGCTGTGTATTTGTGCATGTGGGAGGGGGGGTGTTCTCTGTGGATAGTTAAACATATCCCCCTGTAATCACAGGTGGGCTACCCACAATGAAAATCTGGTTTGGCTATGGCTTCTATTGGCATATATGGATGAAACAGAAAGCTGCTGTGTAGACACGGGGGCAGCAATTCAAGCACAGGATACACAGTAGATAACAGATAAGTACTACTATAGTTTATATAAACAAGCTGTTGTGTAGCCATGGGGACAGCCATTCAAGCACAGGATACACAGTAGATAACAGATAAGTACTACTATAGTTTATATAAACAAGCTGCTGTGTAGCCATGGGGGCAGCCATTCAAGCACAGGATACACAGTGGATAACAGATAAGTACTACTATAGTTTATATAAACAAGCTGCTGTGTAGCCATGGGGACAGCCATTCAAGCACAGGATACACAGTAGATAACAGATAAGTACTACTATAGTTTATATAAAACAAGCTGCTGTGTAGCCATGGGGGCAGCCATTCAAGCACAGGATACACAGTAGATAACAGAAAAGTACTTATCGGTTATCTACTGTGTATCCTGTGCTTGAATGGCTGCCCCCATGGCTACACAGCAGCTTGTTTATATAAACTATAGTAGTACTTATCTGTTATCTACTGTGTATCCTGTGCTTGAATGGCTGCCCCCATTGCTACAGTTTATATAAACTATAGTAGAGTTTCAGAATCAAACACACCAGTTGTACCAGTGCAGGGCAACAGTACATTATGTTGTCATTACTTTAAAACAATTACATTTTTTGTTGTTACGGTTCCTTTAAGGAGCCACAATGCACAATTAACGCACAAATCGACACTCTCAGTTGTTTGCTATTTCCTACTTCAAATGTCTCAAGCTGGTTTAAGCTGCTGCTCTGTAAATAGGGTAACCTCCAGTAAAACCATTTATGGCTCCCTTTTTGCAACCCACAACCCCCCCCCCCCCCACACACACACACACACACCACACCTTGTGTGTGTGTGTGTATATACATATGTCAGGAAGTGCAGGAGCTGGGTCAATGTGGGTACACTCTCACCTGCACTTGCCCCAAATTCATGGGGTCCCATGCCCCCCACAGTTACCCCACTGTCTGTAAATAAGACAAACCTTCAGTGAGGTTATTTCCTGCCTAATCATGGAATAACCTCCTTGAAATGTTGTCTTTTTATAGACATTGGGGTAACCGTGGGGGCATCAGACCGCATGTATTTTGGGCAAGAGCAGTTCAGAGAGTACCCACATTGCCCCGCCTTACATTCCTCTGGGGCACGACCCTCTGTCCCAATAAGTGGAATCTCAATATAACCACATTCTCAGGGACATTTTTACCAATGAAATGATTATCCAGGAACCCCTCACTAGGGATATATTTTGTATTTTTTCAAAGAAGAAAGCTCAGTTTTACATAATCAGGCAAATGCTGAACTGCAAAATAATATGTTTTGATTTTACTAATCAGGGAAAATTATTCCCCATCAATATTTATTGATAGACTCCGTCTTTCCTTCCATTTTAAAGAGAAATATCTCCGTTCGCTCTAAATATTTCATTGCGACACTTCAACTACAGTTCAGTCCTAGATACATGAAGCTTCCCCCCAAAAAAAATCTAGCAATCCATGATGAAAATGTTTTCCGTCCAGTAATTTTATATCAATTGTTTAATTTTTTGAACCAGAAATAAAACATGGGAGTTAAAGGAGAGGGAAAATAAGGAGTGTTTGAGTGTGTGTAATGTATAAATGTACAGTACTGTACCGTGGAGAGCAGACATAAGAGTGCAAATAAAACATGGAAGTGACCAATCGGAGAGCTCTGTGTTTGTTTTCTTCATCTGAAGTAATGGCTGTAGCTGGGGGTTCCATCTTATCTGTATAAATGCTTGATTTGTCTCAGTTGTACAAAGTTTTGTGGCTTTGGATTGTTCTCTTTTCCTATGGGGTTTCATTCTCATTAGCAAACGGGTGTTGCTACAGAACTTAATCTCATGATGGTTAGGGGATCGACTTGCCTTATAGAAGGGCCGTGTGCATGCACTTTTGCATAAACTAAATACTCAAAAAATGTGATTTGTTTTACTATAAAATCCAAAGTTTAGTTGAAAAAAAAAAAAGAATCTTTCTAGATTTATTATACCGAGGCTGCAAAAAGTCCAAACCTGAAAATCCGCCATCTCAGACCCGCCGAGGTTGTATATAAGTCAATAGGAGAGGTCCCTATCCTATTTTGAATTAGGCCAAAAAATTTTGAGCATAAATCAAAAAATTCTGACTTTTCAGGATAAAGTCTGAAAAAATTGAGCAATTCAGGAAAAAAATCGTATTATTTGGGTTTTCGCTCGATTTTCGAGAAGTAATTCACTCTAAAAGTTGTTTTAATATTTTACTTAAAATTTCTGGATCTCAAGGGAGAAGTAAAGCTTAACTAAAGAAGTAGCTAGAAATGTTGTACATGATGTTTTGTGCTTCTGTACCAGCCCAAGGCAACCACAGCCCTTTAGCAGTAAAGATCTGTGTCTCCAAAGATGCCCCAGTAGCTCCCCATCTTCTTTTCTGCTGATTCACTGCACATGCTCTGTGCTGCTGTCACTTACTGAGCTTAGGGAGCCACTCACAATATACAGTACACATAAAATAGAAATATCACAATATAAGGCTGATTAGTAATTAATACACATAATTACTACATGGCAGCACAGAAACCAGTGCAATTAGCATCAGAATTGAATAATCAGCAAACCTGTAGCATCATCTTATATTACAGCCAGGGAAGCTCATTTTCTGCTGGATAATTAGTGACGAGCCCTAAGCTTAGCTTCTCAACAGCCAATCAGAGCCCACTGAGCATGTGAGTGTCACAGACACTTTCCAAGATGGTGACCCCCTGTGACAAGTTCCATCCTAAAGTGCTGGCTCTTTCTGAAAGCACATGACCAGGTAAAATTACCTGAGATGCACCTACACACCAATATTACAACTAAAAAAAATAAATGTATTGGTTCAAGGAAAAATTTGGTAGAATTAATTAAAGCAATGTCCAGATATTAACTGGAGCAACAGTACTGCCAGGTCAGTTAATGGGATCAGGTTTATAAATTTGTTGCATGACAATTTTATGGCACAAGTTGTTGAGGAGCCAACCAGAAAAAAAAATATTCTGGGATCTCTAATGACCCAGAACTTATAGCAAATGTGCAAGTAATTGAACCCCTGGGTAATAGTGCCCATTATATAATTTAATGTCTGGTGCAAAACACAAATATACACTGGGGCAACAAAAACCATGAATTTTAGAAAAGCTAATTTTAGTGCCTTGAGGGCTTCTCTTCAGAGCATTGATTGGGGCATTATGTTTTCAGCTTAAAACACAGAACAGAAATGGTTGTCATCTAAAATGATATTAAATAACTACTGTTCTCAATTTATTGCTGAGAGTGTTGCTCCATTAAATAATGGTACCAGTATGGTGGTAACAGATACAGAAAAGGCAAATGTGCTAAATCAGTTCTTTTCTTCAGTGTATACAATAGAGGAGTCTGAGTTCCCAGGCTCACTTCATAGCTGGCTCAGCTCAGTCTAGTCAGTGGCTGACTCAGAATATGATTCAGAAAGCTTTAATAAAAATGAATGTAAACAAAGCACCAGGGCCAGATGGCATACATCCAAGGGTACTAAGAGAGCTTAGTTCTGTTTTAGACCAGCCCCTATTTCTGATTTTCTCAAACTTTCTTTAATCTGCTTTGGTACCTATGGATTGGAGAAAAGATGATGTAATTCCAATATTTAAAAAGGGATTACAATATCAGCCTGGCAATTATAGGCCAGTAAATTTGACATCTGTGGTGGGCAAATTATTTGATGGCTTGTTTAGGGATCACATTCAAAATGTTGTCCTAGTGAATGGCATTATGAGCAGCAATCAGCATGGCTTTATGAAGGATAGGTCATGTCAGACAAATTTGATTGCTTTTTATGATGAGGTAAGTAACATGCTGGAGAGTGGGGGGGGGGGCAGTAGGTGGGATTTAAGTGGCAGATGAGATTCAATGTGGATAAATGTAAAGTCATGCACCTGGGATTTAAAAATATCCACTTATACACTTAATGGGACTGCACTAGGCAAATCCATTAGCACCTGTGAGTTCATCAGCAACTGCTTCCCCTACAACCGGGAGAAGTTCCCCGCCTGGCAGAACTCGCTGAGGGTGAGTCTTTTCTTGGGGCTCTGCAGGATGGACTTAGTGATGAGCGCAATGTTATGAGTAGGGGGACTTCCCAGCTGCATGCTGCCTGTCAATGTATAGCCAGGGAGGAGAAATCGAGCGCCGCAGGATGGATGGTCGCCCTGTCGCCTTTTCTGAAGAGGAGCAGAAGTGGAGTTTCTGTGAGTTATTTCTTAATAAAGACTTTGTGATTTTAAAGTTCAATTTGTCTTGGGTTTTTTTTTTCGTTGTATACGAACAAATTTTTTAAAAAATGGTTTTTTTTTCCGTTGTATACGCACTGTTGATGTTACTGGTCCTTTAATTGAGCACAGTTCCACTTTGACACTTGTGTCCCACACTGTGCAGCTGTTATGAGGTAACATGTCACGTGTCAGTAACCACATTACAGAGTAGTAATATTTACACTTATAGGCCCCTTGGTGCTGAGAGTAATGAAAACAATAACGTGGCCAATGACTGGGGAGCTGAGGCTCTGGCTGGAATGACAACTAAAACAGCAAAAAAAGTCCTGCGAACAGAGTTCATACAATTTGTGAGCTGCCTGACATCCATCTAGCACAGGATACCACACGTTTCTGGAAACCTGAGGTACTCTGTCCTGCCAGGCGCCAACGTGCTGCGTCACTGCGCTTAGGTACGTGTAACGTAAAAATCATAGTCTCGCGAGATGTAACTGGTGAAGTGTCTGGAAGGTGTACAGGAGTTTCATAGAAGCGGCGCCGACTGTCCCGGGAGAGGCGGGAGTGTTGGTCGGTATGTATAGATAATCATATGTTGTGAGCGCTGTTCTTTTGTCCTTTACTTGTATTTCCCCTTGAGGACTAGGAGCGTCATTTGGTCAGGGCCACATGGAACAGTCAACTTTGTAGGTGGGGAGGGGGGAGATTTAGGAATCGGTGTTTTGCTGCCTCGAGTACACGGTGTCAGTATCTTCCACAGAATGTCACTCTGAATCTTGGAAGGACGGGGGAGGGGTCTCAGCTGGAGTTGCCTCAGGGCTGATATTACTTTAGGGAAAAGATGATGAAAAAGGGATGACCCCCCCCGCCAACTCTGCGTCTGATAATCACTCCTCGTATTCAGCTAAATCCTCATCCCATTGGCTCTTATTTGTGGGGACACAGCGGTGGAACTAAAGGCTGATCAATTTGCATCTGCCCCAGTGTGGGGCTCATTGTTATTATCAGTGGTTTCTGCCAACACAATGTCTCTCCCCTGGTACTTACCGTATTGTTTGTAGTGTAGGCCCTCAGAGCCATCCTCCAGGCATAGTAGTAGTAAACTAAGGTCTGGATTTTAGTATGGATTACAGCCTTGCGTGTTTCATCAGGGCCGTCATTAGAAATCACAGGGACCCGTACAACAAAATTTCAGGGCCCCGCCCACACTAGTGCCCAGATCCCACCCCCTCCACCCCAGATCCCACTCCACCCAAGCCCCACCCCCATATTCCACCCACTCTACCCAAACCCCACCCCCAGATTCCACCCACTCTACCCAAACCCCACCCCCAGATCCCACCCACTCTACCCAAACCCCACCCCCAGATCCCACCCACTCTACCCAAACCCCACCCCCAGATCCCACCCACTCTACCCAAACCCCACCCCCAGATCCCACCCACTCCATCCAAGCCCCACTCCATCCCGCCCAAAGACACCACAGACATCAGCGCTAAAAAAGTTACCCCTCCCCCATGTACAAGTTATAAAAATCTGGGCCCCCAAAAAATATTTTTTTTAAAAAAAACATTGGCGCCAGAGCCCCCCTACAAATTAAAAAAAAATTGGGGCCCCAAAAAATATTTTTTAAAAAAACATTGGCCCCAGGGCCCCCCTTACAAGTTAAAAAAATAATTGGTGCCCCAAAGAATATTTTTAAAGAAAACATTGGTGGCAGGGGCCTATAGAATATTAAAATAATACATTGGTGGCCAGGGGATTAAAAAAAAACCAAAACATTGGTGTTCAGTAGAATTGAACTCGTGGCTTCAGGACTTCAACTTTGCCTCCTTTCGTGACTTATTGTCTTTTCGCAGCTTCGGGAGTTCGGTTTCGGCTGTTTTTGTGGCTTCGGGTCCTTTGGCAGCACTGCCGGGCCCCTTCATGCCCGGGACACTAGTCCCTCCTGAAGGTGGCCCTGCGTTTCATGTTCTCACAACACTTAATCATAGGCTACTGACAGATTACACATGCACAGTATTTAGACTCGTATCCACCAATTACATTCATACTATAATTAACCAATCACTGGGTGTTATCAACGTTCTACTACAGATGTGTAATCTGTCACTAGCCTATGATTAAGAGTCAGGCCACACGAGCAGATTCGGGGAGATGAGTCGTCCCACGACAAATCTCCTCTTCTTCGAGGCGACTAACCTTCCCCGAACTGCCCTCCCCTGCCCGCCGCCGGCTAAAATGAAAATCGTCTGCGGCAATGCACATGCGGCGCTTCGTTTTCCGAAGTTTCCTCGTGAGCCAAATTACGGGCGACTTGCCCGCAAAAATTACGCCCATAGACTTGTATGGCATTGTGTGTCAAAAAAAAAACAAAACAATTTCGCCGCGTGACGCCCATAGTCTTTCGCCCATCCCTAGTGTTTGAGTCTGACAGTTCAGTGATTCAAGTGCAGATTCTAAACTTACAATTTTGCTACATTTAGTTGATCCATTTCTCAGCAGCATCTCTTGAGCATCTTTATTGTATCAATTCTAAGAGTTGCCTGTAATGAAACCCAGAGATTCTTCTCATTTAGAACAGTTTACAGGGTCGGCGACCCCCCCTCCCAGAGCTGCTTCAGAAGGTGAAAATTGACGCTTGAATATTAGAAAAACTGTCATACATAGAAAATAGAAAGTCATTGGAAAAAGTAGTTATTTCTGGTGATCTCTATCTGAAAACAACTAGTTGTTTGAAGGTGAACCACCCCCTTTAAAGAAAGTAGAAATGGGATTTTATTTTTTTTTGCCTTTACATGCCCTTTAAGATAAAAAACAATATACTTTAAAGAAACAACAAAATGATTCTTATCACATATTTCCTAGTGTTGTGCTCTCATTAATAGAAGGGTTTTCATGTTGAATCTTGAAGGCTTTGTTGTGACTGAGCAGGAATGTCTCTGGATGTGACTTTCCTGGGCACAGGGTCGGCCTATCCATCTCCATGTAGAGGAGCCTCGGCCGTGGTTTTCAGAACAGAAGGTGAATGTTGGTTGTTCGATTGTGGAGAAGGGACCCAGACTCAGTTCATGAGGAGTCCGCTTAAAGCAGGTTGGTGAATCCCAGTTTAAAAAAAAAAAAAAAAAAAAAAAAGTTTTTCTCTTGTAAATAAGCAGCGGGATAAATGCTGCCTCTCTATAGTAATGATATAATTCACATTACTGGAAATATTTTCATGCCTCTAGAGGACACATCTCCAAGTCCTGGCTCTTCTGGTTTGTCTGGTCAGCCAATTAATTCTCTTATTTCTTTTTTTAATTTTTTTTTTATTATTTCTCTCTTTTGCTTTTCATTTTCTTTCTTTAATTCTTTTTTTAAATTCTTTAATTCTTTCTCTCTTTTGCTTTTCATTTTTTATTTTTTAATATACATTTGTTTTTTAAATTCTTATTTTCAGTGCTCAAACTGTAATTATTTTCATGCCTCTAGACTTGCATCCCAATGAAAAGTCCTGGCTGGCTTGTCTGGTCAGCCAATTAATTCTCCATTTCTTTTTTTAATTTTATTTTCTATTATTTCTCTCTATTGCTTTTAATTTTTTATTTCTTTAATTTTTTTTAAATTATTTTCAGTGCTCAAGCTGTAATTATTTAATGCCTCTAGAGGGCGCATCTCCATGACAAGTCCAGGCTGTTCTGGTTTTTCTGATCAGCCAATTTGTTCTCCATTTCTTTATTTAATTTTTTTTTTTGCTTTTTTTTTGCTTTTAATTTTTTAATAATTATTTTTTTAAATTCTTATTTTCTGTGCGCAAACTGTAATTATTTTCATGCCTCTAGACTTGCATCTCGCTCTCCTGGCTGTTCTGGTTTGTCTGGTTAGCCAATTATGTTTCCACTTTTTTTTTTTTTTATTCTTTCTCTCTTTTGCGTGTAATTATTTATTTATTTCTTTTTTTTTATTCTTATTTTCAGTGATCAAACTGTAATTATTTTCATTCCTTTAGAGAGCACATCTCTGTGAAAAACAAAGTCCTGGCTGTTCTGGTTTGTCTGGTCAGCCAATTAATTATCCATTTAAATTAACCACATGTATTAGTCTATATGGGCTCCGTTCCGTTTATTGATGGCCCCGGGGCAGATCACTCACTGACCATTCAATCTGATAAATCTAAAATCAGCCTTAAAGGGGTGGTTCACCTTTTAACTTTTAGTATGTTATAGAATGCCCAATCTTAAGCAACTTTTCAGTTGGTCTTCATTATTTATTTTTCATAGTTTTTGAATTATTTGCCTTTTTCTTCTGACTCTTTTCTTCAGCTTTCAAACAGGGGTCCCTGACCCCATCTAATAACAAATGTTCTGTAAGGCAACACGTTTATTGTTATTGCTATATTACTATTTGAGCCTCTCCTATTCATATTCCAGTCTCTTATTAAAATCAGTCCATGGTTGCTAGGGGAATTTGGAACCGAGAACCCCTTCTACACCCTCTGTAAGGATCAATGGTCCATAATCCAAAGAAGTAAAAAATACAATTTTAAGAGATATTCAAGTTCCCTCAACATGCGCAGCTTATTAAACTTTAATGGGCTGCCTCTATTTCAGCAGTCACTGGCTCTGCACAGATCAGCATGTGATTGACGGCTCTGCTTGCAGCTCATAGAAAAGAACTGGCAACATTGGGAAGCTGTAGGTCTCGCATGAGGATCGATAGACGTTGTGCCTTGCCAAGCAATAACCTTCAATCTTGTAGAAAAGCAAAATATTGTTTTCTAAACTGTTTGTATTGAAATTTGCTTTTAATAACATGTAATGGGCCGTCATTTTTTGTTATTGGTGAATTATTTAGCTTTTTGGTCAGCAGCCGTTTGGTTGTTAGGGTCCAATTTACCCCAGCAACCAGGCAGTGGTTTGAAGGAGAGATTGGAGGATAATTAGGAGAGGGCCTGAATAGGTCCTTTCTGGTGCATTTGCCGCCCCACTTCTGCCCACTGTCTTAAGTGTTGAGTGTTTTGCTCACATTCAAGGTGTACTTGAACCCATAAGTGATCCCATGTATGCACACTTAAAGGAACAGTAACACCACAAAATTAAAGTGTTTTAAAGTAATGAAAATATCATGTACTGTTGCCTTGCGCTGGTAAAGCTGGTGTGTTTGTTTCAGAGACACTACTATAGTTCATATAAACAAGCTGCTGTGCAGCCACGGCAGAAATTGAAAAACATCTATATGGCACAGGTTAAATAGTGGATAACAGATAACACCATTATGTTCTACAGAGCTTATCTGCTTGTTTAAATGAACTATAGTAGTACTTATCTGTTATCTACTGTGTATCATGTGCTTGAATGGCTGCCCCCATGGCTACACAGCAGCTTGTTTATATAAACTATAGTAGTACTTATCTGTTATCTACTGTGTATCCTGTGCTTGAATGGCTGCCCCCATGGCTACACAGCAGCTTGTTTATATAAACTATAGTAGTATTTATCTGTTATCTACTGTGTATCCTGTGCTTGAATGGCTGCCCCCATGGCTACACAGCAGCATGTTATATAAACTATAGTAGTACTTATCTGTTATCTACTGTGTATCCTGTGCTTGAATGGCTGCCCCCATGGCTACACAGCAGCTTGTTTATATAAACTATAGTAGTATTTATCTGTTATCTACTGTGTATCCTGTGTGTAAATGGCTGCCCCCATGGCTACACAGCAGCTTGTTTATATAAACTATAGTAGTACTTATCTGTTATCTACTGTGTATCCTGTGCTTGAATGGCTGCCCCCATGGCTACACAGCAGCTTGTTTATATAAACTATAGTAGTACTTATCTGTTACCTACTGTGTATCCTGTGCTTGAATGGCTGCCCCCATGGCTACATAGCAGCTTATTTATATAAACAACAAACTAACTAACAGTTTTAGGGCAACACTACATTATATTTTTATTACTTTAACAATTTTTTTGATGTTACTGTTCCTTTAAATCACATCAGCAGCAGAGACGGTAACTATAACCTTTTCCCTCCCTACATAGGACGTATTACAAAGATCTTTATTACGCACCTTCATGGGGATCACTTGTTTGGGCTGCCTGGTTTTCTCTGCACTGTCAGCCTCCAGTGTGGCTCTGTACCAACCAAACAGCTGGTGGAAATCTACGGTCCTGTGGGACTGAGAGACTTTGTCCAAAGGAGCCTGGAAATCTCCCACTCGCAGCTTGCTTTCCCCTACGTGGTCCATGAATTGGTGCCGTCACCAGATCAGTGTCCAGCGGAAGAATTCAAAGACTTGTCATCCCGCTGCGGAGAGAGCTGTCTGTCTGCAGACGGGCAAGGCCGGACCATTTATGAGTCTCCTGAAGACGGGAGTTATGAACTTATTGCAGATGAACAATTCCTTGTGAAAGCATTTAAACTTTTCCATCGGATCCCATCTTTCGGCTTCGTTATAGAGGAAAGAGAGCGTCCGGGGAAGCTAAACATGCAGAAGCTAAAGGAATTAGGTAAATATTGCTTGATGCAACCAATCATCTCTTTCAGTCCTTTTTATGGACTTATCTTCAATAAAGTGCCCTTATTTGTCACAAGGATAAACATTTTGCACTTCGAAAGAGAGAATGGGCTCATTTATCAACACTGGGCACATCTGCCCATGGGCAGTTACCTATAGCAACCAATCAGTGATAAGCTTTTGAAAGCCAGCTGCAAGTAGAACAATGAAAGCAGCTATTTGGCCAGTTTTGATAAATGACCCGCAATGCCTCATTTGGGCCAAGCAGTATGGCAGGCTTGCTTTAAAGGAGAAGTAAAGGTTAAACGTAAGTAAGCTTTATCAGAAAGGTCTATATAAATACACCAGTAATCCCTCAAAGTAATGCAGCTCTGAGTCCTCTGTCAAAAGAAACACCACATTTCTTTCCTTCTATTGTCTACTCATGGGCTTCTGTATCAGACTTCCTGTTTTCATCTTAAACCTCCAGGGCTAAGGCTTGAGCATGCTCAGTTTGCTCCTCTTTCCCTCCCTCCTCCCCTTCCTGCTGTAATCTGAGCTCGGAGCCATATGTGAGCAGGGAGAGACTCAGGCAGGAAGTGATGTCACACCAATCTTAAATGGCAGCTTCTATCCTAAACAAACAGACAGTGTCTAGAGCTGTAACTCAGGTATGGTAAAGCATTCTGCAGAATAAATATAGCATTCTAGCTTGCACTATTGTGGCTTATCTATTTGCAATTAACTGTCTTGGAGCTTTCCTTCTCTTTTAAATATGCATAGAAGGAATTTATGTGGGTATGTCTTACTAAATAGAGGTCGTCTTTACTCATGGTGTAAGAGAGTATTATGGATTCACTGAATCGAGAATATTAGGATGATTCCAAATATGTTAATAACCGTATGCACCGCAAAAGATTCAGCCGATTGCTCAACCAAATCCAAACCCTCCATTTTCATAGGCACACAGGCCCAGACTGGCAATCTGTGCGTTCTGGCAAATGCTGGAGGGGCTGCTGTAAGTTGCATTTGACAGTCGCTATTTATTGGGCTGGTGGGGGCAGTTTGGGCCTCTGTGTACCTGAAATGCCAGGGCCTATTTTGATTCCAAGTTTAGACCTGTATGTACTTTTTTAAAACTGTGTCAGAGTACTACTAAAGGGGCACGGTGTGACCACTGGGCATATGGGGCCCCACCATTACATCTGTCAGTCCTGGGTGCTAGTAATTGAACTTCAAAAATGTAAATTACAAATTTACTGAGCTTTCTACACACTTTCGGTAGCTCCTTTGACAAGTCACAAGGGTGATTAATTTTACCTCTAAAGACAGTCCTAATTAAAGGGGAACTATCACCAAGATGAAAATGTAATATAAGATTCAGCATACTGAAATAAGAAATGTTCTGAATGCAATCAATTAAAGATTCTGTACTGTTTCTGAAATAATCAAGTTTCTCTTCATGCAGCAGTTGGGTGTCAGACAATCATTGCCAGTTAGATCCCATATCTGTTATAGGGGGGCTCCTTTTGCCTAGAAGATGTATTAAGAGGTCACTCTATTAAAATCACCAGACATCATGTCTCTCTACATGCAGGATTTGTGCAAAAGGCAGTTATTTTATTAGACTTTGTTTGTACTGGAATCAGTTATTTGAGTGAGGTCTAATACATCTGCTAGGAAAGCCCTATAAGATATATTGGATCTAACTGTCAATGAATATCTGACACTCAACTGCTGCATGAAGACAGAATGAAGAGAAACAGATGCTGAGAGAGGAATAGTGAAGATAAACTTGATTATTTCAGAAACAACGTAGAATATTTAATTGATTGTATTTATAAAGTTTCTTATTTCAGTATGCCGAAGCTTCTATTTAATTTTCATTTCCATGATAGTTCTCCTTTAAAATTTAACAAACATGCAGTAACACGGTAGCTTCACCCATAGAAGGACCCAGCATGAGAACTTTTTGAGACTTGTTTTGTAGCAAAGCTTATCTCAAGTTAGTCTCTTGTATGGTCCCAGCCCTTTCGTTTTTTGTTTGTCCAGGGCAAATATTTAGACATGAATGTATATTTATTTCCCCTTTGCTCTGATTTCCATAATTTCAATGAAGGTCTTGTTGACTCAGATTGTAGTTTTAATCTGGACTAGACAGAATCGGTTCCATTGTTTAATTGGTTGGCGTTTAACCTTCCTTAGCCCGTCTATTGTTTTGTGTAACCTCTTTTAAAGAGGCTTGACCTAGGCTAATAAGTGTAATAAGGAGGGGCCCACCATAAATAGCTAAATGACTATGATTTTCATTCATCCAGATCATGGTATATCTAGTATAAGTCATTCTAAAACAACTTGACTTGCTGAGTAATCAATCATTACCAGTTGTTTTAGAATGACTTATACTAGATATAAATAGCTTAAAGGAGAGTAAAACCCTAAAGTTAAAAAACCCCTACCCCCCCCTACTCTACATAGACCCCCCCCCCCTCCCTCCTCCCCCAGCCTTAGTGTTACCCTGGGAAAATGGCTCTAAAGTTTTACTTGCCCCTCGGTGAATATTAAGGCATCGGAGTTCACGGGCGCCATCTTCTTCTTCTTTTCGGTAATCTTTGGAATGAGACCGAAAGCGCAGGTCTCATTCCGTAGATTACCAAAGCGGCTGAAGATGGCGCTCATGAACTCCGATGCCTGAATATTCACCGAGGGGTAAGTAAAACGTTTGGGGCATTTGTCAGGTGTAACACTTAGGCTGGGGGGAGGGGGGTCTATGTAGGGTAGGGTTTTTTTTTTTAAATTTAGGGTTGAATTCTCCTTTAGGGTAAGGGCACACGGGGAGATTAGTCACGAGTTTTCATTCTAGCCTGGAGTTTGGGGAGATTGTCAACCCGAAGAAGAGGAGATTTGTCACCGGGGCGACTAATCTCCCCGAATCTGCCCGTGTGCCCTTACCCTTAAGGTGAAATTGTATGGATTAGAAGCGACAATAGTGAGTTTTCTCATAATATGGTTGGACAGGTATTTTTGCAGGGCAGGGATAATTGCTTTATTCTCTCTTTTTATTCTCTCTGACAGGTATCCAGCCTGGCCCTGTGTGTGGGAAGCTAAAGCTCGGTGCTACAGTTACCCTGGAAAACGGACAGGTGGTCTCCCCTTGCGATGTATTAGGAGATCCTATTCCTGGCAGGAAAGTCTGCATTTTAGGTGACTGCTCGGGTGTTGTCGCAGTAGGCGGGGCCAAGCTGTGCTATGACGCAGATGTCCTGATTCATGAAGCGACCCTGGATGACGGCCAGATGGACAAAGCCAAAGAGCACGGTCACAGCACACCAAAAATGGCAGCAGACTTTGCAAATCTGTGTCGTGCAAAAAAGCTGATTCTGACTCACTTCAGCCAGAGGTATAAGCCCCCGGGATTGGTCACTGAGGGGGATGAGGATGTGACTGTGCTTAAGCAACAAGCCGAAAGTGCTTTATCTGGGCAGCATGTGACCCTTGCAGAGGATTTTATGGTCATTAACATTCCAATGAAAAAGCAATGATAATGCGCGTGTCCCTATAGCTACAATACCCAGCACCCCCTGCAGCCTTCAGCTGCCCATGTGATGCTGTGAGTTGAAGTTCCAGCACATCTGGAGGGCTACTGGTTTATCCTAATCTATAGCAAGGATTAAAGGGGTTGTGCACCTTTTGAGTTAACTTTTATCTGATGTAGAACCTCTGGGCTGGTACAATAAGTTCTGTTTATAACGTACAGGATTTGTAGCCAATAGCCCCCTCTTTAGGGCAGAGACACACGCTCCGATTCGTGGAGATTAGTTGCCCGGCGACAAATCTCTTCGGGCGACTAATCTCCCAGAACTGCCTCCCGCCGGCTAGAATGTAAATCGCCGGAGGGTTGGCACTCAGGAAGCTTCGTTTTCCGAAGTCAACCGCAGTTTCCTCATGAGGGAACTTCGGGCGACTTCGGAGAACGAAGCACATCAATTCCCATCCTGCCGGTGATTTACATTCTAGCCGACGGGAGGCAGTTCTGGGAGATTAGTCGCCCGAAGAGGAGATTTGTCGCTGGGCAACTAATCTCCCCGAATCTGAGCGTGTGTCTCTGCCCTTAAAGGGGTTGTTCACTTTTAAATAAAGTTTTAGTATGATGTAGACTAGAGAGTGATGTTATGAGACAATTTTTAATTGTTTTTTATTTGTGGTTTTTGAGTTATTTAGTTTTTTATTCAGCAGTTCTCCCAGTTTGCAAGCTACAGCAATCTGGTTGCTAGGGACTGCAGGGCCTGGTTGCTACAACCATGCATTGAAATGAACAAGTGACTGGAATATGAATAGGAGAGGCCTGAAATCAGTAATAAAAGTAACAATACATGTGTAGCCTTAGAGAGCTTTTGTTTTTTAGATGGGGTCAGTTACTCCCATTTGAAAGTTGTAAAGAATCAGAAGAAAAAGGCAAATAATTCAAAAACTATAAGAGAAAAAAGTAAGACCAGTTGAAAAGTTGCTTAAAATTAGATATTCTATAACAAACTAAAAGTTAATTTAAAGATGAACCACCCCTTTAATACACCAGCTCTATTTGAGCCCTTATATACAGCTCTGTGTTTGAGCTGCAGGGGGATATACTGGGCATTTTTACTGCATAGGCAAGAACTGGTACCTGGCTCCCAATCATAAGCATGTGGGCTGAAGTGATGGTACAGGTATGGGATCCGTTATTCAGAAAGCTCCGAATTACAGAAAGTCTGTCTACAATAGACTCCATTATAATCAAATAATCCAAAAAATGATTTCCTTTTTCTCTGTAATAATAAGTAACTTGTATTTGATCCCAACTAAGATATAATTAATCCTTATTGGAAGCAAAACCAGCCTATGGGTTTATTTAGTGTTTATATGATTTTCTAGTAGACTTAAAGGGCACCAATCCGAACTAAAATAATTTACTTTGTAGATACCATATGTGAAAGTTCAAGAAATACGATTTTTAAAACAGAATTGTTTGTTTAATGTAAATAACCAGCTCACTATTCCTTCTCCAAGATCTCCCCCATCTCCACTGCAGTTCTAGCTGAGGCAGCCATCTTGGATTTCACTGGCTCCTCCTACCTATATCTTTCCAGTCAACTGCAGCTCTGAAATCTCGCACATGCTCAGTTGAAATGCCTTGTTGCTTAATAACGCTTCTAAGCTATTTTCAAATCAGCCAAACCTGTATGTTAGCTGCTGTACAGTAGTGCTGCCACCTGCTGGAAGTTAGTGTGTGCCCTTCATTTGCATAATGACATCACCAGCAGGGGACAAGATAGGGGAATCTCCTGATACTTCTAGAGGAGGTGTTTTCTAAAACAAGGCATTCTGGGTAGAATACTCAAGGCAGTGCTACAATCTGAGCATGCTCCTGAAATTTGCATATTAGAGTCTCTGTTATAGTCACAGTATGGCCTCCCTCAGTGATAGAACCCATTTGACAAAGTAAGGGATTTGTTAAAACCTGCGGTTTTTTTTTTCAAAAAACTATATATGTAGTTTGATTAAACGTGTTTAGCTTGTACTGGTCAGATTGTTAATGTGTTTTGATTTTGGCTGTGCCCTTTAAGGTATGAAGATTCCAATCACGGAAATATCCATTATCCAGAAATCCCCAGCTCCCGAGCATTCTGGATAACAGGTCCCATACCTGTATAGGAAAACGGTAGCAAGCAAGAGGAAGCAATAAATGTTCACTCGTCTCTTGAGCCAACAGCAATAAAAACTTTGCTTTTTATAATGAAAAAAAACATTTTAGGGTTTAGTTCTCCAAAGACGGAAATAAAATTTATTTTTTCATAAAATGTGTAACTTTGTCTAATTTTAATCTAGAAATGTTTAGTTTGAATTTATTTATAAAACCTACAGTTTATATTAAAGGGATACTGTCATGGGGAAAAAATTTTTTTTTTTCCAAAATGAATCAGTTAATAGTGCTGTTCCAGCAGAATTCTGCACTGAAATCCATTTCTCAAAAGAGCAAACAGATTTTTTTATATTCAATTTTGAAATCAGACAAGGGGCTAGACATCTTGTCAATTTCCCAACTGCCCCCAGTCATGTGACTTGTGCCTGCGCTTCAGGAGAGAAATGCTTTCTGGCAGGCTGCTGTTTTTCCTTCTCAATGTAACTGAATGTGTCTCAGTGGGACATGGGTTTTTACTATTGAGTGTTGTTCTTAGATCTACCAGGCAGCTGTTATCTTGTGTTAGGGAGCTGCTATCTGGTTACCTTCCCATTGTTCTTTTGTTTGGCTGCTGGGTGGAAAAGGGAGGGGTTGATATCACTCCAACTTGCAGCACAGCAGTAAAGAGTGATTGATGTTTATCAGAGCACAAGTCACATGACTTGGGGCAGCTGGGAAATTGACTATGTGTAGCCCCATGTCCGATTTTAAAATTGTTTGCTCTTTTGAGAAATTGATTTCAGTGCAGAATTCTGCTGGAGCAGCACTATTAACTGATTCATTTTGAAAAAAAATTTTTTTCCCCATGACAGTATCCCTTTAAAGGGGACGATTATTGTTTGTGTGACCCCAGTAAATATGAGGTCACATTTACATGAATGTGTGTGTGTATATATAGAGAGAGAGAGAGAGAGAGAGAGAGAGAGAGAGAGAGAGAGAGAGAGAGAGAGAGAGAGAGAGAGAGAGAGAGAGAGAGAGAGAGAGAGAGAGATATAGATATATATATATAGAGATATAGATATATATATATAGATATATATAGAGATATATATAGAGATATAGATATATATATAGATATAGATATATATATAGATATAGATATATATATAGATATAGATATATATATAGATATATAGAGATAGAGATATATATATATAGATATATAGAGATAGAGATATATATATAGATATATAGATATAGAGATATAGATATAGATATAGATATAGATATTTGACGTAGTTGGCCAGCTTAAATATATTGCAATATATGGACAAACAATCCCTGTTTTGTTTAAAGGGTAAGGCATTTTTCAGTAGCAGTATGCACAAAATGTCTCTGTCTTAAATATATTGATAATGGGTTGAGTGCAGAGGAATCTTGTATTTGTCTATATGTATTTTGTGGTCACACCCTCATTGCACCCCCGCCTAATGATTTTAAAAACTAGTGGTGAGCACAACTTTCCCTTGTTTGTTATATATATATATATATATAGAGATATAGATATATAGATAGATAGATATATATATAGATAGATATATAGATATATATAGATATTTGTGGATGTATACTGTATCTGTTCATCAGACTGTAGCCAAGTTCTGTATAGTGGTGTAATCCATTCACATTCCCACCAATAGGGGTTACCCATAAGCCCACGCTGTGAGGGAGTTTAGACACAGAGAGCTGCTGTTTTGTCAGTTGAGAAGCAGCAACACACCAGTAACATTGGCTCTGTGTCTCCACTCATTTTCTTTAACAGGTATGTGTATGTAGTTTGCCACCTGTTTGGTTCAAAATGTGGCTGTACAATATTGTCATCTAAACAACAGATCCATGTTGAAGGCAGTGAGTGCTTAGAAAGGCTTATATGTCGCCTTAACATGGGAATTGTAACATAGTATCTATAGAGTGACACAATGTCTGATACAACCTTTTCTTTTGTTTATATACTTGTTCAGATACATTGGTTCTGATTTGGAGATTTTGGGTTATCAGTTATTTTGAAAAGTGTCACAAATCAGGCTGTTGCCAGTTAAAGAGGTTGCTCTTTAACTGAGGCCAACCAACAGCATCAGCCTGTCTGTCTGTTATATCTCACCCTGTTAAGGTTATACATTCAACTGATGTATTTATTGCTGCAGCCAATACTGTGAATAAAGCATATATACTTATACGTGTAAATATAATACTGCTATGATGAGGCTGACATCACATATGTTATTTGCCTTGAATGTGAAGTTATGAGAGAAGGCTCAAGTACAATATTGTTCAGATGTTAGCATCTTTGAGAATGCATGTATGTGACACATGAATTGTAAATGACAGGTAATAATAAACTGTATGTTGAGAAATAACAATGTAATAAAAGTTGAGAAGCAGCAGCACACCAGTAACATTGGCTCTGTGTCTCCACTCATTTTCTTTAACAGAATCACTGTTGCCACGGCCACACCGTGGGCCTGTAACATTTGCAGCGCCCGCCATTATATGACTTTGCAGCGCCACAAGTGGAGCCCAACATCCCACACAGCCTGGAGGTGATGTCTCTGCAGGGACTGGATCAGTCAGGAACAGAAAATTTTTTTTTTTTTTTATATTTTGAAGTTCTGTTGTGCACATAATGGGGTATCACTGAGTTGTAATTCTGTCTATTTCTATTACACATTCATATCCTTTTGTTATTGTGGTGCTCTATACCCGCCCACTGTTTGTGCTGATAGGTCGATTTGTAAAGAAATGAGGAGAGCACTCTGCAAGCAATTAATGCTGTGGTTATCTTTTTCTTACTTGACTACTTGTACACCATTTCTTTACAAATCCAGTTACAGATATCAGGATACCGGTGACCTGATCGAGGAAAGTTGCACCCTCTTCCTGAACCAAGCGGGCCAGAGCGTTTTTGGGATATTATACTTTCTGGATTTGTGCTGATAGGGTTGCCATGGGGGGTATAACTTATACATGTGGGGACTGGCGATCTGCCCAATTGGATGTTCTATTTACTGATAGGTGGGCTGCTCAGAAAGCTGTTGACAGCCAGTGATTTTTTTTTGTTTGTTTTTAAACAAAAACAGGTTTTTTTTGTAAAAAGGAGACATTTTTGTAAAAATTAAGAATGTACCAGTGCGTTATACGCCTTTAGAATTAGAAGAATTGTGCTTAAAAAAGTAGTTTCAGGCTATTTTATTGAATATTTCTGCAAAAACCCTAATAATCCTTCTCTTCCACTTCCTGCTCACTGAATTCCCAGCGGCTCTCAGCTCACTGCACTGTAGGACAGGAACCAATCAGCAGCTAGCAGGACCTGATAGGGAACTGAAGCCTGTCTGTGCTTGTGTGACTGCAGGGCTGTGATTGGCTGTTCCCCTCCTACTGTGCTTCTGGCAGGGACTGTTAGGATACGCCCACCCCTCATTTGAAACAGGGACCAGAGAACATCTATAGGAGCTCCAATAAAGGGGCTATTTTTAAAGATAATAATTTTTAGCACCATGTAAAAGTAACACCATATATCATATATAATTGCCTACAAAATTAGGGTTTTTCTTATGTCTCCTTTAATTTTTATAGGGGAGGGGGTACTGGCCACCAGGGTTTTTTTTAATTTTTATTAGGGATGCACCAAATCCAAATTTGCATATGCAAATTAGGAGCGGGGAGGGAAATTGTGACTTTTTTGTCACAAAACAAGGAAGTAAAAATGTTTCTCCTTCCCTCCCCTAATTTGCATATGCAAATTATGGTTTGTATTCGGCCGTCACCGACAACCAGTGTTTTTTTATGATGACTGACCACCAATGGTGTTTTTTAACCTGTAGGGGTGACCCTGAGCAGCAATTTTTTTGTAACTAGTAGAGGGCTGTCTGGCTCCAGCGTTGCACTTTACATGGGGGTTGCTTTAATTTTTATGATGAGGCTTCTTTTAACTCCCAGTCTGGTCTTGCTGGGGAGTGAGTGGGGTTCATGGGGAGCCCCAGGTGGGCCAGATACTTGAGTTCCAAGGACTAATAGGCAAATACTTCCCCCGTGACTACTAAAAACGGTAATGATACTGGAAGCAGCAGGGCTCCGCTATTCTTCCACTTCTCCCATAAGGCCGCACGCAGCGAAATCCCGCCCACTGACGCACGATCCCGCCCACTTTTACGTCACGCCTCTTTCCCAAACCAGCATTTTCCCTCTCTCCCTGTTTCCCCGCCTTCCCGCTCCACGTCGGCCCCACCCACCCCCTGCTCAGTGCCCCGGATGTAGGCTCGATTGCTGTTGGTGCTGGTGCGCACGCGCGGTTTGTGTGAGGGATCTTGTTGTCCGCGGCCTGGGCCGCCGGAAGCAACGGAGGTTTCTTCACTTCGAATTCGGTAAGGAAGTAATTGGGCGGGAAGAAGGATGTTCTGGGCCTAGGCTGCCGACTGGAAGTGTAGTAGTGGGGCCGACTGGTGGTTATTTGCTTGCCGCCTGAGGAGAGGGAGGGGACGGGCTCGAGCAGGGTTTATACACAATCCCTAGTGAATTAATTTGCCTGTTATACGTTTTTCTCAGCTTCCCGCTCCGTAGAGTATGATGGGGGTTGTAGTTCAGCAGCCCGTATTATATAGGAACCAATAATACAGTCATTTCCATGTACACGTTATTACTGCTCCAGAAACCCGTGAGACCAACAAGAAGCCACAATCCCTAGTCATGTGCCAACTCCCCGCAGCCTCTAGACATGCGGGCTTCATTGATAAGGCAGTTGATTGCAAGCTCCCAGGCCAAGTCTGGTACTGCCTCATACGGTGATAATAATAATAATAATACATACATGAGGATTCATTGATCCCTTATTGCTCTAATCCAGTCTCACGTGGAGTCATTCTGTTGCTTTTAGTGGTCAAAATGCTGCTGCTGCTCTAAATACTATTTAATGGCTAGTAGCCTGGCTCACACACATATGGGGCACACAATTTAATGGCTAGTAGCCTGGCTCACGCACATATGGGACACACTATTTAATGGCTAGTAGCCTGGCTCACACACATATGGGACACACTATTTAATGGCTAGTAGCCTGGCTCACACACATATGGGGCACACAATTTAATGGCTAGTAGCCTGGCTCACGCACATATGGGGCACACAATTTAATGGCTAGTAGCCTGGCTCACACATATAGGACACACTATTAAATGGCTAGTAGCCTGTCTCACACACACATGGTGCAGCGACTGATGGACTGGCCTGGGGGTTCTGATTTAAAAGGTGATGTAATGCCTTCATTTTCCTATTTAAAAAACTTGCTTAGTTCAGCTGATCAAAGGAAAGTAAACCCTATTTTTAAACATAGGGCCATTCACGGGCCCCTTTCCCCAACAACAACAGTTCAGAACCTGTACTTGGGCTGAAAAAGGCAGAGTTGCCTAGTGGGGTTGGTGGCACCATGTCTGGCAGCTTCTGGTCCCTGGACCTGGTAAACAATCGCATGGTCCCGGCTGGCAATCACTGCTGAAAAGTTAGGCAACCATGCATGGGAGATGTAAGTGTCCTCCTGCTGCTCTGTCTATTTCAGTTTACATATTGGGGTGCGGGGGGGGGGGGTGTTTAGGGAAGTGGGTCTGTGCAGGGGATATATGATTAAGTATGGCGTTACTTCCCCTTTAAAGAGAAATTTAAACCCCTGGGAAACATTTCTCCATGGCATAGGACTGCTGCCTAGCAACCAGTCATATGTTTTAATGTTACTCCAGATTGTAACTAGGGTGAGTAGTTCTTATGTGAATGATGAGCTCTCCTGCAACAATGTAACAGAAGGGGTTTCCTCTAGTTTCTCTGCTGCATTCTGCTACATTGTTTTTGGGGCCAGAAGCAACAAAGAATAGAAACAGTCAGATATCTGGTCAAATATCAGCCACATCTAGATGGGACAGGCTCGATTTGCTTGTTGGATCAGGGGCCGCATACTCTCTCCAATTTTTATATCCCCTTTGTTGTTATTACGATAATTTTGCACCAGGGTCAAACAATCACATTACCATGATATCGCCCACCCGTGCTGGCGCTTCGGAGGAAAGATTTGCTCAGTTCTGATTGCTTTCTATTGTTTTCTCCATCTGAGTCACTTATAAGCCCCCTACAATAAAGTATAAGGATATTAGAGGTCACTGAGGGGTTGTGTGACCATATAAAGGCACAAGGCTGCAGGCTGAGTTATACAGGGAACTCTGAGTATCACTCATGTATTATAAGGGATAATATACCCCCTACTGTAAATGATAAGGATATTAGAAGTCACTGAGGGGTTGTTCTGTGACCATATAAAGACACAAGGCTGCAGGTTGAGTTATACAGGGAACTCTGAGTATCACTCATGTATTATAAGGGATAATGTACCCCCTACTGTAAATGATAAGGATATTAGAAGTCACTGAGGGGTTGTTCTTTGACTATATAAAGGCACAAGGCTGCAGGCTGAGTTATACAGGGAACTCTGAGTATCACTCATGTATTATAAGGGATAATGTACCCCCTACTGTAAATGATAAGGATATTCAGAGTTCTGTGACCATATACATGAGGCCAAGAGGAAAAAAAGACAGATATTAGTAACTTTAATTGTCTCAAACATGTCTCTGAACCCCAAATGATTCTTCCATGAGGCAAATGGGGCTGATGCTGGGCTAACTAATGGTGGGGCTACTATCTGTGTCCACAGAGCGGAAATTGCCAGTGGGTTAAGCCCCTTGGGCTCTCAGCAAATTAATTGATGTTATTAGTTGTTCCAATATTGTACATGATGTTCCTTGCTGGGATTCATGATACGATTCCCCCCTTCTCTGAAACCTTATAGCTGACCCACGGATTAAGCGGCAGGGACTGAGCTGCTTCTCTTGACGGTCGTTCAGGAATCAGAGAGCATATGAAATACTTGCCAGCCTCATTCTTAGCATGCCAACTGAAGAGTTGCTATCTGATTTAGTGTGATTAGATTATACACAATTATTATACTTATGTAGGGTGGCAGGGGAGATTGCTGATGCTTATGGGCCTTGGTGCTGTACCATCGGTACTTCCTGGCTATGGATGTTGGTACATATTGATTACTACTGCAGTCCTGTAAGTCTCATGTATCGGTGTAAAGCTGGGTATAGTGTAGCACCAGGAATATGGCATCAAATCATAATAGGGGCCAACATGATTTTCTAATGTGTCTGGGCAATTTTCAACCAGATAATGGTTGGACAGGCAGTAAGAGGCCTTTATGTTGTGCCCAATACCGTGCTTACTTGATCTGGAGGGACAAAGTTAACACCTTTTATTGGCCTGTTGACGGCCACCCTAAATAGCTAGGGCTTGGTGCATGGACAGGTTGTGTGAGCTTGATCCACGTATTCATTTGCACCCCATACTGTGAGTCTCCCTTAAAGAACGGAAGGACTACAACAAATGCTTCAAATTATCTTGGGGATGTAAAATTGTCTGAATTGTGGGTAGTAGTTTGATTGGCAAGAGGCTGCTGTCTAACGTAAGTGGTGCAACAGCTGTACACCACAATAGTATTAAAGGAATATATTTATCTATTTAGGGCGTTAGTTGCTCACTGAATAGAAGGCATGAAAACCATCGGTTCCATGAATTGATCAATGACTACCTTCATTTTGCTTCGTGTGCAAGGTTGTGACCTATCTGGCCGATAGATGGCTATGGGACATGAAGGCTACGGGACATGATGGCTATTGTAGATGGCTACAGGGCATGGTGGCTACGGGACATGATGGCTACGGGAGATGATGGCTATGGGAGATGATGGCTATTTTAGATGGCTACGGGACATGATGGCTATTTTAGATGGCTATGGGAGATGATGGCTATTTTATATGCCTGTTGTAGATGGCTATTGTAGATGGCTACAGGAGATGATGGCTATTGTAGATGGCTAAGGGAGATGATGGCTATTTTAGATGGCTATTGTAGATGGCTACGGGACATGATCGCTACGGGAGATGATGGCTTTTTTAAATGGCTAAGGGAGATGATGGCTATTTTAGATGGCTATGGGAGATGGCTATAGGAAGCGGCATGTGGCTGTGTTGGTCATGTCAGGCTCCCATAGTGCTCCGTGGTCCAGAATCCATTAAGGTATCAAATTCAGTGGAAGGTTTATATTTCTTTCATTCACTTACGCAGAATTCTTTATTAGTGATGGTGCTGGTTTTATATTGATCTGTATCAGGAGGGGCCCCGTGACAGACAATGTGAGTATATGGCATCCTCCCCCTGATAAAGAAATCCTTCTGATCCAGATGAGTCTTCGTTTGCACGAACGCTTTGCTGACTCCAAACAATTCCCTCTTCTGTTATTTTTGGCATAGGCCAAGCAGTAGAATTTTCCATGTGTGTTCTGTTTGTTTACAGATGAGAAGGTGAAGAATCCGCACACTCCTTTGTGAGCTTGTGTATCTGCTAGGGGGTTACACGTAGGCATTGCCCTTTGAAGCGTTGAGGTACTATTGAAAATTTTATTCAGTACAGGTATGGGATCCATTATCCAGAAAGCTCAGAATTACATAATGCCCATATCCAATAGACTCCATTATAAGCAAATAATTCTATTTTAGAGAAATGATTTCCTTTTTCTCTCAAATAATAAAACAGTAACTTGTACTTGATCCGAACTAAGATATAATTAATCCTTATTGGAGGCAAAACCAGCCTATTGGGTTTATTTAATGTTTTCATGATTTTCTAGTAGACTTAAGGTATGAAGATCCAAATTACTGAAAGATCCGTTATCTGGAAAACCACAGGTCTGGATAACAGATCCCATACCTTTACTGGCACATGTAATAGCTTATTGGTTGCAATACAAGTGACTGATACAAATAAAATCTTCAATCTGATCAATCGTTCAATTCATGTTTAGTTAAAATACATATGTAAATACATATACAGAAACCCGTTATCCAGAAAGCTCCAAATGATGGGAAGGCCATCTTGCATGGAGCCCATTTTAATCAAATAATTCACACTTTTAAAAATCATTTCCTTTTTCCCTATAATAATAAAACAGTAGCTTGTACTTGATCCCAACTAAGATATAATTAATCCTTATTGCGGGCAAAAGAAGCCTATTGGGTTTAGTTCATTAAAAGGACATATTAGTAGACTTAAAATATGGAGATCCAAATTACAGAAAGATCCCTTGTCCAGAAAACCCCAGGTCCCGAGCATTCTGGATAACAGGTCCCATACCTGTATTCCATACTGAAGTCGACATATGGCTTTTTTTTTACTTGGGCAGCTGATTTAAAGGGGTGGTTCACCTTTAAGTTAACTGAATTCTAAACAACCCTTCAATCGGTCTTCATTATTTATTTTTATTTATGTTTTGCCTCTTTCTTCTGACTCTTTCCAGCTTTCAAATGGGGGTCACTGACCTCCTCAAAAAATACTCTGTAAGGCTACAAAATGTATTGTTATTGCTACTTTTTATTACTCATCTTTCTATTCAGGCCTCTCCTATTCATAGTCCAGTCTCTTATTGAAATCAATGCATGGTTGCTAGGGTAATGTGGACCCTAGCAACCAGATGGCTGAAAATGCAAAATGGAGAGCTGCTGAATAAAAAGCTAAATAAGTAAAAAACCACAAATAATAAAAAATTAAAACCAATTGCAAATTGTCTCAGAATATCACTCTCCATCATTCGAACAGTTAATTTAAAGATGACCAACCCCTTTAATTCTGCCTTGAGTAACGTGTGTTTGGGCAGAGCTGCTGTATACATGAATCATTACGGCATTCTATAGCCATACATACAGGTATGGGACATGTTATCCAGAATGCTCGGGATCTGGAGTTTTCCAGATAACAGATCTTTCTGTAATTTGGTTCTTTATACAATAAGTCTACTAAAAAATCATGTAAACATTAAGAAACAGAAAAAGGAAATCACTTTTAACAATTATGTGATTAAAATTTAGTCTGTGGGAGACCACCATTCCATAATTTGGAGCTCTCTGGATAACTGGTTACCGGATAATGGAACCCATACCGTTACCATGTTGTTTCTAGACGAATGCACTTTACTGTTTAATATTGACGACAATTACATTAAATCCTGTCAAGAAGCAGCTGAAGAATTAAAGGGCAAAGTGAATAAGAATGAGCGAAACCGTGGGCTGATATTGTAAACTGCTAATCTGTTTTTCTCGGGAAGTGCTAACGCCACATTAGTGGTTAATCTTCTATATAGAACCATCTCACGCATATGTTTGTCTATAGGTAACTCCATACCCATTGTTTTCTGGGCTCCCTATGCTTGTGGCTTGTACCAAGTCTGGAGTTAGAAGTGGCTGGCCCTGCACTGTAGCTCGGGGGTCTATAAAATAGCACAATTAAAGGAATTGTTCAGTGTAAAAATAAAAACTGGGTAAATAGGCTGTGCAAAATAAAAAATGTTTCTAATATAGTTAGTTAGCCAAAAATGTAATGTATAAAGGCTGGAGTGACTGGATGTCTAACAAAATAGCTAAAACACTACTTCCTGCTTTTCAGCTCTTTAACTCTGAGTTAGTCAGTGACTATAAGGGGGCCCACATGGGACATAATCAGTGAGTTTGTAATTGATCCGCAGCATTCAGCTCAGATTCAAAAGCAACAGATTTGGCCCCCTCAAGTCTCTGATTGGTTACTGCCTGGTAACCAATCAGTGGAAAGCAAGAGAGCTGAAAAGCAGGAAGTAGTGTTCTGGCTATTATGTTACACATCCAGTCACTCCCGCCTTTATACATTACATTTTTGGCTAACTAACTATATTATACATTTTTTATTTTGCACAGCTTATTTATTTACCCAGTTTTTATTTTTACACTGAACTGTTCCTTTAACTTGGCATCATTTTGGTGTTTTCAATGTACAAATATGACATGGGCCTGCAAAAGTAGAGGCAAACTCTGACAACGCCTGTGTTTTATTTGATAGGGTTGAACAAAAGCCTGGCATCGTAGCATCTGCGCCCATTACGTCCCTCCTTGAGTAGCAAGCTGGATCCCACCGACAATATGTCCATCACAAACACCCCCACAAGTAACGATGCTTGCTTGAGCATCGTGCACAGTCTCATGTGCCATCGGCAAGGAGGGGAGAGCGAGACTTTTGCTAAGCGGGCCATTGAGAGCCTGGTCAAAAAGCTGAAGGAGAAGAAGGATGAACTGGATTCACTGATAACGGCCATAACCACCAATGGTGCGCACCCCAGTAAATGTGTCACTATTCAGAGGACGTTAGATGGCCGGCTGCAGGCAAGTACAGTACAAACCCCATTCTATGGTTTTCAGGGGACCAGGAAAAAAATTATGTAAAATTCTGGAAAATGTAAAATCAGGGAAATGTGTTAAAGGGATACTGTCATGGGAAATCGGTTAATAGTACTGCTCCAGTAGAATTCTGCACTGAAATCTATTTTACAAAGGAGCAAACGTTTTTTAAAATTCAATTTTGAAATCTGATATGGGGCTAGCTAGACATATTGTCAGTTTCCCAGCTGCCCCCAGTCATGTGACTTGTGCTGTGATAAACTTTAGTCACTCTTCACTGCTGTACTGCAAGTTGGAGTGATATCACCCCCTCCCTTCCCCCCCCCTCCCCCGAGCAGCCAAACAACAGAACAATGGAAAGGTAACCAGATAACAGCTCCCTAACACAAGATAACAGCTGCCTGGTAGATCTAAGAACAGCACTCAATAGTAGGGATGGGTGAATTTTTTCACCTTGTTTTGCCGAAAAAATGACGCCCATAGACTTTATGGTGTTGTGCGTCAAAATAAAAAGATGCGCGTCAAAAAAATTTCGCCACGTGACAAAATGTTTTTGACGCCCATAGATAATGGGCGTCTGCGTCATTTCGCCGGCAGCGAACTTTTGGCGAAACGGGTAAAATTCGCCCATCCCTACTCAATAGTAAAAACCAAGTCCACCGAGACAGATTCAGTTACATTAAGTAGGAGAAATAACAGCCTGCCAGAAAGTAGTTCCATCCTAAAGTGCAGACACAAGTCACATGACTGGGGGCAGTTGGGAAACTGACAAAATGTCTAGCCCCATGTCCGATTTCAAAATTAAATATAAAAAAATCTGTTTTCTCTTTTGAGAATTGGATTTCAGTGCAGAAGTCGGCTGAAGTAGCACTATTAACTGATGCGTTTTGAAAAAAAAATGTTTCCCCATGACAGTATCCCTTTAAAGTAACTTTCTTCAAGTACTGAAAGGATATGAGCACAGGAGTGAGTTTTACTTTGAGATACAATATTTAGTGTGTTAATAACAAGGGTTAAACATTGCAGTGTTAATGTTACACTACATGTGCAAGTCTCTCTGTCAGTCACATACACAACCTAAAGCAATAAGTGATTGGTGCAGGACTGTATAAGGGGCAGACTCATTGGAACTGATCATTTACAGGCAGAACCATATACATCTGGTTAGTATTTTAAACCTCTTTATTTCACTGATAATAACATTCATAGAGGGAAAAAAATCAAAATTTGATCTAAAATCCAGAAAACATTAATATCAGGGAAATGCACCCATTGGAATGCATTATAAATTGGTGGTACCACAAATAAAAAATGTAAAATGCGGGAAATAAGGGTACTAAAAATCGAGGTTTCACTTTACATTTTTATTAGCCTTATCCACAGCTTGATGTGATCCTTTCTTGTCCAGTGAGAAGTTCCAGCCTACCTGATCCATGTTTAAATGGAAACCAGTCTTAAAGGAACAGTTCAGTATAAAAATAAAAACTTGGTAAATAAATAGGCTGTGCAAAATAAACAATGTTTCTTACTTCCTGCTTTGCAGCTCTCTGAGTTAGTCAGTGACTATAAGGGGGGCCACATGGGACATAACTGTTCAGTGAGTTTGCAATTGATCCTCAGCATTCAGCTCAGATTCAAAAGCAACAGTTATGTCCCATGTGCCCCCCCTCAAGTCTCTGATTGGTTACTGCCTGGTAACCAATCAGTGGAAAGCAAGAGAGCTGAAAAGCAGGAAGCAGTGTTCTGGCTATTATGTTACACATCCAGTCACTCCAGCCTTTATACATTACATTTTTGTCTAACTAACTAAGAAACATTTTTTATTTTGCACAGCCTGTCTATTTACCCAGTTTTTATTTTTATACTGAACAATTCCTTTAAAGGCGTTTATCTCATGTCTTTTTGTTTTTTCCATGCTTGCAGGTTGCCGGTAGAAAAGGCTTCCCCCATGTCATCTATGCTCGCCTTTGGAGGTGGCCAGACCTTCACAAGAATGAACTGAAGCATGTGAAGTACTGTCAGTATGCTTTTGATCTAAAATGTGACAGTGTTTGTGTCAATCCTTACCACTACGAACGAGTTGTATCCCCTGGAATAGGTAAGAGCACCTCTTCTAGGATTTGTATGTATTTCTGTTTCATTGATGCCCTTTTGTTAGAATTATCTCTTACAAGTCTGCTTTAAAATGCCCTTGACTATCTGCCTGTTCTGTTCTAGGTTTTGGTTTTTTTTGGTTTTTTTTTTACTTTTATTCAATTAGATGGCAACTAAATAGCCTGATTAGTTTTGCTAACATTTCAGCAGGGATGATGGTGCATCATTAAGGGTTTAAATACACTGGCATAGAGTATTCTTTTTCTTCAATAAGGTTGGTTCCTTGCTTAGGGCTTCTGTATGACCCCTTGCATAAAAGTTGCTTCTGGGTGTTCATACAGCATATGTCTGGTTTCACAAAGCTAACATTTGTGTATCACTACAGGGGTGTCCGTTTGACTTTTATACACAGGTAATCTCCATGGGCTGTACCCAGCTTTATAGAGTGGTTCTCTGGAAACACCCAAATGAAATATTTATACCTGTTTTTTAAAGGGAAAGTATTTAACTTAATTACTTTCCAGCTGCAACACAGGGTGTTGTGATTTAATATACTACACTATATAGGTTCCTGATTTCTCTGTTGTCATAGGTGCTGATCCATTTGAATAGTGCATAGAGAGCTATAAGGTGACACCTAGAGGCACATTTATCAAGGGGTCGAATTTCAAATTCATGTGAGTTTTTTAAAACTCCCATAAACACGAAATTCGACCAATCGAAATTCATTAATACAATTAAATTTTCTTCACTCCGACAAATTGAATCGACCTGAAAACGCGAATGGAATTAGATTTGATTTAGAAAAACTCGAATCGACTTTAAAAGAACTCGATTCAAGGTTTTTTCTCCGAAAAAAAACTAAAATGTCAGGAAGGCTGCAAACAACACCAAAAGTATCCCTGAACCTCTCCCATTGACTTATACAGCAATTTGGCAGGTTTATAGTGGTGAATAGTTAAATTTGAGTTGTTAAAGGGCCAGAGTATGATAAATCTCGAAATTCTAATTAAAATCTCGTTTGGATCATTCACAATTCAAATTTGAGAGTTTTTAAATTAGAATTTTCACTTCGAAAATAAATCTGCCCCCCAGTTGTAGTGCACCCCGAAGGAAAGGTATGCATTTGGCAGCACAGCTGCATTATGGGGGTACTAACAAACTTGCTTTGTGATATTAGACAACTCTAGACATGCATTTTCCCTTTAAATCTGGTGCCAATTTGGAGTGAACTAGCCACTCGTAGAGCAGTTAAGTTACCCGGGTTGGCTGCAAGTGGCCCCTATATGAGCATTTGTGCTTCCCTTAGGAATACTGAAGCTAACCCTTGTGTTTGTTTTGCAGATCTTTCAGGACTGACGCTGCAGAGTTCTGGTGGGTAATGATTCTGGGTTTTTATTTTGTAATTATCTCCTTTTTATTTGTAAACTGTAATTGATGGGAACTAGTTCTATGAATCCCCATTAGTCATCTTCAGTTCAGGTTTGTAGGAAATAAAAGGAAAGATAGAGGGTTATTGTAATGTTCCACTCAGAGATGGGATGTTGGCTTGGGTGTACCCCCAATAAAGGCATGTAATGTAAGGGGCTTTTCATAGTCCGTCCCAAAGAGCAGATTTGTCTAACAATGCTAGAGCTATTACTGAAAATGGGCTCTGCCGTTTGTTTTCTAATTAAAGCAAAAATAAAATTAATTGGAACATAGCATTTATTTTAAAAGTACTAGCACTGCTCCCCACCTTCCTTATTGCTGCCAAAGGAGTAGTTATATCTCGGGTATTGTGGTGCATCTTAAAAATTGGCAACCTAGGTGGATGACCATTCCTTGCCCTTAAAGGAGAAGGAAAGGCTAAAACTAAGTAATCTTTATCAGAAAGGTCTATATAAATACACCAGTAAACACTCAAAGTAATGTTGCTCTGAGTCCTCTGTCAAAAGAAACACCACATTTCTTTCCTTCTATTGTGTACTCATGGGCTTCTGTATCAGACTTCCTGTTTCAGCTTAAACCTCCAGGGCTAGGGCTTGAGCATGCTCAGTTTGCCACCTTCCCCCTCCACCTTTTCCCCACTCCCTCCTCCCCTCCTTGCTGTAATCTGAGCCCAGAGCTATGATTGAGCAGGGAGGTGGTTACACCTAGCTAATATGGCAGCTGCTATCCTAAACAAACAGAGCTTCTAGAGCTGTTTACTCAGGTATAGTAAAGCATTCTGCAGAATAAAAATAGTATTATAGCTTGCACTCTTGCAGGTAATCTATTGGCTTTCCTTCTTCTTTAAGACTCGTTGCCTGTTACCACTTGTATTGACAGTTATTGACTTGAATAGGTACTAGCTGACACCAGCTCCATGTGCAGTGAGCCATAAAATTACACACAATACTTGGATATGATCCTTTTGTGGCTGTTAATGTCTCTAGCACATTTTATATTTTTTTATGATTTATTTTGCATTTACCTTTTGATTTTAGCCCCATCCGGCTTGTTGGTGAAGGATGAATATGGCCACGACTATGCGGAAGGGCAGCAGTCAATTTCTGCAGGAGATGGACTTTCAATTCAGACCATCCAGCACCCACCAAGCAGCAGGTCCTCCACTGAAACTTATAGCAACCCAGCCCTGTTGGTACCGAGTGAACCCAGCACACCCAATCCCACCAGTTTCTCCAGCATTCCTGTCCCATCAACAAGTAAGATCTTCCTTACCTTAATGATGCATGGAGGCCATTGAACAAGCAGCCATGGTCCCATTTTAAAGGGGAACAATCGCAAAAATGTAAATTTAATATAAGCTTTATCATACTGAAATAAGAACTTTCTAAATACAATCATATATTCTGCATTGTTTCTGAAATAATTAAGTTTATCTTCACTATTCCTCTCTCAGCATCTGTTTCTCTTCATGCAGCAGTTGGGTGTCAGATGTTCATTGACAGTTAGATCCAATATATCTTATGGGGTGGCTTCCATTCCTAGAAGATGAACTAGAGCTCACTCAAATAACTGATTCCAGTACAAACAAAATCTAACAAAATAACTGCCTTTTGCACAAATCCTGCATGTAGAGAGACATGATGTCTGGTGATTTTAATAGAGTGAGCTCTAATACATCTTCTAGGCAAAAGGAGCCCCCCTATAAGATATATTGGATCTAACTGTCAATTATTATCTGACACCCAACTGCTGCATGAAGACAGAATGAAGAGAAACAGATGCTGAGAGAGGAATCGTGAAGATAACTAAGTACCGTATATACCCGCGTATAAGCCGAGTTTTTCAGCATCCAAAATGTGCTGAAAAAGTCTACCTCGGCTTATACTGGGGTCAGCGGTACCCGACCCGAGTAGCCGAGATTGCAGTCACTTTTAATCATTCCTATACCAACAGTTCACTTGGGGAGAGACTGCAATATCCCACAATGCCCTCTGTTGGTTATATGAAAGAATAACAGTGCACCCTCTGTTGGTTATATGAAAGAATAACAGTGACTGCAATATCACACTGCACCCTCTGTTGGTTATATGAAAGAATAACAGTGACTGCATTATCACACAGCGCCGTCTGTTGGTTATATGGAAGAATAACAGTGACTGCAATATCACACAGCGCTATCTGTTGGTTGTATGAAAGAATAACAGTGCCTGCAATATCACACAGCGCCCTCTGTTGGTTGTATGAAAGAATAACAGTGACTGCAATATCACACAGCACCCTCTGTTGGTTATATGGAAGAATAACAGTGACTGCAATATCACACAGCGCCATCTGTTGGTTGTATGAAAGAATAACAGTGCCTGCAATATCACACAGCGCCATCTGTTGGTTGTATGAAAGAATAACAGTGCCTGCAATATCACACAGCGCCATCTGTTGGTTGTATGAAAGAATAACAGTGACTGCAATATCACACAGCACCCTCTGTTGGTTATATGAAAGAATAACAGTGACTGCAATATCACACAGCGCCCTCTGTTGGTTATATGAAAGAATAACAGTGACTGCAATATCACACAGCACCCTCTGTTGGTTATATGAAAGATTAACAGTGATGGCAATATCACACAACACCCTCTGCACATGGTAGTGGGACAGTGGGACAATGCACACAGTAATCCGTTTGGCAATTCTCTGTCACCATCAACTTTGCAAAGAAGTCCGGTTGATCGCTGGGGGGTCGCTTTGGCAGAATGTGCGCTGCTGGGAGACAGGGCTCTAGTTGTGTCTAGGCTTATACTAGAGTCAATAAGTTTTCCCAGTTTTCGTAGGTAAAATTAGGTACCTCGGCTTATACTCGGGTCGGCTTATACTCGAGTATATACGGTATTTCAAAAACAATGCAGAATATTTAATTGATTGTATTTAGAAAGTTTCTTATTCCAGTATAATGAAGCTTATATTAAATTTTCATTTTTGCGATAGTTCCCCTTTAAGGTTAACTACAAGTAGATTTTTCATAGCCGCATCTTTTTTAATTTTTATGCATTTGAGCCATGGTCTGGTGCTTGTGTTAGTGGAGTGAATATGCAACAAACTTGTGTTCCCCCTAGGTCAACCAGCAAGTTTACTGGCAGCAACTCACAACGATGGGCTGCTCTCCATCGCTCCTGTGCCTCCCCAAGGGACACAAAATGGCTTCAGTGCTCAGCCAGCAACATATCATCATAGTAAGTGTCATTTTGAACTCTACCCCAGTGGATTATGGGAAATCTCAAATCAGTCACACTTTATACAGTGGTGTGAAAAACTATTTGCCCCCTTCCTGATTTCTTATTCTTTTGCATGTTTGTCACACTTAAATGTTTCTGCTCATCAAAAACCGTTAACTATTAGTCAAAGATAACATAATTGAACACAAAATGCAGTTTTTAAATGAAGGTTTACGTTATTAAGGGAGAAAAAAAACTCCAAATCTACATGGGCCTGTGTGAAAAAGTGATTGCCCCCCTTGTTAAAAAATAACGTAACTGTGGTTTATCACATCTGAGTTCAATTTCAAAGGTTATAAAGCCATTTCTAAAGCTTTGGGACTCCAGCGAACCACAGTGAGAGCCATTATCCACAAATGGCAAAAACATGGAACAGTGGTGAACCTTCCCAGGAGTGGCCGGCCGACCAAAATTACCCCAAGAGCGCAGAGACAACTCATCCGAGAGGCCACAAAAGACCCCAGGACAACATCTAAAGAACTGCAGGCCTCACTTGCCTCAATTAAGGTCAGTGTTCACGACTCCACCATAAGAAAGAGACTGGGCAAAAACGGCCTGCATGGCACATTTCCAAGGCGCAAACCACTTTTAAGCAAAAAGAACATTAAGGCTCGTCTCAATTTTGCTAAAAAACATCTCAATGATTGCCAAGACTTTTGGGAAAATACCTTGTGGACCGACGAGACAAAAGTTGAACTTGTAGGGAAGGTGCGCGTCCCGTTACATCTGGCGTAAAAGTAACACAGCATTTCAGAAAAAGAACATCATACCAACAGTAAAATATGGTGGTGGTAGTGTGATGGTCTGGGGTTGTTTTGCTGCTTCAGGGCCTGGAAGACTTGCTGTGATAGATGGAACCATGAATTCTACTGTCTACCAAAAAATCCTGAAGGAGAATGTCCGGCCATCTGTTCGTCAACTCAAGCTGAAGCGATCTTGGGTGCTGCAGCAGGACAATGACCCAAAACACACCAGCAAATCCACCTCTGAATGGCTGAAGAAAAACAAAATGAAGACTTTGGAGTGGCCTAGTCAAAGTCCTGACCTGAATCCTATTGAGATGTTGTGGCATGACCTTAAAAAGGCGGTTCATGCTAGAAAACCCTCAAATAAAGCTGAATTACAATAATTCTGCAAAGATGAGTGGGCCAAAATTCCTCCAGAGCGCTGTAAAAGACTCCTTGCAAGTTATCGCAAACGCTTGATTGCAGTTATTGCTGCTAAGGGTGGCCCAACCAGTTATTAGGTTCAGGGGGAAATTACTTTTTCACACAGGTTTGGATTTCTTTTCTCCCTAAATAATAAAAACCCTCATTTAAAAACTGCATTTTGTGTTTACTTGTGTTATCTTTGACTAATAGTTAAATGTGTTTGATGATCAGAAACATTTTGTGTGACAAACATGCAAAAGAATAAGAAATCAGGAAGGGGGCAAATAGTTTTTCACACCACTGTATATAAACTTGGTTACTTTTAAATTTCTCTCATGTCGAAACACCCAAACCCGCTGGCTGATACATTGGTTTATCAAATTAAATAATGAACACTGGTTGATAGAAGTTACATTGAAGTTCTCAGGTCTCACAAAATGTAAAAACTCACCAATTGGTGAGAAGAGGTCCAGGTGCAACGCCCTGAATCTTCAGTTGAGGGAGTGGATAACCTTGTTAAAAAAAAAAGGAGCAGGCCCTTCCAAACACCAGTCTTTTCTGGACAGACTTGTAAGACAATTAATAGTTTATTTCGGTACACAAGGATACAGCCTTATGCGTTTTGTATATCAATGATTGTGTCTGAAAAATACGAAACGCTAAGGCTATATCCTTGTGTACCGAAATAAAGTAATAATTGTCTTACAAGTCTGTCCGGAAGATTAGTCTTTGGAAGCGCCTTTTTTCAATACAATACTTTGGTTTAGCCCTATCATGCCATAATACATTGAAATAGATCTTTTATTTTTCATTTGTTGCATGGACACCCATACCAGCCTTATGCTGAGAACCACACCATTTGTGAGACATATTGCTTACCTAAAGCAAATAGGGTCGGCAATAAGCTAAAGGGCCAGTGTAGTAACCATCTTCTGTCTGACGTTATAGACAGTACTACAACCTGGACTGGAAGTAGAACAGCAGCTTACACACCTAATATGTCTCACCATCCGAACGGACATCTTCAGCATCACCCACCCATGCCCCATCCTGGACATTACTGTAAGTTTCTTTTCCTATTAGCCAGAATCATCCACTCTTTTTATTGCTTATTTTGGTTTCTGCATTTCCGAAGGGGACCTACAGTCAAAGCAAGCCATTCTTATAGTAAAGGGGTGGTTTACTTTTGTTAATTTTTAATAAATTCTATTATGGCTTATACTAACCAACTTTTCAATTGTTATTCAGTATTTATTTTTTATAGTTTTTATAATTATTTGCCTTCTTCCTCTGGCTCTTTCCAGCTTTCAAATGGGAGTCACTGACCCCATCTAAAAAACACATGCTCTGTAAGGTTACAAATGTATTGTTATTGCTACTTTTTATCACTCATCTTTCTATTCAGGCCTCTCCTATTCCTTATTCAAATCAATGCATGGTTGCTAGGATAATTTGGGCACTAGCAACCAGATTGTTAATATTGCAAACCGGAGAGCTGCAAAATAAAAAGCTAACAATTAAAAAAAATGAAAACCAATTGCAAATTGTCTCAGAATGTCACTTCTATGTCTACAACATAGTAAAAGTTAATTAAAAGATGAACAACCCCTTTATTGGTTATTTTGCTTTCTGCATTTCTGAAAGGGACATAGTCAAAGCAAGCCATTCTAATTAAAATTATGTTGTTACATTAGTTAGTTTCTGTATAGCTAAATGTATAGGATGATGGAATGAGGGGATTATTTTGCACTAGTGCTGGAAAGCATTCTACTCTTCAGGAAATGGGTTATACCAAGTCCTGTGCTTGGCAGGTTTATATGGGCGTTAAAATTTGAAATGTAACTGTAACGTTACTATTCTCTCTTACACCTTCTAACATCATGTTGATGTTTCCTTGCAGGGCCTGTCCATAATGAGCTTGCATTTCAGCCACCAATCTCAAATCACCCGGGTAAGTTTTATCCACTAATTCATATTCATATTGGGTTTTTTTTGGGCCTGGCTCACTAAGAAGCAAGAAGAGGAGCACTGACCCCACTTAGTGAGCCAGGCCAAGAAGTTAAAAATTCTTTTTGTAACAAGAAAAAGGGTTGATTTTATTTCTTTTTTTGGGGGGGGGGGGTTGGAAGTGCTGGAATTTCATGTCCAGGAATAGTTGCATGTATTAAGAATGCTTTTCATTTTGACAGCTCCTGATTATTGGTGCTCCATTGCCTACTTTGAAATGGATGTTCAAGTGGGAGAGACCTTTAAAGTTCCCTCAAGCTGTCCCATCGTCACTGTTGATGGATATGTGGACCCATCTGGGGGTGATCGGTTTTGCTTAGGCCAGCTTTCCAATGTTCACAGAACAGAAGCCATCGAGAGGGCAAGGTATGTCATTTTTCTTGTGGATGGGGGTTGTTAAGTCCTGCTCAGTGATGATGGTCTTCCCCACAGCAGATCCCCGCTCAACCAGCCAGGCTGTACTTTCACTCCGTCAGTAGTCACCCTTTGCAGCAGCTGTTTTGGGGTTATATCATTTAGTTGTCAGCTGATAAATGCAATTTGACATTTCGATGTGTAGTTGCCTTTAACACCTTATGTTGTCAGAAATGTTTGCCTTCAATGGATAGATATATCTATATAAATCCTTCGCGAAAGATATGCAAATTAGAGATGGGAAGGCAAAAACATTTTTTACTTCCCTGTTTTGTGACAATAAGTCACGTGATTTCCCTCCCTGCCCCTAATTTGCATATGCAAATTAGGATTTGGTTCGGCCAGGCACATTCTGAATCCTGCTGAAAAAGGCCATCCCTAATATATATATATATATATATATATATATATATATATATAATTTTTTTTTTTTTTTAAATGTCTTGCCTTTGTATTACTTACCCTTGTATTTATTTGGTTCTGTGCTTGGCCCTACAGGTTACATATAGGAAAAGGTGTGCAGCTGGAATGTAAAGGAGAAGGGGATGTCTGGGTTCGCTGTCTCAGTGATCATGCAGTGTTTGTCCAGAGCTATTACTTGGACAGAGAAGCTGGAAGGGCACCAGGGGATGCCGTGCACAAAATTTATCCCAGCGCATATATTAAGGTAATGGTAGTAATATTAAACCATTTTATTGCTCCTTTTAAGTGGATTTACTGAGGGAAATTGATATTCCTCTGTCTGTATGCAGATTGTAGTGTAATGTGTTTGATATCCAGGTAAACTTTCCCTTTAATATAGATGGACCTTTTCCAAGCAATTTTCAGTTTGTCTTGATTATACACTTTGTATTGTTTTTGATTTATTTGGCTTCTGTTCTGGATCTTCAGTTTAAAATGCTATTTGGTTGTCCAGGTCAGTGACCCCCAGCAAACATAAAGCAAATAGTCCATAGGGATTCCGTGGTGGTGTTATATTGTTTTTATTGCTGGTTCCAAGGGTAAATACCCCTTTGACAACCTGCCAATTACCAAACTTGACTGAAGCAGAACAAAAATATAACTTAGAATGTTATAATAGAATATTGCCAGCTACACCATACTGTTTACTGGAAACACACAGTTGCGACAAAAAAATCTGTGCAAAGGCTGCAACAATTTTTTTTTTTGCTTTTATGTAACTAACGACACGTTTTCTGTTTCCCATTTCAGGTGTTTGATTTACGCCAGTGTCACCGACAGATGCAGCAACAAGCCGCAACCGCACAAGCAGCAGCCGCAGCTCAAGCAGCCGCAGTGGCAGGCAACATCCCAGGACCAGGCTCCGTGGGGGGAATAGCCCCGGCTATCAGTAAGTACTGGGGACTTTTGTCTGAATCAGAGGATGCAGGTATAGTCAAGGTGTTCTAATATAGACTTGAAAGTTAGGGATAACCGAAACAATGTGGGGTCCACGTGCACATAATTTATACTTACACATTGACATGGGAATCTATACACTAAAGAATGTATGGTTAACACTTGCAGATTCCACAATCAGGCAAATGTTATTGCAAAAACGTATCGGATATAAAAAATCACTTTGTGTGTTTCTCACTTAAAGGATAAGTAAATGTTTAAAATAAGTCAATGTAATATTCTAAGCACTTTTGCAATGTACATTCATTATTTATTTATTGTGAATTCCAAGATATTAAAGGATACATGTACTGTTAATATGATTGAATTTTGTTACAACAGCGCCACCTGCTGGTCATTTTGCCACCAGTCTGACCACAAAGTAGTCAAGAAAGTTGTCAGGAGAAAGAAAGAGGCTGCTCTGATGTTCTTCTGCTTAGGAAAGATTTGAGAAAGGTTTCTAATTTTATTCCTAAGCAGAAGAACATCAGAGCAGCCACTTTCTTTCTCCTGACAACTTCCTTGACTACTTGGTGGTCAGACTGGTGGGAAACCGACCAGCAGGTGCCGCTTCATTCATGTTAATGTGGTTATTCACCTTTGAGTAAACTTTTAGTATGATGTAGAGTGATATCTTGAGACACTGTTATTGGTTTTCATTTTTTTATTACATGTGTTTTTTTTATTTAGCAGCTTTCCGGTTTGTAATTTCACTAATCTGGTTGCTAGTGTCTAAATTACCCTAGCAACCATGCATTGATTTGAATAAGAGACTATATAGATATAGACTATATAGATATGAATAGGAGAAGCCTGAATAGAAAGGTGAGTAGTAAAAAGTAGCAGTAACAGTAAATGTGCATTTGTTTTTAAAAAGGGTCAGTGACCCCTATCTGTAAGTTGGAAAGAGTCAGAAGAAGGCCAATTGAAAAGTTGCTAAAAATTGACTATTCTGTAACATACTAAAAGTTAACTTAAAGGGGAACCACCCTTTTAACAGTACATGTATTCCTTGATATCTTGGAATAAAAACAAATTAATGAAAGTACATTGTGAAATTATAGTTTACTTATCCTTTATTTTTAGCTTATGATATCGAAATACTGATTGGTTTACCCCCTCCCCTTTCTTCATTTTATTTGTTCCAATCACTGTGTAAGTGAAAGCTGATTTACACTCCATTTCCCATGTCCGTAGGTCTATCAGCGGCAGCAGGAATCGGCGTGGATGATTTGCGTAGACTCTGTATCTTGAGGATGAGTTTCGTTAAAGGTTGGGGTCCCGATTACCCGCGGCAGAGCATTAAGGAGACCCCCTGCTGGATCGAAATCCACTTGCACCGCGCTCTGCAGCTGTTGGACGAAGTCCTCCACACTATGCCTATTGCTGATCCTCAGCCTCTGGACTGACCAATCACAGCCAGGCACCATCGCTAATGTAACCAGTACATTAATAGGATGGGAGACTGTCATATGACCTTTGTAACCATAAATATATATAAATATATATATAATATACATATCTACTTACTCGCTCCAACCCAGGGTAAAGTCAATACAATTGTATTATTTCCTCTTTGTATTATGAGTAGCGATTCTCCTGTTTACACGACTACCCCCGCACCTTTACATGATTCTATGTATTACAGGACATACGGACTTTGGGAACGTGTAAAGATTCATTTAAGCAATGGCCAGGTCTCCAGAGCCACCAACTTAAATCTATTGGCTGCCCAGTCTGCTTACAAGAAATCTCATTGGCTGCAGCCTTTACGGTTGACTTGTCTGGATATTTAAATATCCATCTGTCAGTAAATACATTGCAAAGACTTTAGGCCATTAAAAACGAAAACAAGAGAATAGAAAAGTGACAAAATGAAAGGTGATAGGCAGGGACGGGCGAATCTGCCCTGTTTCGTTTCGACAAATTTGCTGCCGATGAAATATCGCGACACCCATTAGTCTATGGGCGTCAAAAATTTTTTGGACATGCTGCAAATTTTTTTTTGACACACCATTATTTTTTTTGACGCACAACGCCTTACAAGTCTATGGGCGTCATCTAAACAAGGCGAAAAAATTCGCCCATCCCCAGTGGTCTTGCCAAGCTGCGTCCTACTAATATGGCTCCTTGTTTAGGAAAGGCTAAAAGTAAGTAAGCTTTATCAGAAAGGTCTATATAAATACACCAGTAAACCCTCAAAGTAATGCTGCTCTGAGTCCTCTGTCAAAAGAAACTAGTGATGCACAAATCCACCATTTGGGATTGCATATGCAATTCGGTTCAGTATTCGGCCGAATATTTCACAGAGGATTCGGCCGAATACGGAACCGAATTGCATATGCAAATTAGGGGCAGGAAAGGAAAAAGTGGAAAAATGTCTTTTGTGACGAAAAGTCGCATTATTTCCCTACCCACCCCTAATTTGCTCATGCAAATAAGGATTCAGTTTGTCTGAATCCGAATCCTGCTGAAGAAGGCCAAACTGAATCCTGGATTCGGTGCATCCCTTAAATAAACACATTTCTTTCCTTCTATTGTGTACTCATGGGCTTCTGTATAAGACTTCCTGTTTTCATCTAAACCTCCAAGGCTTGGGCTTGAGCATGCTCAGTTTGCTCCTCTCAGGCAGGAAGTGATGTCACACCAAGCTAATATGGCAGCTGCTATCCTAAACAAACAGAAAACTTCAAGAGCTGTTTACTGAAGTACGGTAAAGCATTTTGCAGAATAAATAGTGTTATAGCTTGCACCATTGTGGCTAATCTATTGGCAATAAACTGTCTATGTAGCTTTTCTTCTCCTTTAAAGGCAAAGTAAAACACTAACACTATCAATGCAAGTCAGAACCTTATGTAACAAGTAACTATTATAAAAAACATGGTTCCCATTTCTATATAAAGCCCATTCACCCTTGTCCCCCTTGTAGCGGTGACCCTTGATAGTGTCTCTGGTTAAACATTGGTGAATAATTGCCAGTAGCCTCCTCCCTCTTTATTTATAAGGCCTGGTTTCGTGCCGTACTACATTGCTGTTACATTTAGAAAGAGACCTGTTTGTTAAAAGGAAAGTTGAGCTTCACGATAACCCCGAGTAACTTTTCAGCTGGCCTCCGTTTTTTATCATTTTTGCAGTTGTCTTCCCATCCTGCCTTTTTGCTGCAGGAGCTTTCCTACTCCTCTTCCAGTCTCTCATGCAAACCGCTGTCTTGTTGCTAAGGTTAATTGCACCCCGGCAACCAGATAGCTACTGAAACTAACGCTGCAGAGCAAAGCCTTAAAAAAGGCCAATTGCAACTTGATATAATTTAGATACTCCTAAAAGGCAAATACCCCCTTAAAGGCCTGTCTATACCCCCTAATCCTAAAGTACCTTGATAGTGTCTCTTGTTTAAGTCCAAAATGCTGATTAAAGCCCTCCCCCAATGTATACGGCCTGTTTATCCCATGTGCTGTACTGCATTACCACTTTCTTGAGATCTGGTTGTTAAAGGGGAAGTTAATCCTATTCATAGCCTCTTTTGAGTATATATTTTTCTTTTTAAATTATTTGCCTCTTTCCAGTTTGCAATTTCAAATGCTGTTTGGGGGGGGGGGTCACTGACCCGAGCATCCAAAAACCTACTGCTTTCTGATACTACAGTTTCATTTCTATTCAGTCTTTTCTCTTCTAATCATCTTCTAGTCTGTTGTTCCACACCACTGTCTGGTTGCTTGGTTAAATAGAACTACATTATGGCTTAAATTGCAAATTGAAGAGCAACTGGGAGAGAGAGAACACCATAAGGATTAATTGGAAATGGTCTCAGAATATCCCTATCTGTGTCTTAAATACAAGGTTAATTCTACCGTCAACTTCCCCTTTAACCCAACTGAAAGTCAACCTTAATTCCCCTCCCTGTGGGTTTTTTTTTCATGTATTTTCAGCTTCGTCAGTTACTGAACTCCGCCCCTTTTTGTAAATTGCTGAATGAATTCTTTATTGCTGCCAATTGTATATATTTTTTTTTTTAAGTTGCCAATTTTGTCTTAAATTCTTAAAAAAAAAAAAAGAGTCCCATGTATTTGTGTAAACTGTCACTTTTAATGAAATGCCTCGCTGGAGTCGTCCCTCTTGTATTAATGAATGATTCTAGTTAACGAGTTAAGCAGCCAATGAAAAAGGGCCGCCCTCTTTCCGCAGGCATGTGACCTTGTACAGACTGTAGCCCCTATGGTTTTAGCCGGGCCCAGAGCCGCCATCTTGTATGTCATGCTTTTTATCTCCATGTTATTCCCATTAATAAAGTGCTGCCGAACCCGCAGGGAATACTGCAACTTTTTTTATTATTATATCCCGCGACTGTTGTAGCAACTTGATTTGTCGACATGTAAAGTAGGAAGTGACTTGTGTTCTAACAAATTGCTCATTCTCAATAAACGCTCATTGGTTTGTTACAGTTGCTGCTTTATTTCTCCACCGCACTGCTGGTTCTGACTCCTACACCAGCGTAGGATCCACAGATCTGTCACTTCCTGCAGTAACTGTCAAGCAGAAATACAAAGAAAATATTTGAATTAATGTGGTAGCTGCGCCTTCATCAAGTTCCACTAGATGGTGAAACACTCCACAGAAAGGAAACGTTTGGCTTGTGGGTGGGTTTATGGCTTTAAAAACCAATCACATGCAGTTTAGTAAGAGGGATGCCAGAATGAAGTCAATTGCTCAAAGGGAAAGTGAAGGCCAAAAATTAAAATTCCGTTTTTACTTTCTTTAATGAAAAAGAAACCTATCTCCAATATACTTTAATTAAAAAATGTGTAGCGTTTTTATAAGAAACATGACAGTATGCAGTGAAATTCTCCCTTCATTTACTGCTGTGGATGGGAATTGTCAGACGGTCCCTAACTGCTCTGCAGGGAAACAATCATACTTATGAACAGCAGGGGGAGCCCCCGCCTTACTTCCCAGCCATGCAGAACTCAAGCAGCTTTGTTTGTTTCCCTGTAGAGCAGTCGGCGACTGTGTAGAGATTTGTATTGGATTTTATTTTTGCCTTTACTGTTTCCAGCTGGAGGGACAAAGATCATGGAGCCAGATTTAAACAGATAAACTGAGATTCTATTTGGAGGATTATTTTGCTGCAGCCACTGGTTCTGCAGAGTTGGAGAAAGTTTGTATTAAAGTAAAGTCTAAATTTGAACAAGGCTAGAAATGCTGTATTTTGTATACTAAACATAAACATGAACTTACTGCACCACAAGCCTAATCAAACAAATGATTTATGCTTTTAAAGTTGGCCACAGGGGGTCACCATCTTGTAACTGTTAAACATCTCTGCAAGACCAAGACTGTGCACATGCTCAGTGGGGTCTGGGCTGCTTAGGGATTGTCATAAATGATTAAAACAGCACAAGTCAAATAATATCTGCCAGAAGCCGATACAGCAAGACTGATTAATAATCAGAATATACAGACTGCACTGGGTCCTGTGTTGTCATGTAATCTAATGTGGATTTTATAGGTTTTGTATTGTTTAATACAAACTTTCTCCAACTCTGCAGAACCAGTGGCTGCAGCAAAATAATCCTGAAAATAGAAAGGGGTTGTTCACTTTTAAATTAGACTTTAGTATGATGTGGAGAGTGATATTCTGAGACAATTTGCAATTGGTTTTCATTTTTTATTATTTGTGGTTTTTAAGTTATTTAGCTTTTTATTCAGCACCTCTCCAGTTTGCAATTTCCGCAATCTTGTTGCTAGTGTCCAAATTCCCCTAGCAACCATGCACCGATTTGAATAAGAGACTGGAATATGAATAGGAGAGGCCTGAATAGAAATACGAGTAATAAAAAGTAGCAATAACAATACATTTGTAGCCTTACAGAGCATTTGTTTTTTTAGATGGGGTCAGTGACCCCTATTTAAAAGTTGAAAAGTGTCAGAAGAAAATGGAAATTAAATTAAAAACTATAATAAAGTAAAAATGAAGATCAATTAAAATCTTCCTTAGAATTAGGCATTCTATAACATACTAAAAGCTAATTTAAAGGTAAACCACCCCTTTAAGGGCAGAGACAGACGTGGAGATTCCGGAAAAGTCAGTCGCCCAGTGACAAATCGCCTCTTCTTCGGGCGACTAATCTCCCCGAACTACCTTTCCGCCAGCTAGAAACGAAATTGCCGGTGGGGTGGCTTTGTTTCATTTTCCGAAGTTTCCTTGTGAGGCGACTTCGGAAAACGAAACGATCCGATTGCCATCCTGCTGGTGATTTCGTTTATAGCCTGGCGGGAAGGTAGTTCGGGGAGATTAGTCGCCCGAAGAAGAGGCGATTTGTCGCTGGGTGACTGACTCTCCTCGAAGCTCCACGTTTGTATCTGCCCTTAGATGATAAATCAGGCCCACTAACAATTTAGTATTCTGCCTGCACCATCTTCCAAGAGTAGCCCTCAAACTATCCACCCCTCCCAGCCCCTTCCACTTGGAATGTCCCACCCCGCATCCCACCAGAGTTGATTTCAAATGCCTGTCATGCAACTCATTACCAGTAGGTGGCGCTAAGTGTCCGGGGAAAACTAAATTGCTTGCAATCCATAAAATGAGCAAGACTTTTGTTAGCAGTTGATTTAACCCTTTCCATGCCTGGGGATTCTGGCAGTTCTGGCTGCAAATATCCAGTGTGACATTGGTCAAAGAGAAACCCATAAAAGTAGAGACTAAGGACGGTGGTACTTGTGGTTTAAATTATACTGTAATTATTGTTGCTTTTTAAGCTACATACAGCATCGTCATGGCAGCCTAGCAGGGTGTGGGCTCCTCTAACATTCTGGGACAAAGCAGAGAGAACCCCCCTTGCTATATCATTGTAGTAGGAGCTAATACAGCCCATTGGGTTTTACTGAACTTGCCAAGCAATAGCTCAAGCCAATATCATCTATTATAATACTTATTATGCAAAAGGGGTGGGGCTTACTGGGGTCTGGGCGGGGTTTGGGTGGATCAGAGTGATGTCATTCACTAATTAATGGCGCACCTTCTTGTAGGAGAACTACCATTTCTCTATGTTTTCCCCTCTTGCCATGTGGCGCCACCATTCACTAAACCCTAGATCTTCAATATCTGTAATGGAGCCTACAGGGAGGGGGGTATTTCCGTAATCAGCAGGGACCTGCAAACTGTGAATGTGTCAGTGAGTCAGAACTCACTGCAAAGTAGCAACAAAGGCATTTCAGGGACTCAGGTAACAGGCAGAAAGTCAAGTACCAACTGTCAGATCAATGGCCTGGTTCTGAATTCCATGTCACATTTTTAAAGGGATTGTTTGCCTTTAAATTAAGTTTTAGTATAATGTAGAGAGTTACATTCTGAGACAACTATTTTTTTAGTTATTTAGCTTTTTATTCAGCAGCTCTCCAGTTTGCAACTTCAGCCATCTGGTTGCTAAATTACCCTGGCAACCCATGCATTGATTTGAATAAGAGACTGGAATATAAATAGGAGGGGCCTGAATAGAAAGATGAGTAATAAAAAGTAGCAATAACAATACATGTGTAGCCTTACAGAGCATTTGTTTTTTGAAAACTGGAAAGAGTCATAAGAAAAAGGCAAATAATTAAAAAACAATATATAAAAAAAAAATAACGAAGGTCAAATGAAAAGGTGCTTAGAATTAGCCTGTCTATAACATAATAAAAGTGAACAACCCATTTAAAGGAGAACTAAAGCGTAACTAAAGAAGTAGCTAGAAATGTTGTACATGATGTTTTGTGCTTCTGTACCAGCCCAAGGCAACCACAGCCCTTTAGCAGTAAAGATCTGTGTCTCCAAAGATGCCCCAGTAGCTCCCCATCTTCTTTTCTGCTGATTCACTGCACATGCTCTGTGCTGCTGTCACTTACTGAGCTTAGGGACCCACTCACAATATACAGTACACATAGAATAGAAATGTCACAATATAAGGCTGATTAGTAATTAATACACATAATTACTACATGGCAGCACAGAAACCAGTGCAATTAGCATCAGAATTTAATAATTAGCAAACCTGTAGCATCAGCTTATATTACAGCCAGGGAAGCTCATTTTCTGCTGGATAATTAGTGACGAGCCCTAAGCTTAGCTTCTCAACAGCCAATCAGAGCCCACTGAGCATGTGAGTGTCACAGACACTTTCCAAGATGGTGACCCCCTGTGACAAGTTTGAAGTCCTGGATCATTGCTGCTATTGACAAGCTCAAACTTTAGCCTCGTGCAATAAGTTTAGTATATAAAATATGGCATTTTTAGCCATATTCATTTTCAGGGTTTAGTTCTCCTTAAAGGGAGTGGGAGTGACGCATTTTGGTGTGACCCCCATGATCCCTTGCTTTGAGTTATGCTTCCCTTTTCCATGGTTCCAATATTATATCCAAGATTATAAACTCTTACAGATTCCATGGATACAGATTCATCATTGGATATGAGTCTATCACTGACCTCCCCTATATACAGAGCTATGGAATGTACCACTGTGTTATAAAAGATCTCATTTACACAGCATAGCAGCTCCCTCCTCTATGCAGAAGCCACAACATAATATTGATGTTTCTCAGTCTAAGCCAATGAAATGGCACAATGACAGTTTGCACATGGCAGAGGGGAAGGGGCTGGAGGGAAAGGGGTCTCCGTACAAATATGGGTAATTACCCCCAAACCCCCAATTACCCCCAAACAGACAGCAGTGATTGATTACATGTGTCTGCCTGCGGGGGGGGGGGGGAAGGAAAGGCTCTTTTGGGCGGATGAAATCTGGTGACGTTTAGAATTACAGACACTTCCTTTCTTGTAGAGGCGGCTGAGATGTATAAGTGCAATTCACTGGTGGGAGACGAAAGGGGAAAAGACACTTTGTATGGAGTTGTACAGAGGGGGATCCTCACCTGAAATGAACCAATGGGAAAGAACAACAATGGCCCTTTAGCTGTCGGTTGGTGCTGAAAGTTGTACTGAAGGGCTGGACTTTGGGAAACCAACTCTCTAATTGTCTCCTATCTTTCCTTACTTTCTCCACCACTTCTTCTTACTCTGTTACCTCCTTCCCTATTTTTCCATATTGACCTATAAAGGGCCAGAACTAGGGTAGAAGAGACAGCTGCCTAGGGCACAACAATGGAGGGGTGCTGTGCAGGTACCTCTTCTGCCTAAACCTAGACCGGACCTGGCACTAGGATTGAGCGCAAGCACAACTACCGCACATGCGTGTGAACTGGCCCACCTCTGGACCTATATCCTACTGTCACTATCTCGTCCTCCTGTCTCCATCTTGTCCTACTGTCTCCATCTCCTATCTTTTCCATTTTGTCCTACTGTCTCCATCTCATCCTCCTGCTCCATCTTGCCCTCCTGTCTCCATCTTGTCCTACTGTCTCCATCTCATCCTTCTGTCTCCATCTTGTCTTACTGTCTCCATCTTGCCCCACTGTCTCCATCTCATCTTCCTGTCTCCATCTTGTCTTACTGTCTCCATCTTGCCCTACTGTCTCCATCTCATTCTCCTATCTCCATCTTGTTCTACTGTCTCATCTAATCCTCCTGTCTCCATCTTGTCCTACTGTCTCCTTCTCATCCTCCTGTCTCCATCTTGTCCTACTGTCTCCATCTCATCTTCCTGTCTACATCTTGTTCTACTGTATCCATTTTCTTCTGCCATCTTGTCCTGCTGTCTCCATATTATCCTATCATATACAATTTGTCCTACTGTCTCCATCATTCCCTATTGTCTCCATCTTCTCCTACCTTCTCCATCTTGTCCTACTGTCTCCAACTCATCCTCCTGCCTCCATTTTGTCCTACTGTCTCCATCTCATCCTCCTGCTCCATCTCATCCTTCTGTCTCCATCTTGTCCTACTGTCTCCATCTTGCCCCACTGTCTCCATCTCATCCTCCTGTCTCCATCTTGTTCTACTGTCTCATCTAATCCTCCTGTCTCCATCTTGTCCTACTGTCTCCTTCTCATCCTCCTGTCTCCATCTTGTCCTACTGTCTCCATCTTATCCTCCTGTCTACATCTTTTTCTACTGTTTCCATCTTCTCCTTCCATCTTGTCCTACTGTCTCCATATTATCCTACTATATCCAATTTGTCCTACTGTCTCTATCATTCCCTACTGTCTCCATCTTCTCCTACCATCTCCATCTTGTCCTACAGTCTCCATATTTTCTGTTGTCACCACCATCGTAGTCTTGCCATACTCAGTGTTGCTCTACTGTGACCCTCTTGCCTTGATGTCACTGACAATTGTTTTCATTTGGGTTTGTGACTTTAGACAATAATAGAAAGGCTCCTGCACAACCAGTAACATAAATCAACGTGTCTTTTAGACGCAATTCCTTTATGCGTCATATTTTCCAGTCCTTTTCATCTAAAGATCAACAATTCCTGTTTGTTTTTACCGGGAGGGGCTGCCAGGGAACCAGGTGATCGACATTAACCCTTTCCTGCTAAAGATGTAATCCCTGTGATTTATATTGTGCTGGCACATTACTGAAGCAGGGACCCTATTTTAACATAGTTAGCAGCAGATCCTATCTGATCCCCATTGTAAGCAGCAGTCCTGTCCTGCTTTATGGCAGCTGAGATTCTAGCTATCGGTATAACAGAGCATTCTGTCCCAGTGGCTGCACAGATCCTATCTGATCCCCATTGTAAGCAGCAGTCCTGTCCTGCTTTATGGCAGCTGAGATTCTAGCTATCTGTATAACAGAGCATTCTGTCCCAGTGGCTGCACAGATCCTATCTGATCCCCATTGTAAGCAGCAGACCTGTCCTGCTTTATGGCAGCTGAGATTCTAGCTATCTGTATAACAGAGCATTCTGTCCCAGTGGCTGCACATATCTTATCTGATCCCCATTGTAAGCAGCAGTCCTGCCCTGCTTTATGGCAGCTGAGATTCTTTGGTAATGCCAAACTATTCAGCACTAATGTGCAGAAAAAATGAATTGGGAATGTAAGGAAAATGGAAATTATGGCATAATAGGAGAATGGGTTATTATGTGTCTGACCTGAATTAAGAGATTTAGGAATTTTTTAGGATGTTTTTAAGAATTTACAAAGAAAATTAAGTGGGGGAGGAATGAGTCAAACGAGGAAACAGCTTGAGGTCCCTCCTCACAAAGTGGTGTGATATAAATGTCAGTGAGGAGGGGTGAAGCCCACACCCCTTGGCTTGGGGTTACTGCCGGTTATACGATGCCATTCATTCCCATCACCTTTATATACACACAGTCTGGGGTTACACTTCTCTCCCTGCCCCTCCCCAACTGATATTTTTCCATTCAAATTCCTTCTCCCAAATGATTTATTCGACATTGTGTAAATGGCTGAAAAAGCTGAGACAGGGGATGCTGAATGGGGTTTAATTCCCACCCGCCCCACGTAAATTCAGATTTATTATCAGAATGCAAATGGGGCTCATGACCAGCAAATATCATATCCATTGTTTTAGATACAACTAACTGTTTAATTAGTAAGGGTTCTATTAATGCAGCGGTCTAGTAACCCATAGCAACCAGTTATATATCTGCTTTCATGCATTGCGTGCAAATCTACATTTTTCACGTTGGCGGATAAGAGTGTTATCGTTTCGGTCAGACCCAAGTGATTGTGATTCTGCAGGTCCTGTTATTCATGTCTCCGCCTGCTCCATATCACTTTGCACAAGTCCAGTGTCCCAGCATGCTTAGTGTGCCAAAGAGGTCTCTCTCGAATGCCTCGATAAATTCTTAACGGTCACAAGAAACGAGTGACGTAAATCATAAATTATCAATATTATTCAGAGAGAGTCAGCAGAGTTCATGTTTGTCCCTGTACATTCAGGAATTTAAACTGCCCCTAGGAACTGTGGGAGGTGCAGGTACCGGTTATTATTAAACGAAAAAAAAAAAATAATGTTTCCCTAGGAACATAGAGTTGCTGTATTTCTATTTATTGTACAGCACTAAGGGTAAGGGCACACGTGAAGATTCAAGGAGATTTAGTCACCCGGTGACTAATCGCCTCTCCTTCGGGCGACTAATCTCCCTGAAAACCTTCCCAGCTAGAATCTAAATCGCCGGTGGGATGACACTTATAGCATTTCGCTTTCTGAAGTCACCCGAAGTTGCCTGACGAGTAAACTTTGGGCGACTTCGGAAAACTAAGTGCTTCGAGTGCTACCATGCCGGCAATTTACATTCTAGCCAGTGGGAAGGTTTTTCAGGGAGATAAGTCGCCCGAAGAAGAGGCGATTAATCACCAGGTGATTAAGAGTAAGGGCACACCTGGCGATTCGGGGAGATTTAGTCCCCCGGCGACTAATCGCCTCTTCTTTGGGGCGACTAATCTCCCCGAACGGCTTTCCCCTGTGTTCCGCAGGGCGATTCATATTCCGAAGTTGGCAGAAGTTTCCTTGTGAGGCAACTTTGGACGACTTCGGAAAATGAAGCACCGCGTGTGCCATGCCGCAGGCGATTTCGCATTCTACCAGGCGGAAGACACAGGGAAACCGTTTGGGGAGATTAGTCGTCCCAAAAAAGAGACGATTAGTCGCCGGGCAACTAAATCTCCCCGAATCACCAGGTGTGCCCTTACCCTTAGTCGCCCCGAATCTTCCCGTGTGTCTCTGCCCTAAATCTCCCTGAATCTCTACGTCTGTCTCTTCCCAAATCTCCCTGAATCTCTATGTCTGTCTCTTCCCTAATACATAATGAAATATTTCCCAGCTGGGGGAGGAATTAGGGCAGGCAGCATAAAGAGACAAGGACAATCTTACAGACCCCTGATGTGTTCATGGCTTGCGTCGAAGCAGAATAAACGCAGGTCACATTAAATCAGGGAACCCAAACTGATGGCTAAATCTACTATTGCCCCTGAGGGGTTTGGAGGCTAATGGTTTTTATTCCAAAAATAATTTGGAAAACAATATTGTCTTTTTGTCTTATAAAACAGAAATGCATGTCGGGTATAAGAGCAGGTGCATGACTGTATTGGGGGCAGGGAGGGGGGATTAGGCAATCAGGAAAGAGAGACTGCCCAGGGGATTCTATAGTACATAAGCAGCAGTTCAAATGCCAAGACAGGGAGTATTGTAGTTAACAATAGGAGTGGCATTGGCAGCACTGAGTTACCTGAGCTGTATAATAATTATCCAGCAGGTTAAATTGTTACAGAATGGCTAATTCTAAGCAACTATTTAATTGGTCTTCTAACACTTTCCAGTTTTCAGTCACAAACAGAAAATGATTTGATTGATAAACCTTCAGTCTTTCTCCTCCAACGAAATGGCCAGCGCCGCACGGCTAGCGGGGGGAGTAAAAAACCAAATATAAAGCGCATACAGTGTAGTGTGTTTTAACATAATCAAACCTCCATTTGTGACAGATCAAACGTGTGTGTGTCTTAAAACGTTTGGGTTAAGTTACCCTTTAAACCCTTAAAACAGGACAGGGAGGGGCTGTAGTGTGAGGATTTCAATCGTGCAATATCCTATTTGCCCTGGCCTCTTTTAAGGGTTTAAAGGGTAACTTAACACAAACTTTTTAAGACACACATGAGGGTTATATCACTCTCTACAGCTTATTACCCTTTGATTGGCCTTGCCTAGTGTGTATGTAGGCAAACGTGATAGGGACCTTAGATTGTAAGCTCCACTGGTGCAGGGACTGCTGGTGAGTGTGAGAGGCTCTACCTGTGCTGCACAAAAACTTCCCTTTCACCTTATACCATCTGCTCTAGAGTGCAAGCTCTGCTGCACAGGGGGATTCTGCTTGGAGCTCTACATTGTTTGTTGTGACTCCAGAGCCCGAGCATCAAACACTCGCAACTATCGCTTACTACGAAGAGTATGAGCCAAGCCTTTCCATTCATTCACCAGGGCGTGTAGGAGGTGCGACCAATCAGCTTCCAGACTCCCCCATCTGCTGATGTATCACATGACCCTACACAAGCCTTTTAATCTACTGCCGCCTTCCCTACAATTTGTCATTCAATCGCTCTTAATCGCTGCTGCTGCGTCTCCCCGACAAGCGCTCGCTTTTATTCATCGCTTTTGTTTAGTGGCCTCCTGCTCCCTCGTTACCTGCTGCTTTTATTTACTCACAGTCTCAAGTACTGGCTCATTCCCCCTCTACATTCACTTTTATTTTCACAATTGTCGGGAAAGTTTTAAGTTAAAAACCGCCAGTCGCTTCTCTGCAAGAAATGAGCGTGTCGCTTGGATTGTTGTGGATTTGTTGGGCGTCTGTGCTGCGATTGGGGCAGACTTCGCTTCTTGCTGAAGAGGGGCTTCTGAAAGGTGAGAAAATAAATGGATTTTCATATTGAATTTTTCTTTTAACTCACTACTTTAAAGTAGTTTGTTCTCCTTTGAGTTAACCTTTAGTATAATGTAGAGAGAGAGAGAGAGATTCTGAGACAATTTGCAATTGGGTTTTAATTTTTATTTGTGTTTTTAGCTTTTTATTCAGTTTGCAATTTCCAAATGACCCTAGCAACCATGCATGGCTTTCAGTGGTGTAACTAGCTATTACTGGGCCCCACAGCAAATTATTTTTTAGTCCCCCAAAATGTCTAGAGGTTGATCTGATTTATTTAATCTGTATATGACCCCTCATGGGGCCCCTATAGCTCCTGGGCCCTCCTGCAGCCGCTGGGTCTGCTTCCTCTATAGTTACACCCCTGATAGGAGAGGCCTGAATAGAAAGAGGAGTAATAAAAAGTAACAAATGTGTAGCCTTACAGAACATTTGTATTTAGATGGGGTCAGCAACCCCCTATTTGAAAGTTGAGAGACTCAGAAGAAGAAGAAGAAGGCAAATAATTAAAAAAAAAAAAAAAAAAAAACCTATAAAAAAGTAATAATTTAAGACCAGTTAAAAATTGCATAAAATTGGTCAATCTGTAACATACTAAAAGTTAACTTAAAGGTGAACCACCCCTTTTAACTTTATTTTCTACTTCCCCTTATATCGGACTGAGCTCTTTGATTAAACGAGCGCTGATGATTGTCGGTGATCCAATGTAACGCCTTCTCATGTGTCTATCCAATCCCGGCTCCCTGATTGGTCGGTTGGGTTAATGAATAGGGATGCAGGTGGGACCTGCTCATTGTATCGGCAGAGTTATCTTCGCTAATTATTACAATCTCAATTAAAGGACCAATTAAAGGACCAGTAATGGCAAAAAAAATTTAAAAAAAATCCCCAACACATTAAACTTTAAAGTCGCTAAGTCTTTATTAAGAAATAACTTACCGAGAATTTTTTTTTTGTTGTTACTGGTCCTTTTAAGTAGTCCACCTTGCTTACTTTGCTCACATATGAACTACAAGTCCCAGCATCCTCAGCCAGTCATGCCTCATTTTGGGGAAAAACCTTAGAGAAATAGATTTATTATTGTTATTATATATAAATGACTGATCGATACAATAGAACTCCTCCTGGAATCCGAGTGATAGCTCCTGGGCTCACTTTGCAGCCACGTGAGTAATCTTGAGACTTGGTGAGAGTTTGGCAACTTAATATTCCAATTATGTGCCACTAACAGGCTGCTGGGAATAGGGAAGGGACTTGGAATTTGTGATCTTACTGTACAGCTCTCTGGATAAGAGGCAGGGAAGGGTGAAGGGCACAAGCACAGAGATGAATTTAAAATAAACGTCTGGAAGGAATTCACCCCAGTGGTAACCTGAGCTCTTCTAATTACAGGTTAAGTACAGGAACTGGCTCAGCACTGGGTTCAGCCTATAGGAAACTTCCCCTTGGCCTTGGCAATGTTTCTTGTGTCTGCCCTTGAGCTGAGCTGGGAGGGAGGGTTGTTCTACCCACAAGCCAAACTTGGTTCTCCGTAAAGGAGGGAATAGACTTTAATATTCACATATATGTAAAGATCAAAGCTGGGACCACAACTCCCATCACCAACAGCAGAAAACTTCTAGCAGGTGGGGATGTGGCTTAAAGGGGTTGTTCACAATATAAATGTGACTGTAATTAACTGAGACTCCATTACATGGCAGCTTAGAAATCAATGCAGCCTGCATCAGAATTTTTAAAGGGGTTGTTCACCATTAAGTTAAATTTTAGTATGATGTAGAGAGTGATATTCTGAGAAAATTTGCAATTGGTTTTCATTTTTTATGATTTGTGGTTTTTGAGTTATTTCGATTTTTATTCTGCAGCTCTCCAGTTTGCCGATTTCAGCCATCTGGTTGCTAGGGTCCAAATTGCCCTAGCAACCATGAACCGGTTTGAAAAAGAGACTGTACTATGAATAGGAGAGGGACTGATTAGAAAGATTAGTAATAAAAAGTAGCAATAACAATAGGTTTGTAGCCTTAAACAGCATTTGTTTTTAGCTGGGGTCAGCGACCCCCCATTTAAAAGCTGGAAAGTGTCAGAAGACAATGGAAAATAAATTCAAAACTTTAGAAAAGAAAAAATGAAGGTCAATTGAAAAATTGCTTGTAACATACTAAAAATTAACTTAAAGGTGAACCACCCCTTTACGTGTTGTCTGTGGAGCAGGTTCAAGATCTGAGGACAAGGGGAGCAGTTATGGTGCATCACCAGAATTGGAGTAAATGGCTTTTAAGGTGGTGTTCACCTTTAAATTAACTTTTAGTATGATAGAGGTGGTAATAGTCTGATTTTATACAAATATCCTGATTAATTTAGGGGTTACACAGTTTACAAACTTTCTATTGGTTAAGTTTGAGCCGGCATCTTGTTTTTCTTCAGTGATTCTGATAGGACCTTTATCCAGCAACACAAGGCGATGATCCATTTAAAGGAGAACTAAACCCTATAAATAGCTAAAAATGCCATATTTTATATAGTGAACTTATTGCACGAGGCTAAAGTTTGAGCTTGTCAATAGCAGCAATGATCCAGGACTTCAAACTTGTCACAGGGGGTCACCATCTTGGAAAGTGTCTGTGACACTCACATGCTCAGTGGGCTCTGATTGGCTGTTGAGAAGCTAAGCTTAGGGCTCGTCACTAATTATCCAGCAGAAAATGAGCTTCCCTGGCTGTAATATAAGCTGATGCTACAGGTTTGCTGATTATTAAATTCTGATGCTAATTGCACTGGTTTCTGTGCTGCCATGTAGTAATTATCTGTATTAATTACTAATCAGCCTTATATTGTGACATTTCTATTCTATGTGTACTGTATATTGTGAGTGGCTCCCTAAGCTCAGTAAGTGACAGCAGCACAGAGCATGTGCAGTGAATCAGCAGAAAAGAAGATGGGGAGCTACTGGGGCATCTTTGGAGACACAGATCTTTACTGCTAAAGGGCTGTGGTTGCCTTGGGCTGGTACAGAAGCACAAAATATAATGTACAACATTTCTACTCTACTGGTGTAGTTAGGCTTTAGTTCTCCTTTAAGTACAATACTGACTAAGCACGAAGCAGTTTTATCTCACTTACACTGCAGTGGCAACCCTTATCCTGCCATGTTTCTCCCCAAAAAATATAAAATGATAAAGATCCACTTTTGTATGACATCCATTACGTTTACCCTTTCTCCATGCATTTTGGCCCTCGGGGGGGGGGGGGGGAAAGGGGGGAAAAAAAACCTGATATAAGAGCACATTTCTGACACTGTCCTTGGCCCTTTTGGAGACTGATATTTACATGTTAGATCCCTCCTGCGCTTAATGAGCTGCCTGGAGACAAAGCCTGTGAGATTAGAAAATAAAGGGGGAATCAAGGCCATCTGCGTCTCCCATTCATCCAACCAAACCCTTATCTGGCACATGTTCTGTGTTCAAGTTGACTCGGCAGCCTGTAATTTTGGATATTCCTGCTCGTGTTCCGCTAGAAACGTAAAAAAAATCAAATCCAGTTCTGTATAATGGGACATCTGTCTGACAAGTGGTGTGAGGGCTGTTCATACCCAAGATTCTGGCTGTGCACGTGGCACTTTGTGCGGCTGGAGGGGATGATGGTTATGGGCAAATGGGAACCCTGCCAAGGGCAAATCTGCACCTGCGTTAAAATATTTCTGCTCTTTTTCATTGATACACTGAAATTCAAAGATAAAGACAAACATCCCCCTTTCCGACTCCCTCCCACCACTTCCAGACCTGACACATTTTAAATCTGCATCTTATTTGGCTAATTTGCAATTAATTGTGATGCACAGTGTGCCAGCTTCTCTGCAGCCATGTAATAAGCATAAATAAACAGCTTATTAGCCATTCAGTGTGTTCATTTCAGGACTTTTACTTGCTGGGGTGGAGGGGTTGTATGTCTTGAAGGACATGGCTTGAGCAGTACTGTTGGGGTACAATGTTTAGCAACCCCGGGCCTCGGCATGGTGGGTATAGGGAGCTGAATATAATTAGCAGCTGGGGAGGAGGCAAGGAACATTAGATGTGCCCATTTACTTTGCATTGGTAACTGGCAGTTTGTCCTTCAATTTATTCCTCAATGGATGAACTAGGGTTCTAGTCTCTTTGTTGATGTGAATTAAAGTTGGTGGCTTTTATTTGTGCCTACAGATGACACCATTGCAAATTTGCTTTCGGACGAAAACGATGTTGTGCCAGAAACGCATCCCCATGTCAAGTTTAACGCCCACTTCTCCAAACACGACCGTGGGTGCTTTCTATTTCCTGGCCAGGACGAATGCTTGGGCAACTGCAACTATAACACCTCGGCAAAGACCTTTATTGTTATCCATGGATGGAGTGTAAGTATTTAGAAGCTTGCCAGATGTTCTTTGATTGGATCATGGATCGGATTGTAGGACAGTGTGTGGTCATTCTCCCAGGCATCAACCCTGTTGACTAAAATGCTTTTTTTTCTTATCAGATGAGTGGCCTCTTTGAGACCTGGTTGCACCGGTTGGTAGGTGCCCTGCAGGAGAGAGAGCAGTATGCCAATGTCATTGTTGTGGACTGGATGAATCTGGCGCACCAGCTCTATCCTGATGCTGTGAATAATACCTTGGTGGTTGGAAAGGACATTGCCGTACTTATGGACTGGTTACAGGTATGTACATGCCACTTGTAAAGGTCTCCTAACCCTTGCAAGGTTCTATTGTTATTGTGGAGTCCACCTTGTTTCTTCTCGTTCTGTTGTGTAGTCCCTTGCTCTAACTCTGTTCCATTAATGTCCCAGCAAACCTCTCTTGTGTGACTTTACTAATATTTGTTAAATATTTCTTTGCAGGACAAGGCGAACCTCTCCCTTGAAAATGTTCATCTCATTGGCTACAGTCTTGGTGCTCATGTTGCTGGCTATGCAGGAAACTTTGTCACTGGAAGAATCGGCCGTATAACAGGTCAGTATCTAGAAGACCACCCATCTGTCTTGAGTGCACCATCCTTGTGTATCTATGTGTCTTCCAACAAGTCCTCACCTGCAATGGTCATTCTTCTGAATCAGACCTGAATCAAGTTCAGAAGAGGACGTCTCATAAACTACTTTTTATGAGCTCCACCAACCTATCATTCTATTTGAATGTTGCATATTCCAGCCAAAATCATTGACGCTTCTTTGGTCCTATTTTACAGGGACACTTTGTATAACCTGATTACTCCTGTTCCATTGTAGGTCTGGATCCAGCAGGACCCATGTTTGAAGGTGCAGAGGCCCACAAGCGTCTTTCTCCAGATGATGCCGATTTTGTAGATGTTCTCCATACTTACACACGGGAAGCTTTGGGGGTCAGCATTGGAATTCAGATGCCTATTGGGCACATTGATGTATATCCCAATGGTGGAGACTTTCAACCTGGCTGTGGGCTGAGTGACGTTCTCGGGGCAATTGCATATGGCAGTAAGTTAATTTTCTGGTGTCCCATCTACACCTCCTTTTTAAAGTATTCTTTCCTGCTGTAATGTTGATTACATAGTATGGATTGGCATTTTTACTTTTGCGTTTCAGGCATCGGTGATGCAGTAAAGTGTGAGCACGAGAGATCTGTGCACTTGTTTGTGGATTCCCTCATTCATAAGGACAAAGAGAGCTTCGCTTTCCAGTGCACTGACTCGGATCGCTTCAAAAAGGGCATTTGCTTAAGCTGCCGCAAGAACCGATGCAATGCCATTGGCTACAATGCTAAAAGAATGAGGAGCAAGCGCAACAGCAAGATGTTCCTGAAAACCCGAGCACAAATGCCCTACAAAGGTGAGCTGCCTGGGGTGGGTCTACAGATATTTTTGTGCATCTTCTGCTCTACAACCAAGGTCTGTCTGTTGACTTGCCCAACAAAGCTTAACCCTGTGTCTGATCTCTCTCTTCCAGTTTTCCATTATCAGATGAAAATGCACATTTTCAATTACAAAAGTGCCCTGGAATCTGAGCCCACCTTCTCTGTCACTCTTATGGGAACCTTGAATGATTCAGTCCCTCTTCCCCTTGCAGTGTGAGTACCAATTAAAATGTGTCTGTTTCCAAATGAATAAACTTGGTCTCAGATGTATTGTGCATTTAAGGGTTGTTGGGATGTACAACAGATGGAGGCTGCAGACGTGACTTAATTTTTGTTTTTTGGACAGTCCTGGGGAGATCGGATACAATTTTACGAACACATTCCTGGTTTATACAGAAGATAACATTGGGGACCTCTTAAAGATCCATCTGAAGTGGGATGGAAGCAAACAGATGTGGTATTCATTTTGGAACTCATTCCAAAACTATTGGGCCAAGAATGACGTCACTGACAAAGAACTCCATATCCGACGCATCCGAGTAAAATCCGGGGAGACCCAGCAAAAGTAAGTAGTAGTACTTTAGATGTGAAATAGATCAGTATAAGGAGCTACTAGTAGGGAAATAAAAGCTGACCTACTCCATGAAATTCAACCTTTTTGTTTTTCTTTAATAGGTTTACGTTCTGTCTTGAAAATCCGGAATCAACCCTTCTAATGCCTGGTAGCGAACTTGTGTTCGTGAAGTGTAGAGACGGTTGGGAAGTCAAACCACGTAAGCGGTAAGAATTCCAACTTGTCTATCAGAGATGAAATTTAGATGACCAACCTGAGCTGCTGTTGACCTGCAACCCCAGCATTCCTCTGCTGCCCCTAAGAGCTTACAGGTTCTGGGATTTGTAGGCCAACTATAGGTGACAATAATGAATATAAGATAACAGAACTGGAAGGGAATGCTAATGTTTAGTGTGTGCTTGCTGAAGGAAACAAATGTGTGTCTTTCCAAGGTAACAGACCTTCCGTCTAACCAGTTTTTTTTTTTTATCCCCCTCCAGGGTGAATCTGTAACGTGCCAGCAAGGGCGGGTGTCTGCTGGCTCCTGATGTGTCTACTGCAGCCTTGTTGGTGAAAGAATATTTTGGGCAAATACCTGTGAACATATTCTGTTCTGTGTATAGCACTGAAGATATTGCTGCTGGTTAAAAGCAGAAGTCAACAAGGATTGCAGACTGCTGCAGTGGGTCACCTTCAACCAATGAACGGCTCAACTGGGCTCAGACTTGCAGCCAAATCCATAGCACTAACTCCATGGTGGGGATTTTTTAAGGGTGGACGTCTTGTTACACTTAAGAACTTTGTATTCATTAAAAAAGAAAGTTATGGTGGCCCACCATGTTAGCATGTAGCCCTCAAACCGTCCCACCCACATATTTTCAAGAACTGAACTACTGTCCCTTAGTGTATTTAACTCCTCACCCATGGCATATTTCTGCTCTTTATGTGAAGGTAGGGTAGAAGGTGTGCTGGTTGGGACTAGAGAAGACTACATGATGGCCGCCACTGAGGTCAAGCCTTTTTTACCTATTTTGCTCTTCCAATATGGTATCTTTCCGATCTCCATTTTAAAGGAACAGTAATGTTATGAAACTGTCTTCTATGAAGTACAGCAACATGTTTGGATGCTTCCGGAGCAGGTCAACAAGTCGCTTTTGTTTTTGAAAGAGCGTATGTGTTCTCTGGAAGAGAATATGCAAGTAGTAGTATATGTGATGCTTCATTGCATTTGTTACATTGGCCACACCATGTGTTTTTTGGTCTGACACACTGAATTCCTATCATTTTTCTCTGCAGAAAAAAGCACTTTAGTTTTCAACATTACTGTCCTTTTTAAAAGACCCTTATCATTATTAGGCCAGCCATATCAACGCTTGGTGCTCTTAGTGCGATCAAATGGAAATTTAGACCAGTAATGTGGCATTGTAGGAATTCTCATGCTACTATTCTTTTTGGTTTAAGAAACAAAATCAAAGTTGGGACTACTGTTCTAAATGGCTTTAAAGTCAACCACCCATAGCCCCAAAACCACCACTCACACCAGGCATATCTTACAAAGTCTTCCTGCTATTGATCTGCAATACTTGTCATCACCAAACCAACCTTCAGCTTGGACATCCTTAGCTTACCTCTAAATACCAGTTTCTTCCAGCCAAATTTTCCTTAGCCATGTATAGGTTTCTTTTCAGATAGACTGTTGCACCCATACTACAGAAACTCATTGGAGCTCATTTATCAACACTGGGCAAATCTGCCCATGGGCAGTTACCTATAGCAACCAATCGGTGATTAACTTTTTAAAGCCAGTTGCAAGCTGTAAAATGAATGCAGCAATCTGATTGGTTGCCATGGGTTACTGCCCATGGGCAAATTTGCCCAGTGTTGATAAATGAGCCCCACTGTGTGGTATCTATCTTGGTGTAGACCGTTTCTACTTTAGTAACCAGTTGTTAGTATTTTACTCCTGAAGAAGACTTTTGTTTATTGAGACCAGTGGAAGGACATGCTGCTGGTGTTCAGTCACTACCATGTCAATGCTGTCTTGGACACCTTTCCATTTTATCTTAACTTGGTGGGGGTCATTTTTAGACATGACTTCATCCATGATCTCAAATCTGCTTTCAGAACTGTGGTTAGGTCTTACTCAATACAGTCCTTCTCCTTGCCCCGGTCGACTGTTTAGCGATAAAACATCTCCTTGATGGCACTTGTAGGAGACATATGGACCTTCTGTTCTTTCTAAAGCCCATCACTTGTTTGCTTGCTATATAAAACCTGTTTTTTTTTGTGTTTTTAATGTGCTCCTGATCTCTCTGATATACTCCACATTAGGCAGGGAGCTTAAGCTATGAAGTTCCATCTACGTTACTGTAGTTTATGGTCATAACCTCTTTAGATCCACCAATTGTATGTCGAGTTACCTGCAACTGAAGAAAGTTACATTTATTGACCTATATTACATTACATGCAGTATTTGAGAGAAGCTGGCGGTAGTAGAAGTTAATTACTGTCAATAAATACCATTCCTATAGTAAAAGATGGCCTATGTTTTACAGTTTTGAAAGACGTAGCAGATCAGGGCTGTGTGGTCCATGATGTAGCCTCTGTGAAGGTTACTTTTGTTCATGGGGATAGTAACTGATGTGAAACTTAAGTCCACCATAATAAGTTCCATTTCAGAGTATTGTGATATTGGTGCATATTTATAGAAATTTGAAGCCAACCAAGAGGCAGCCTTTCCTGACACCTTTCATAGAGGAGAAGCCTCCATTCTTGTCCAGACCAGCTCCTCTTATCCCACCAAGGCTGCCCCTGTTTCTACGTGAAGCCTAGATGACATATTTATGAATTTGTACATACTGCCTTTTGTAAATGGATATTTATATATGTATATCTTGTCATTTTATTTGTTACTGGCTTAATACTGTTTTCTAGGATATTTTAAAAGAAAAAGAGCGCTTTGTAATGTCTTATTTAAATAAAATGAATTTGTGTATGTTGGTTTGAACAGTTTCTTTTATTCGCACAGGGTCTGGCATTTTAGCTGGAATCCCAACTGTTTATCCCTGAGCCTGAAGTAATTATTTTAGCAGAAACTGCCCCACTGCTGAAATGATCTGGGTTCCAGGTGTTTGCTAATATTGCTCTTTTACATAACTTCTAGGGGAATTATAGGGGTTGTTCACCTTTAAATGAACTTTTAGTATGATGTAGAGAGTGATATTCTGATACATTATTATTCTGGGCTTTTATTATTATTATTTATTATTCTATATTCTGGGCATTTAGAACTATAATAGCTGAAGGGGTGATGATGCTTTCATTTCAGCCTCCGCTCATGTTTCTCACCCTTTCTATATTTTTTTTTCATGAATGTGACCTAAAACATCATCTGATTTTCAAACAAGTTCTGAAATTTGATGAAGAAAACCAAGTTAAAGGAGAACTAAGGCGTAACCAAAGAAGTAGCTAGAAATGTTGTACATGATGTTTTGTGCTTCTGTACCAGCCCAAGGCAACCACAGCTCTTTAGCAGTAAAGATCTGTGTCTCCAAAGATGCCCCAGTAGCTCCCCATCTTCTTTTCTGCTGATTCACTGCACATGTTCTGTGCTGCTGTCACTTACTGAGCTTAGGGACCCACTCACAATATACAGTACACATAGAATAGAAATGTCACAATATAAGGCTGATTAGTAATTAATACAGATAATTACTACATAGCAGCACAGAAACCAGTGCAATTAGCATCAGAATTTAATAATCAGCAAACCTGTAGCATCAGCTTATATTACAGCCAGGGAAGCTCATTTTCTGCTGGATAATTAGTGACGAGCCCTAAGCTTAGCTTCTCAACAGCCAATCAGAGCCCACTGAGCATGTGAGTGTCACAGACACTTTCCAAGATGGTGACCCCCTGTGACAAGTTTGAAGTCCTGGATCATTGCTGCTATTGACAAGCTGAAACTTTAGCCTCGTGCAATAAGTTCACTATATAAAATATGGCATTTTTAGTCATTTATTTTTAGGGTTTAGGTCTCCCTTAAATGAAACAACATTTTTTTAAAGAATGATCCAATAACATGCAAAAGTAAGTGAACTCTGAGTCTGGTGTTAATTAGGTGTGAGTAAGAGGCCATGTTTAATTTAAAGAAGGGGATTCAGCAAAGCCTGATCACACATAGCACACAATTGTGGATGGCTTGAACAAAGGAGGTGTCTGAGGACCTCAGAAAAAAAGAGTTGTTAATAAAGCTGGTAAAGGTTACAAGACAATATCTAAAAAGTTTGGACTCCACCAATCAACAGTCAGTCAGTCAGATAGATTGTGTACAACTAGAGGAAATTCAAGACTGTTGTTACCCTACCGAGAAGAGGTCAACCATCAAAGATAGGTCCAACTACAAGGAGTCTAATAGAGAGGTTACATAGGAACCCAGGGGAAATTCTAAGCAACTGAAGGTCTGACTCACATTGGTGAATGTTGATGTTCATGAGTCCACCTTCAGTTGAACACTGATCAGCAATGATGTGAATGACAGGGTAGCTCCCCCAAAAATATTGCTGACTGTCTACAGGTTGGGAAAGATCATGTGGACAAACCAGAAGGATACTGGAAGAATGTTTCATGGATGGATGAAACCAAAATATAAATTTTTGGCTTAAATGAGGAGCGTTAGACCTGGAGAAAGAAAAACACTGGATTCCAGCATAAGAACCTGATCCCATCGGTGAAACATGTTGGTGGGAGTCTTCTGGTTTGGGTGTGTTTTGCTGCATCTGGACCTGGATGGCTTGTCATCATTGTGGGAACAATGAATTCTGAACTACACCAGGGAATTCTATGGAGACATGTCATGAACTGAATGTCAAAACACAGTGGGACATCGAGCAAGACAACGATCCTAAACACACAAGTCCTTCTACCACAGAATTGATCAAAGAAGAATAAAGTGAATGTTCTGGAATGGCCAAGTCAAAGTCCTGACCTTAATCCAATTGAAATGTTGTGGAAAGCCATAAAGCGAAGGGTTCATATGAAGAAATCCACCAACATCCAAGAGCTGAAGCTGTTCTATGTGGAGGAATGGGCTGAAATCCATCCAAGTCAATGTGCAGGAATGATCAACAGTTACCACTAACATTAAAGGGCTACGAGAACAACATTCACTTACTTTTCCACATGCAGATGTGTTTTTGGATCATTTTTTTCCATAAATAAATACCCAAATATTATAATTGTTGTGCCATATTTTTTTACTACTTTTTCTTTATCTACTTTTAGGACTTGTATGAAAATCAGATGATGCTTTAGGTCACATTCATAAAAAAAACAAACTTTCACGCACGACTGTACTTGACATTGAGCTTTATCCGAATACACAGCGAGAGCATCGGGTCCATGTGAGACGTCATTAACAGTATCTTCTAACATTTAGGGGCCGATTCACTAAGGGTCGAATATCGAGGGTTAATTAACCCTCAATATTCGACTGGGAATTAAAATCCTTCGACTTCGAATATCGAAGATAGTACGATTGAACGATTATTCCTTCGATCGAATGATTAAATTCTTCTAATCGTTCGATTCGAAGGATTTTAATCCAACGATCGAAGGAATATCCTACGATCAAAAAAACTTAGGAAAGCCTATGGGGACCTTCCCCATAGGCTAACATTAAGTTCGGTAGGTTTTAAATGGCGAACTAGGGGGTCGAAGTTTTTTTTAAAGAGACAGTACTTCGACTATCGAATGGTCGAATAGTCGAACGATTTTTACTTTGAATCCTTCGAGTCGAAGTCGTAGTCGAAAGGTCGAAGTAGCCCAAAAAACACTTCGAAATTCGAAGTTTTTTTACTTCGAATCCTTCACTCGAAGTTAGTGAATCGGCCCCCCTGGGTCTAGTGTTTTCTATACTGTCCCTGTCAGGGCCGCCATTAGAAATCACGGGGCCCCGTACAACAAAATTTTTGGGGCCCCCTGGGCCCCGCCCACACTAACGACCAAGCTCCACCCCATATGCCGCCCACTCCACATCGCAGTTAAAAGACCACACAGACATCATCGCTAAAAAAGTAACCCCCCCCCACACAAGTTATAAAAAGCTATTGATGGTCAGGGCCCCCTTATAAAAGATTGGGGCCCCAAAAAAAAAATGTAAAAAAAAATTTTTTTTTTAAAAAAAAACATTGGTGGCAGGGGCCCCCTTATAAGTTAAAAACAAATTGGGGCCCCAAAAAAATTTTTTTGAAAAAAAAAAGTGGCAGGGGCCCCCTTACAAGTTGAAAAAAATTGGGGCCCCAAAAAATTTAAAAAAAAAAAATTAAAAAAAATGTTTTTTTTAAAAAAAAATGTTTTTTTTAAAAAAAAACATTGGTGGCAGGGGTCCCCTTATAAGTTAAAAACAAATTGGGGCCCCAAAAAATTAAAAAAAAAAAAAAAAAGGTTTTTTTAAAAAAAACATTGGTGTCAGGGGCCCCCTTACAAGTTAAAAAAAATTGGGGCCCCAAAAAAATTTTTTTTACAAAAAGATTGGTGGCAGGGGCCTATAGAATATTAAAATAATACATTGGTGGTCAGGGGATTAAAAAAAAAAAAAACACAAACTGGTGTTCAGTAGGATTGAACTCATGGCTTCACTACTTCAACTTCGCCTCCTTTCGTGACTTCGGGTCTTTGCGCCGCTTCAGGACTTCGGCTTCGGCTGTTTTCGTGACTTCGGGTTTTTTCGGCGCTTCGTGACTTCGGGTCTTTTCAGCGCTTCGTGACTTCGGGTCTTTCTGTGACTTCGGGTCTTTTCGGCGGATCGGCTTCGGCTTTTCGGCACTTCCGCATTCGGCAACTTAGAGGGAGGACGTACGGCTCAGGCGCTTGTAAGGGGGGCCCGGATCTTCAAAAAATGCAGCGCTGCCGGGCCCCCCTTCATGCCCGGGCCCGGTACGCTTGTCCCCCCTGTCCCCCCCTGATGGCGGCCCTGGTCCCTGTTATATAAATGGCTGCTTATAACTTAGCGAGCGGAACACTTGTTTAGATAATATATTTGCATTTAGCAAAGAATTTACAAAGCAAATATCCTGTTTCTCTTCAGATGTTTATACTGGAGTGTAAATGCTTCTGTCATTGTTGTTGGCAACTCATTTACTCAGTAGTTTGTTTGGCCCAGCAGTACCATAGCATTGAATACTAGTTTTGGTTAAGTTCTTAGACCTATACCCTTCATATGGGGAGCAGGACGACCCCGATTAAGACTTGGAATCCTAAAGAGATCAGCTTTGCATGGGGGTGCGGCTTTACCGGACTTTGAGCTTTACTTTTTAGCTACCCAACTTGCTCACATCAAACCTTGGGTCACTGCGGACCCACGCTGCCTATCTGTAACTCTTTTGGAGTTGACCAGGAAACCAAGGATACCTACTATGCAAAGGTTGCTAAGGCACCAGACAGGCAGTGCTGCTTGCGAAGAACACCCCTTCATTCAACTAGGTCAGAAAATGTGGATACGCGCCCTATCATTGTGCCTTACCCAAACGAAGCACCCTGACACCCCTATATGGAACAACCATCTACTCAAAGAGTTCCAAAACATAGAATCCGCAGGGCCATGGTCTAGCAAAGGAATAACAACCATTAATCACATTATCTCTGATAATTCACTCAAGCCATTTGTGGTACTTCAACAGGAGTTCGGAATTTCAGAATCTTCCTGGTTACTGTATGAGCAGGTCAAACATGCATTCCTTGCTGACCCCTTTAAGTTGGGTAAACCCCCCTTTTGTAGAATATTAGAGCTGCAAGATAACCAACACTTAATTTCCAACTTATATGATGTGCTGAGATTTTGTAAACATGATAGACTTAGTCCCAATCTATTTGCAATCTGGCAGAAAGATATTCCCACGTTGACAGCCGAGGAATGTCAGGATGCTCTAGAAGCCCCTAGATTTGTCTCGCCAAATGCTGATCATAAAATGATTCAGAGATACATAATTCATAGAGCATACTTCACACCGGTGCGGCTGAACAGAATAAATCCACAACTTTCCCCAACTTGCACCCGCTGCAAGGTGAATACCGGCACTTTTATACACATGCTGTGGGAATGCCCCAACCTGAATCTTTATTGGCGTGAAGTGTTCCGCACTATTTCAAATGCAGTTTCTGTGGAAATACGACCCACCCCAGAACTGGCTATACTTAACATAGGCGAAGGCTTCCAATTTAACAGGTATCAATTGACTACGATCAGGCAAAGTCTTTTCCAGGCCCGTAGACATATAACGATGAGATGGAAAAGTCCAGAGGCCCCGACTCACAAAAGTTGGTTGGAACAAATGAAGCTCTACATTGATAGGAGGCAATATTTGTTCACTAAAAGAGCCTCCTCTGGAAAATTTTACTTAATATGGGGAAACTGGCCCTCTTCCTAGTAGTTTTGTAGACATATAATGGCTCTTTACCCTTTAAAGCCCCCCCTATAAGAGGTTACGTATCACAGACTCCCATTCTAGATGATTGATGATGGCCTATTTTGTTGTATCTGTTTCACAAGCTGTATGTATGATGATGTGAATATGACATGCGACGGATACCAGGCTAATTTGTTTTCGCAAACTGAATGTACCTTGCATAATGTTTAATACCATGAATACAATGCGGGTATGTTCAACTGTATGTCATGTTTTATCTTTACAATAAAGGTTATGATGTTAAAAAAAAAAAGTTCTTAGACCTAAGACGTTGCATGTGCTGCCATAGTAACAGTGGCGTTTCCATTGCAGGGAAAGAAGTGATGTCTCACCCATGTTATAAGGAAAAGTCTAGAAATAAAAGACATTCCATCTCTGAGACCTCGACTCTCTCCCCCAGTCTATACAATTAAATATCATACACTTTCAGAAATGTAGGTACAATAATACAGGACTTAATGGAGAATGAGATGATTGGTGTTACATTTTATATACAATTTTATATACAATTATAAGGAGCCCCAGCAGGGTAACTGTTACCCCAAAGTTTCTATATATCTGTAACCTTGTTATGAGCTAAGGGGGCCCAGTCTGAAGGTCAGTTAGGGGGAGATTTGGGGTGAGTGCTTATTTGTACCCGGGGTACCCCTGGAACTATAGCAGGGTGACACCCCAATGTTTCTATATATCTGTAACCTTGTTATGAGCTAAGGGGGCCCAGTCTGAAGGTCAGTTAGGGGGAGATTTGGGGTGAGTGCTTATTTGTACCCTGGGTACCCCTGGAACTATAGCAGGGTGACTGTTACCCCAATGTTTCTATATATCCGTAACCTTGTTATGAGCTAAGGGGGCCCAGCCTGAAGGTCAGTTAGGGGGAGATTTGGGGTGAGCGCTTATTTGTACCCTGGGTACCCCTGGAACTATAGCAGGGTGACTGTAACCCTAATGTTTCTATATATCTGTAACCTTGTTATGAGCTAAGGGGGTACCCCTGGAACTATAGCAGGGTGACTGTTACCCCAATGTTTCTATATATCTGTAACCTTGTTATGAGCTAAGGGGGCCCAGTCTGAAGGCCAGTTAGGGGGAGATTTGGAGTGAGTGTTTATTTGTACCCTGGGTACCCCTGGAACTATAGCAGGGTGACTGTAACCCTAATGTTTCTATATATCTGTAACCTTGTTATGAGCTAAGGGGGGCCCAGCCTGAAGGCCAGTTAGGGGGGGATTTGGGGTGAGTGTTTATTTGTGCCCTGGGTACCCCTGGAACTATAGCAGGGTGACACCCCAATGTTTCTATATATCTGTAACCTTGTTATGAGCTAAGGGGACCCAGCCTGAAGGTCAGTTATGGGGAGATTTGGGGTGAGTGTTTATTTGTGCCCTGAGTACCCCTGGAACTATAGCAGGGTGACACCCCAATGTTTCTATATATCTGTAACCTTGTTATGAGCTAAGGGGGCCCACTCTGAAGGCCAGTTAGGGGGAGATTTGGAGTGAGTGTTTATTTGTACCCTGGGTACCCCTGGAACTATAGCAGGGTGACTGTAACCCTAATGTTTCTATATATCTGTAACCTTGTTATGAGCTAAGGGGGTCCAGTCTGAAGGTCAGTTAGGGGGAGATTTGGGGTGAGTGCTCATTTGTGCCCTGGGTACCCCTGGAACTATAGCAGGGTGACTGTTACCCCAATGTTTCTATATATCTGTAACCTTGTTATGAGCAAGGGGGCCCAGTCTGAAGGCCAGTTAGGGGGAGATTTTTTTGTGCCCTGGGTATACTGTAGGTACAAATAGGCTGCAAATCACAAACCTTGTTCAGGAAGGAGGTGAGAAGCAAAACTCATTTATGCAGAAGCCAGGAAGTCTCCTCATACTTTTGCATGGTCATTGGACGTTAGCCAAGATATTTCACTTTACATATTTACTAGGGTTCAGCCCCATTCCCTTTAGCCGGAAATACTATACTAATTACTAAGAGGACGTGCTGGCTTCTGATTGGCGCAGATTTGTTTTCTCTGGCAAAACTGGCTTGGATTGAGATCAAAGACAATCGGAGAGAACAAGACAACTCAGACCAGGCGGGTTTAGTCTGTACCGAAACTTACTATTGTTTTTTCAAAAACCTGAGCAAAGAAGCAAAAAGAAACTGGTTTAAATCTACTTTCAACTAGAAAATTCTTGAGAATCCTAAAATGATGCTAATTTTTCGAATACTACAAATCAAAATATCTCATTCACCCCTGTGGCCATCTTTGTGCAGCTTCTTGCGAATTAAGACAATCGTGTCAAGGACACTTTAGTGGTTACGATTCATTTCTTTATAAAGTTACTGTTTAAATCAGTCAGTAAGCTTTGTGTAGACAGTGATGGATCTAAAGAGAAGACCACGACAAAGCAGGGAACCCAATATAAGGTGGGACATTTCCAAAATCATTCAAAAACTGTAAAAAAAAAATGAGACCAACTGAAAAAAATGATTAGAATTGTCTATTTTTAGCAGACTAAAGTTAACTTCAAGGTAAACCACCCCTGTGAGAGAGATGATCCACACAGTTAAAGGAGAACTAAACCCTAAAAATGAATGTGGCTAAAATGCCATGTTTTATATAGTGAACATATTGCACGAGGCTAAAGTTTCAGCTTGTCAATAGCAGCAATGATCCAGGACTTCAAACTTGTCACAGGGGGTCACCATCTTGGAAAGTGTCTGTGACACTCACATGCTCAGTGGGCTCTGATTGGCTGTTGAGAAGCTAAGCTTAGGGCTCGTCACTAATTATCCAGCAGAAAATGAGCTTCCCTGGCTGTAATATAAGCTGATGCTACAGGTTTGCTGATTATTAAATTCTGATGCTAATTGCACTGGTTTCTGTGCTGCCAGGTAGTAATTATCTGTATTAATTACTAATCAGCCTTATATTGTGACATTTCTATTCTATGTGTACTGTATATTGTGAGTGGCTCCCTAAGCTCAGTAAGTGACAGCAGCACAGAGCATGTGCAGTGAATCAGCAGAAAAGAAGATGGGGAGCTACTGGGGCATCTTTGGAGACACAGATCTTTACTGCTAAAGGACTGTGGTTGTCTTGGGCTGGTACAGAAGCACAAAACATACAGTACAACATTTCTACCTACTTCTTTAGTTAGGCTTTAGTTCTCCTTTAAACCCCACAACACCTAAGGAGGGATGGTGAGCTTTCCTATTCCTTTATCAGTAGAATTTAGACTATGGTGATAGAATGCCCTGTCTGTACCCCTAGTCTGTCCAGTCATGATCCAATCAGTTATGCCCCTGCCCCACCTGTATAAATTTAAAAAACTCTTGGAAAACGCTGAGAAAGAATCTCTGCACCCATGAGCTCATTTTTATTACCTTTCATCACCTGGGAATCTGGTCTCAGCAAACTCTTGTATCTGCAAAAATCTCCTTTGACTTTTGGGCAAAGCCCCCACAGTACAGAAGGCTGTCAGCACTCACTGCTTGAGATTCCCAGCACTCCCAGTAGGGGCTGGAGAAGATGCAAAATAAATAAAGGTGGAAAGCTGAGGGGAAGGGACCAAAGACGTGAGCTGCACCTGTGATAACCGACGGCATCGGGAATAAAGCTGAACATCACAAAACTAGAGCTGCAATTTGTTCAGCCGGAAAGTCCTGTTTGTGTAGGTGCTGCCCATTTCTGGAAAACCCCAACAGTTGTCAAACATCTGAAAGATGGTGTTCCCAACAGTGAATGGTTAAGGATGGTCTCCATGTTCATCTGGTTTCTGGGTGGGTTTTTTCTGATCATACATTGGGGGATTCATTTTGACTACTGCACAGTTGATGACATAGAAGGGGGCAGATGGCTGAACGTTATTACAGTATATAAGGTAGTTGTATCATGTAATCACATGCAATATTTACCTTCGCTCCAGGCCAATATCAAATGCTCAGGGACTGTGGGGTCAATATCTAATGATTTTCTGTCTCTGTTTATTTTGAGTTGTTTCTACTCCACTGGAACCCAGAGGTGCAATAGGAGAACGGCTGGGATAGAGTCTAGAACAATCAAGCTCTAGTTTAGCCCTGAAGCAATCCTAATCTTTTCTGTTTATACCAGAAGAAATGCACATTGTCTGTATTTTTTTTTTTAAAACGTGTTTTTTTATTATAAATGACAAGGTACAGTCACAACGGATTTTTACACATGGTTCCATAAAGCAGAGAGTATAGTAATTGTGATTTCGGAGCATTTCAATAACATTTTAATAACATTAGAAACATTCAGCTCAGTCATGGCTTATAGCAGGGATCCCCAACCTTGTGAACCCGTGAGCAACATTCAGAAGAAAAAGGAGTTGGGGAGCAACACTAGCATGAAAAATGTTCTTGGGGTGCCAAATAAGTGCTGTGATTGGCCATTTAGTAGCCCTATGTGGATTGTCAACCTACTTTGAGGATCTGTTTAGTAGTACACATGGTTTTTATGCAACTAAAACTTGCCTCCAAGCCTGGAATTCAAAAATAAGCTCCTACTTTGAGGCCACTGGGAGCAACATTCTAGCGGTTGGAGAGCAACATGTTACTCACGAACTACTGGTTGGAGATCACTGGCTTATAGCATTGGGGGGTAGGATCTGTGAGGATTAGTTCTGATAGGAGGTTAGTAGTCTGTTGGTTAGATGGTTTCTGGGAGGCGCGGTATCGGGGTTTGATAGCTCTTGTTGTAATGTTGTTAGATATTGGGATGATTCCACGACCAAAGGATGATCCTTGAGAAGCTCCAAGTCATACCAAGACGTATGTCTAAAGGTATAGATTGTGAGGCATTTGATGTGTTGTGGGAGGTGTGCTATTTAGGTAGACCAGGTGTTAAAGAATTTGAATGTGTTGTGTTCCTTTCTGGTTATAGTTTCCAACCAGTCCATATGGAAAATATGGTGCAGCTTTTGTTTCACCAACGTCATTGGTGGGGAGTCAGTGTGTAGCCATTGTTGCAGTATCGTTTTCCTGGCAGCTGCTGCCAATCTGCCCATGAGATGTTTTTCAGTTTTCGTGATTTGTGGATATGAATCAAGAGTACTGAACAGAGCCCATGCTATGTGTAATTGGAGGGGTTTCCCTATCATCTGTGCACCATATGAAACGACTTCTTCCCAAAAAGATTGCATTAGAGGACAGGACCACATGGTATGGATTAAATTTGCTCCAGGAGCGTGGCATTTTATACACACATCCGAGGAGAGGTTACCCATCTTAAATCTTCTGAGTGGGGTAAGATACTAGTTGTGGAGAATTTGCAATGACATTTCCTGAAACCTGCTCGCCGGAAGTAATGTCATAATTTTAGTGTGTTGTTTCAAGATGTCTGATTCTGTAGTATTAGGTATCTCCTTAATCCATTTAAAATTAAGTTTATCAGCGTTATCTATGTCTAGAAGTGGTTTAATGGTTTGATAAATGTGTAAAGTTGTGAGTTTTCTTATTTTTGTTCTTCCAGAGTTGATTGAACAAGTTATTTTTGTCAGGATTTAGTAGGAGTTTTATTGTAGCGTTTGCAAAGTGAATGATCAGTAGACTTAGATATAAGTGGGTGTGGGTAAACGGAAATTTTTCTACCAGTTTATTTAAAGAAAGTACTGAGTAGTTGTTGTCTAGTATATCGTGTATGTTTCGGAGGCCGTTAATACTCCAGTCGTACAGTATGGGATTGCGCATACCTGGTGGAAAGTTTTTATTATCTATCCACGACAAGTAAGGAGAGGAATACCGTGATAGATTTTGCGTTTTCCGAACTGAGTGCCATGCGTTATATGTGTCTAAGAATAATGGATTATTTCTAATATGCGTTGGTATGTTCTGTATGGGCGTATGTAATAGATAGTTGAGAGAGTGGTTATCAGTACAATATTGGTCCAAAGAGAGTGTAGTGTATAAATCTCTATTTAGAATCCAGTCTCCCGCATATCGGAGAAGGGCTGCTTCGTTGTAGGCCTTAAAGTTAGGGAAGTTGAGTCCACCTAGGGTTTTAGGTTGTTGTAGTTTAAAAAGGCTAATGCGTGGGCGTTTTTTGTTCCATATGAAAGTTCTCAATATTTGATTTAATCGTTTCAGATACATTGTCTGTATTTAAACGGCCAATACAGGTAGTCCTTGAGTTACATACACCTGACTTACATACATCTCACACTGACATACAGGGGCTATTACAGTAACATACTGTGGTTTGCTTGGCCTTTATTAGCATTTAGCTTTAATTAACCACCTGCCCCAATCCCCTCTGGTGTGTGTATCTACTGCAGAGCACAGAAAGGTAAAAATAAATACTATGTTAAGACAGACATCTGTCTTGTTGCATTCAATAAGGAAATGTATACGTTTCAACTTACATCAATACACTATACATTAGATTCAACTACATGCTGCTTAGTGATGTCATCAGTTATAATCAGTGCTTAGTGATGTCATTTGTGTCACATGACTCACGGACTCTTATGTGTTATAAAAATATTGGAGTTTTATTACCTGTATAAAAACATGCAGCCTTCTGTCTCATGTCTTTATATGGTCACAAAACTACTTCTAATATCCTTATCATTTACAGTAGGGGGTACATTATCCCTTATAATACATGAGTGATACTCAGAGTTCCCTGTATAACTCAGCCTGCAGCCTTGTGCCTTTATATGGTCACAGAACAACCCCTCAGTGACTTCTAATATCCTTATCATTTACAGTAGGGGGTACATTATCCCTTATAATACATGAGTGATATTCAGAGTTCCCTGTATAACTCAGCCTGCAGCCTTGTGCCTTTATATGGTCACAGAACAAACCCTCAGTGACTTCTAATATCCTTATCATTTACATTAGGGGGTACATTATCCCTTATAATACATGAGTGATACTCAGAGTTCCCTGTATAACTCAGCCTGCAGCCTTGTGCCTTTATATGGTCACAGAACAACCCCTCAGTGACTTCTAATATCCTTATCATTTACAGTAGGGGGTACATTATCCCTTATAATACATGAGTGATACTCAGAGTTCCCTGTATAACTCAGCCTGCAGCCTTGTGCCTTTATATGGTCACAGAACAACCCCTCAGTGACTTCTAATATCCTTATCATTTACAGTAGGGGGTACATTATCCCTTATAATAAATGAGTGATACTCAGAGTTCCCTGTATAACTCAGCCTGCAGCCTTGTGCCTTTATATGGTCACAGAACAACCCCTCAGTGACTTCTAATATCCTTATCATTTACAGTAGGGGGTACATTATCCCTTATAATAAATGAGTGATACTCAGAGTTCCCTTATAACTCAGCCTGCAGCCTTGTGCCTTTATATGGTCACAGAACAACCCCTCAGTGACTTTTAATATCCTTATGATTTACAGTAGGGGGTACATTATCCCTTATATACATATGAATTCTGCTCGACTGTTTCAGAGTGAAGGAAAAGAGGCAGATGCTGATTACAGAGCAATTACATGTACATATAAATTTATAAACATAGAAAATGTGTAGTGAATGTACATTGAATGCTTCTTTTTTTAGGAAAAAAATACTTTTCGGGCTTACATGTCCTTATTCCATGTGGCAATGAGAGTTTTGTAATTTTGTATAATGTGTTATTTTTAATATCTGGGGATTAGAGTGAGCTGCCAGGGAACAGCACCAATGAATATGCAGTATATCTCCAGTGGGAATTAATGCGCACGGAATAACTGTAACACTGGTGTTATTCTGATCAGCGCATTTCCCACGTATTATTATTATTCGTTGGGGTCACAGGGCCCTAATGCTCCGCATTCCTCCAGTAGTCTTTGTCACAAGGGGGATTAGCCTTTGATAAGGAGAGGATTTCAGATAACGCAGCATAAATCACAGATTATTGGAGACCTTGTTATTATGAGTGAGGGCTGTTTCCTCTCAGTATCATTAGGACTGGAACTTTGTAATCACAGTAGTAATAATTGGGATCGTACTGTAAATACCCTGTGATGGTATTGGACTTTCAGCCGACACAGTGGTATTAGGAGAAAATAAGATTTGCACATTATATGGCAGCATATAGACGGGGCATCAGCATCACAGAGTGAAATGGGAGCTCATCACTGCTCATGAGAGGGAAACTTATATATTTATATTATTATATATATTTATCAAAGGGTGAAAGTGTTCGAGAATAAATAGAGAGTGGAGATATTTCCTTTTGAAGAACTGTTTTTCTTTTTTAGATTACTATGCCCAGCGCCAGATTTCCAAAATACCTGTCCCAGGTCAGCTGCCTCCTGTGCCTCCTCCCCCCAACGCATGCGCAATCTCACCGCTGCAGCAGGCTCCTCTGATCTTTGCCCAGGGTGTCCCAGTGAGTATAATAGATGCGTCTGGGCAGCATTCCACCCCTAAAAAATTGCCACTAAAATTTTGCAACTCTTGGTACAAATCCAGGCCTCACTATGCCCCAGTATTCCAAGCACTTGTGCCGTCTATCACAGTAGGGCACCACATAGGGTTGCCACCCGGCTGGTATTTTACCGGCCTAGCCGGTAAAACACCTGCCAAGGCCGGTATTACAAAGTTACCGGCAATGTAGCTGCCGGTAAATTTGTAATACCCTTAAAAAGACCCCCTCGGCCAGCACCCAATCCCCTGTAAACTTACCTTTGCAGCACAACCCCGCCCCCTTTGACTTCACACCACGCCCTTTGTGTACCCGCCCCCACCAGCCGGAATTTTTTTTGGCAAAAGGTGCAGTGCCGGGCCACGCTGGGCAGGCGCCCTAGGCAGGCCCGGCAGTCGCGGCGCCTTTCCGTGCGCAAATTCAAGCTCGCATGCGCACATTCAAGCTCGCGTGCACATGCGCACATTGAAGCTTGCGTGCGCATGCGCACAAGCAATGGGAAGCGCTAAAAATTCCGAGTCGGGAAGAGAAGGGAGCCGGACTTGGGGTAGGCTACAGAGAAGGTACGTGCCTGGCGCCCTCCCAGCTTTGCGCCCTAGGCACGTGCCTACTCTGCCTACCCCTAGTTCCGACCCTGAAAAGGTGGCAACCCTAGCACCACAGTATCCCCATGTATGAATGTTAATATGATGGTGAGAGAGAGAATAAAAGTCTGTGTATGTAGATTCCCCCAGTAGCCCCTAGACTTGCATGGATTCTGTTCTCAAGCTAAACTTGGTCACTAGTACCCTGACCTTGAGGCAGAGCCACCTACTTGGCTGTAAGAGCAGTTCTTTAATTTTCTCTGCAGTGGAGCGATATCTCTATGCTCTGCCACTGGTAACTCCATTTTCACAAATCTATGAAGTCACTTGACTTGTCTGTTACTATGTGTAACTCATATACTACAGTGTCCCACTGTCTCCTGTATGTGAGAGAGATGATCCACACAGTTAAAGGAGAACTAACCCCTAAAAATACCATATTTTATATACAGAACTTATTACACAAGACTAAAGTTTCAGCTTGTCAATAGCAGCAATGATCCAGGACTTCAAACTTGTCACAGGGGGTCACCATCTTGGAAAGTGTCTGTGACACTCACATGCTCAGTGGGCTCTGATTGGCTGTTGAGAAGCTAAGCTTAGGGCTCGTCACTAATTATCCAGCAGAAAATGAGCTTCCCTGGCTGTAATATAAGCTGATGCTACAGGTTTGCTGATTATTAAATTCTGATGCTAATTGCACTGGTTTCTGTGCTGCAATGTAGTAATTATCTGTATTAATTACTAAGCCTTATATTGTGACATTTCTATTCTATGTGTACTGTATATTGTGAGTGGCCCCCTAAGCTCAGTAAGTGACAGCAGCACAGAGCATGTGCAGTGAATCAGCAGAAAAGAAGATGGGGAGCTACTGGGGCATCTTTGGAGACACAGGTCTTTACTGCTAAAGGGCTGTGGTTGCCTTGGGCTGGTACAGAAGCACAAAACAAAATGTACAACATTTCTAGCTACTTCTTTAGTTAAGATTTAGTTTCCCTTTAAGGTCCTTTTCTCAACATAAATGTTCCATTAACATTACTGAATTGCCTGTTCCTAATAGTTTTGTAGAACATTCTCTTGGTTGGGTTGCCATGGATATTGGACTCAACATTAGGGAGGATTTATGTACTTAAATGGCTCTAGTTGGCCTTATATACTCTGCTGAAGTGTGAACTCTATTTTGACACAATGACTGATTGAGAAAGGACCGGCGAGGTCCAAAATGCCAACTTGGTGAAAGGGAAGACTTTCTATTCTTTCTTCTGTAACAGCTGCTATAAATTGTGATAAGAACTTGCCATATATGGTTTCCATGTATATATATATGTGTGTGTGTTAATACTGGGCAGCTGCTGTCCATGGTGCTGTATGTAATATATAGTTCAGCTACAAAGTGCCCCTATAGGATGAATACGTTTGTGACATATACTCCTCATACAGGTAATGATATATATATATATATATATATATATATATATATATATATATATATATATATATATATATATATATATATATATATATATATATATATATATATATATGATTCCTTTTCTTTTGGATCACTAGGCCTAGCAAGTAGAAAAACAGAAAGCCAAATAATTTAAAAAAAGTGTGATTACAAACTTGGCCCCCAAACAGTATTACTCAGGTCCCCACTAATTCAACTGGAGACTTGCAGGTTAGAAAGGTTAAAGGGATAGTTATGTGGCCCTAGCTTTGGTATTGTCTAACACCTGAGAATAATATTTTTGAGATCATTTATTTAGCTCTACCTTAGGTCAGAACCTTGCATTTATTTGTTTATTTGTAACTGCCTATTATTACCACAGCTAAGAGCAATATATACCTGGAAACTAACTGGATTGGCTACACATAGTGGGGCTGCACAGAGCCGGAGTTGTAACTACAAAGAGTAGGGGATAGTAGGTATAGTAGGCAAGAAGGTGACAGTAGAGCAGGAGGGCAGCTGGACCTGGCCTAGAGAGTGTGAGCTGTGCAGTCTACTCAGGGCATCATATACAGGTATGTGATCAGTTATCCCTAAACCTACTATCCAAAACACACCAAATTACAGGAATGACATCTCCCATGGACACGATTTTAATCAATTAATTCACATTTTTAAAAAGTATTTCCTGTTTCTCTGTAGAGATAAAACATTACCTTGTACTGGTTCCAACTAAGATATAATAAGAATTAAAAATTCTGTACCATTTAAAGGAGAAGGAAAGCTACCAAAGCAGTTTATTGCCAATAGATTAGCCACAAAAGTACAAACTATAAAACTGTATTTATTCTGCAGAATGCTTTACCATACCTGAGTAAAAAGCTCTAGAAGCTCTGTTTGTTTAGGATAGCAGCTGCCATATTAGCTTGGTGTGACATGGAGGGAAAGAGGAGCAAACTGAGCGTGCTCAAGCCCTAGCCCTGAAGGTTTAAGATGAAAACAGGAACTCTGATAGTCTTCAGTATCTCACTCTCCAAAACCTTGTGGTTGGTCTGGGTCAGATTTTGATTGACAGGTAGGACTAATATGTCCTTTAGAGGGGGGCTCGCTTTCATAGCAGAATATCTCAAATAACCAACTCCAGCACATACAAAAGGCAACTAGTGATGGGCGAATTTATTCACCATGTGCGAATTCATGGGGAATTTCCACGTTCCGCTGCCGGCGAATAAATTTGCGAAATTGCCGCGAAAAACGCCAGCGGATCTTCACTGGCGTCAAAATTATTTTGACACCGGCGACAATTCTGACACCCATTGACTTTAATGCGCATCAGAATTGTCAAAAATTATTTTGCTGCCGGCGTAAAAATTCGCCGTTTCATGAATTTTTCGCCGTTTCCCTCATTCTGTGGGAAATTCGCCCATCGCTGAAAGTAACAAAATAACAGACTCTGGCAAACACCTTGCACACAGGGAAACAGGATTTCCATTTCTCCTTGTATCATTTTTTTATCTTTAAGTGAAATAAGAAAGTAATTTTTTCCAACCACTGACTCCTCCTGCCAATGATATATTTAGAAGAAACCCCTCCAGAAGTGCATAATAATGACAAGTACTTGGAAAACAACAAATCTAGGGCAATATGTTTGTTTAAATAATGTTCCACTTTGTCTTTAGGTGTTTTGATGCGAGTGAAAGTCAGAGGTGACAGATTATGACACATTGAACTCTAACTCTAACCACAAACTCTAGGATGTAGGTAACACTCTTACTCTTACTCATCAGCCAGGATTAGTCATTCTTATACTGATATATATATATATATATATATGCAGAGTCAACTGATTGGGTTTCACACACACAAAGCAACACATCACAATAGCGTGGGCAAGCTGTGTGGCCACATTTGGTTTGATGTAGAGAACACCGCTTGCCAGAAATGTGCCTGTTGTGATTTTTAATACACTTATTTTTGCATGAGTCAAGTGCTGTTTCATTCCTTTTGTTTGTTTGTATTAAGTGGAGACAAGACAGCGTCATCTACAAGAGTGTGCATCTTAACTTGACATTATTATGTTGATTAGAGTGCTGGGGAATTTCCAATATTGTGTGTATATATATATATATATATATTGTCTCATGGGAAGAAACTGCTCTTAGGGCCTTATTTATCCAAGTCCGAATTTATCTTAATATTTAAATGTAAAAAGTCCGACCAAACTAGAATCCACGATTGAACCTTATTTATTATTAGAAAAATAATAATAATTTTATCAGATCGGGACAAACAAAAAAATAGAGTGAAAATTCGAATCATACATTTTTTTTGGATTTTTTCCCAAATCAATTGAGTGTTTTCCGATAAGTCCAATTTTTTAAGATTTTTGTCCCAAAATAGTGGGATTTCCGGGCTAACTCCAGTGCAGACAGAAACTTCCAAATAGGATAGGGACCTCTCCCATTGACATCAATAAAACCTCAGCAGGTCTGAGAGTTTTTCCATCCTCAGGGTTTAATAAATCTTTTTTCCCACTAATTCGGATTTTATAGTAAAAAAGCTCATTTTTTTTGTCATTCTCTCTAAATCTGTCTCCAGCTTAGCAACCAATAGCAACCAATCAGATTGCTGCTTTTAATCGTCTTTCTCCCATTCACCAGCCAGAGCTGATTGCTGATTGGTTGCTATGGGATACATGCTCAGATTCCATAGCGTGCAGTGGGAGCAAAAAACCCAGTAACAAGTCAAAATATGTAAAATGTATTTTCCTCTTCATGTGCCCTGGGGCAAAAGGAAACAATTGCCATCTTACAATTCATTATTTTACTTACGTAACCCCATATCCATTCATACAACATAAATCTAACTGGCCTAACAGCTTCCTCTTATGTAAAGGGATAAGAATGTACAGCATTTACATTTGCTTCCATTTAGTAACTTTGTTACAGAATGGCCAATTCTTAGCAACTTTTCAATCAGTCTTCATTTTTTTCTGTTTTATAGTTTTTACATTTTTTTCCTTTTTCATCTGACTCTTCCTAGTCACTGACCCCCATTATTTTTATTACTTATCTTTCTATTCAGGCCTCTCTATTCATATTCCAGTCTCTTCTTCAAATCAGTGCATGGTTGGTAAGGTAATTAGGACCCTAGCAACCGGACTGCTGAAGCTGCAAACTGGAGAGCTGCTGAATAAAAAGCTAAATAACTTAAAAAACACAAATAATAAAAAATGAAAACCAATTGCAAATTGTCTCAGAATATCACTCTCATATTAAAAGTTAATTTACAGGTGAACTACCCCTTTGAAGCTGCCCATAGTAATGATCCACTTATTTGGTGAAGTTGACCAACGAACATATCTTTGCCCAATTTGGCCACTCAAGCACTGGATCAAAATGGGCTGATCCTACAGTTGAGCGACAGTATCAGATTATCCTACTGGTATGTAGGGGCCCATCAGGTGAGGACCACGTTAATGTGCCAATATGGTCCTCGTCCAACCTGCCCAAGAGGTTTCTGGGTGATATTCAGGTTTCGGTCAGGCAGCCATTGGAAGGAGCCAATACATGGGAAAATAAGCTGGAGAACCCAAGAAGGCAGCTTTTATTGGCCGGTGTTTGGCTGCCTTTATGAACAAACGGAATTATAGTCGAATGATTTTTAGTTTGAAACATTCGATTCGAAGTCGTAGTCGAAGGTCAAAGTAGCCCATTCGATGGTCAATGTAGCCATATTCGACCATTCGAAATTCGAAGTATTTTTTCTTCTATTCCTTCACTCGAGCTAAGTAAATGGGCCCCTTAATGTAGTGTAGACAACAAGGTTCTTGGAAGCACCAGTGACTGTGGTAGAGCAAGTAAAAATTCAAGACAAACATTCTGCCTATCTATGTTTTTTGCTATTTATTGCAATAAAATGTGAAACAGTGAAATTTAAAGTACTTTCATTTTGCACTTTTCAACCTCTTTGGCCCAGAACAATTCTAGAAGACTGATATAGAAATAAATCAGGTACTGGGCAATGAACTCCAATTTATATTAATAGAGCTGGCCATATATGGACTGATAAAAGCCGCTGACTTGGATCATGTGTAGTGTCCTCTCATCAGCCTGTCTGACTACTATCAGGCCAGATATCTATGAGGTAAATTTTAAAATCCAGGCTGGCAGGGAATGCAACTGCTTGTTGATGTAGTTCTCTCCCAATCAATGGGGATTCCCATGTTCAAGTGACACTGACACTTCAGGAGAATATTCTTCCTGTCCTCTAAATACTGTATTCCCCATAACAAAGTACCCTGAGCTGTGTTTACAATAATATTTGTCTCCCTTTAACAACTGGCTTTGGAAACAGCAAGCTGTACATTAGATATGCTACAAAGGTGGTTCCCAAACTGTGGGGCTTGCACCCAAAGAGGAGGTCCTAGCCTTAAAACCACATCATGTAGGATCAGGGAAGGACGATATTTGCGCGTTATATTAATATACATAAATAGTTGCACTAGATATTCTTGGAACTATGGCTGAATGTTAAAGGGGCCTATAACTAAATGCTGGACCTGGAGCTTGAGCCAAAAAAGTTTTACAGCTATTGCCCTCTCCGTGCGAGGGTACACACAAAGATTTTTTAGCAGTTTGTGGGGGTATTTTTTATACATAAAAGAGCCATGACCTTCCTTTCACCTCACAGATCTGATCTTCTGTCTTAATCAAACTACTGAGTACACACATTGCTAGGAGAAAGATACTTGGGAATGGAATTATGCAGCAAGATAGTAAATACATTCCAGTGACAATTCCTAACGTGCACAAATTTATCAGGAAAATCTGCCGAGACAAAATGACTGATAGGGGTGTAGCCTTAAATGGTTCAGCCCGGGGCAAGGACCAACCTGGACAGAACATTATGTGCAGCCTGGGCTCTTGACCTTTTGTCAAGGGTGAAACTTGTTGCTTTGTGTTTAAAATTCCTAGAAGAAATACACATAAATATAAAAAGATCGAACAAAAAATTCCAGGAAATGTTTATGCTGGAGGTCTGATGTATTGGACTACCTGTCACAGGATTCCAAGCAGAGGATGGGGGACTTCATTTTATCCAAATAATCCAAATTTTAACTTTTTCTGTGTAATAATAAAACAGTAGCTTGTACTTGATCCCAACTAAGATATAATTAATCCTTATTGGAGGCAAAACCAGCCTATTGGGTTTATTTAATGTTTACATGATTTTCTAGTAGACTTAAGGTATTGAAGATCCAAATGATGGAAAACCCTTATCTGGAAAACCCTAGTATTCTGGATAACAGGTCCCATACCTGTACAATGATGTTTTGGTCAAGAATGAATGTTGGGCTGTGCAGCTCCATATGATCAGTTGTAACTAAATTGATGTTGTTCTGGGGGTAAGGGTGTTCTCAGGAGATGCATCCAAGACTTATATAACCTAGTGCCCCTTTTTGGCGAACGGAAAATAACGCTGAACTCCGCACTGAAAAATACAAATACCTCAAAATTCCTAACAAAACACAAAAAAAAATGGAAACCACTAAAAGTCCGAATTGATTTAGACAATTGGATCAGCGCAGCTCCCATTGACTTCTATAGGACCATGACAACTTTCATCAGGCGAAGCTTGGTATTAATGGTTTTTGTGGTTTTTACACTTTATAAATCTCACAATTTTAGAGTTTTTTTAAAAAATAAATTAGAAAACCATAAATTGTTAGAGATTCTTTGAAAAGTCTTCTAAAAAATAATTTAAACATTTAATAAACCCAATAGGCTGGTTTTTATTATCATTTCTCCTCTACTCACTCAACCACTATTCTCCTAGTCTTTCATATATACTTACAATATTCTCCCATTATTAAGCACTTTCCCCATAAACAAATAGGGAATGACCATGAAAGAGGCCAATTGTTTAGAAACAAGAGGCCCACTAACACCTGGGCCCCCCGGGAGTTTTCCTGGTATCCCTGTGGGCCAGTCCGACACTGATTCAGTATCAATATCCGTTCCACTTTGACCTATTGATAAGCCTTAGGGCAGAGGCAAACGCTCAGATTCGGGGAGATTAGTCACCCAGCGACTAATCGCCTATTCTTTGGGGCGACTAATCTCCCCAAATTGCCTCCCGCCTGCTAGAATCTAAATGGCACGCTTCGTTTTCTGAAGTTGCCTTACAAGGCAACTTCAGTCGACTTCGGAAAATTAAGTTCTCCAAGTACCATCCCGTTGGTGATTTACATTCTAGTTTGGGGAGATTAGTCATCCCAAAGAAAAGGCGCTTTATCGTCGGGCGACTAAATCTCCCCGAATCTGAGCTTGTGTCTCTGCCCTTAAACAGGGATGGTGCAGAATTTTGGCAGCTCATTTCCCCCCTCTTCTTTTTTCCCTTCCTTAGTTTGTTTTTTTCTTCTCCTTTTCTTTTTGCGTTTTTTTGTATCTCAATAGCCCCACCGAAATTTGTGCATGTCAAATAAATTGGTAACACTTGTGGGGTTATTTATTAAAATCAGAATTTATCTCATATTTTATTAAAAAAAAACACCACGACCAACCTCCCATGCCCGATTTTAGCTTATTTATTAATAACAAAAACTAGATTTAATCGGATCGAGGAAAAACCCGAATCAACCTAATTTTTCCCAAAACCATTTTTTTTTCGATTTTTTTGCCCCGAAATCCCAGAATTTTCAAGCTAAACCCAGCACAGACCACAAAAACTTCAAATTGAGATAGGTGCCTCTCCCATTAACGTATACAGGACCTCCACAGGTCTGAGATCGTGGATTTTCGGATTCAGGCTTTTTGCAGCATCGGGGTATAATAAATCTCAAAAAATTCCAATTTTTTTCCTCTATATTAGTTTTCTAGTGAATTTTTTTTTCGAGATTTTATCATTCCGATTTTAATAAATAACCCCCCTTTAGAAGTTAGAACTGTTGATTTGTGACCTTTTTTCTGTTAATACGGTGGACGTATGTAACTTTAGTAAGTAAAAAAAATCGGGAAAATGTTCAATAAAAACTATTATTATTTTATTATTATTAACATGTATTTATATAGCGCCAACATATTGCGTAGCACTGTAAAGTAAATGTGATTATACAACTACATCACAGGATCATTATCACATGATATTATCACCTACATGATGATTAAACTGACTGGCAAGTCCTGGGGTGTTTATCTGTACAGAATGAAAAGCTGTCCTGCTGAGTCCAGTCATAGATCATGAACAAAATACTTATTGGGTTCGGGACCAGTAAGTGCAGGTATATTGCTATTCATGTTGTATATAATGGCACATATAAAGTGTTGATAAGAATGCAACTGCAGGGGAGTCAGGTCAGGACAGGTATGAAGTAAATGCTTTGACCTTTGGAAGAACAGACTTGGCATGTGAACTCTCTAGCCAGGAGGACAATGATGTTTGACCTGACTGGTCTGGTTTATATCAGATGAAGCCCTCAGATTGGGCAATAAATTAAACTGGGTGTCACTGCCTTTTCATCTTGTTTTGGATTTATAAAGCAACAGAAGCCTTGGAATCTGAGCACAAGCTGCAACTAGAGACCTTTGCTCATCTGCTCATTTATTATAAAGGTACAGCCCTGCTCTCTGTATTATATGATGAATCTGACTATTTTATCTGACTTTTATTCAACCCATATTGACCCCATACTACACAACTGCTCAGCCTGCAGTCCCGGATTGTTACTGAAATGTCCCGAGTTTCTTGGCACTGAACTGCACTCAACAGCCAGAAAAAGATATAAAGATTATGAAATGTAATTAAATAAGAGGCTTTTGGGAGAGAGCCCTGAATACGCAGTACCAACACTTAGATACATTTGTAACAATTTAAGAGAAGCAAAGATACATTTGTAACTATTTAAGAGAAGCAAAGATACAATAGTAACGATTTCAGATAAGCAGGTCTTTGGGGAGAAATGAGACACAGCTTAAATGACAATTCAACTTCATTAGCAAAACTGTAATAACACATAAAACATTGCCTAAAATTTCCCAGAAATGTGTTCCATAACCTGCCAAATTGTGTAAAATGGATGTGGTATTTAGGGGTGTGGCCATAAAATGGGTGTGGTCAAACGATTTCTCCGCCCTGCACTTTTTGTCCCTCTTTAAATTTTTCAAAGGACGCATCATGTAGTTCCATCTAAGGGCAGAGATAGACGAGAAGATTAAGGGAGATAAGTCGCCGTCACAAATGACCTCTTGTTCGGACGACTAATCTCCCCGAACTGCCTCCCCGCTGGCTACAATCTAAATTGCCGGCGGAATGGCACTCAGATCGCTTAGCTTTCCGAAGTCACCTGAAGTTTCCTCGTGAGGCAACTTTGGAAAACGAAGTGCTCTGAGTGCCATCCAGCTGACGATTTAGTCCCCGAATCTTCTCGTCTGTCTCGGCCCTAAAACTGTGTATTTTTGCAGGCTGAGAGATCTGCTCCCCGCCCCTGTTTTGTGCTTCTGTACCAGCCCCCGGCAACCACAGCCCTTAAGCAGTAAAGATCCGTGTCTCCAAAGATGCCCCAGTAGCTCCCCATCTTCTTTTCTGCTGATTCACTGCACATGCTCTGTGCTGCTGTCACTTACTGAGCTTAGGGAGCCACTCACAATATACAGTACACATAGAATAGAAATGTCACAATATAAGGCTGATTAGTAATTAATACAGATAATTACTACATGGCAGCACAGAAACCAGTGCAATTAGCATCAGAATTTAATAATCAGCAAACCTGTAGCATCAGCTTATATTACAGCCAGGGAAGCTCATTTTCTGCTGGATAATTAGTGACGAGCCCTAAGCTTAGCTTCTCAACAGCCAATCAGAGCCCACTGAGCATGTGAGTGTCACAGACACTTTCCAAGATGGTGACCCCCTGTGACAATTTTGAAGTCCTGGATCATTGCTGCTATTGACAAGCTGACACTTTAGCCTTGTGTAATAAGTTCACTATATAAAATATGACATTTTTGGCCGTTTGGATTTTTAAGGTTTAGTTCTCCTTTAAAAACGAACAAAGAAACAAACCCCAAAACATTTCTGGTTATTGGGAAAAAATTTCCTTGAAAAGAATAAGTTAAAAACACAGTGATAATGGGAATTTGGAACAGGAGTCCTGGGGTGCGTCAGGGTGTTATTGGTGTTTTCTGCTGTGTAACACAATGACACAATGACTTTAGTAAATATAAATACGATGGGCTGGTATCAGTCACACTGTGCTGCCAACAGATAACCCAGAGGCCTGTAATGTACAGCTACATGGGGGGACTCAGGCCAAGGACATTAATAACCCTGTGTTGTTATAAACCCCACAAATCTCAGTCACTGAACAAACAATGTTGAATGTTGTTCAGAACAAAGTACCTTGTGTTTGGCAGAGATCACAGCAAAATATCATATGTGGCAACCCAGTTAATTATAATCCAAATATAATGAACACAAAGATGCACAGACATCACTGGTTTCAAATACTAAGCACTTATTGGGGGCACAACATGAATTTAATCATAAACAGGGTATATTGCCCTTTAAATGGGGTTGTTCTCACCAAACAAGTGGCCAGCTTTAAAGGGGTTGTTCACCTTTAAATTAACTGTTAGTATGATGTAGAGAGGGATATTCTGAGACAATTTGCAATTGGATTTCATTTTTTATTATTTGTGATTTTTGAGTTATTTAGCTTTTTATTCAGCAGCTTTCCAGTTTGTAATTTCAGCAATCTGGTAGTTAGGGTCAGAATTCCCCTAGCAACCATGCACTGATTTGAATAAGAGACTGGAATATGAATAGGAGAGGCCTGAATAGAAAGATGAGGAATAAAAAGTAGCAATAATAATAAATGTGTAGCCTTACAGAGCATTTGTTTTTAGGGGGGTCAGTGACCCCCCAATTGAAAACTGGAAAGAGTCAAAAGAAGACAGCAAATAGTAATAATAATAATAATAATAACAATAAAAAGTTATAAAAAAATAAATAATGAAGCCCAATTGTTAAGTTGCTTAGAATTATTATTATTTTATTTTATAACATACTGAAATTCAACTGAAAGTTTAACCACCTCTTTAAAGGGGTAGTATAAATGTAGAATGTTATAAATACTATTCATAGCCTTTCATGCTGAGTTAAACAGAACAACTCCCTTACAGAGGCCTGTCAGTTCGAGAAAGTTATTCCTTGTCACTTAGGGCCTTTTTTATCAAAATCCGAATTTTTTGAATTTTTCAATTAAAACAGAATGACCAAACTAAACTCCCCGATTGGATCTTATTTAATGTAAAAAAAAAAAAATAACCACCTGGATGTTATTTGACCACTAGGCGGTGCCGTTGCATGATGGGATATCAAGTGGGGCTCAGGAGAGCAATTAGTATGACAGTTTTCACTTACACAAATGAACACCAACTTGCTATTTAACAAGGCTCGTTTTTTTTGTCATCGTGATTCAATGAACAATAAATATGATTATTAAAGATATGACTAGTCTAGAATTATTCAGCTGGCGGATCACTATTAATATTTAGTGATATAACATAGTCAGGAGCCCAGCACCCAGCTGAACCCTATAAATCCAGCCCCAAATTACAGACATAACAAATGATAAATGACCTCCAGGCAGCGACATTCACCCTGATCTAATATTATTGAATAATCTAATATTTGCTGTGTGTTTCATTGCACAGGAGAGGGGCAGGTGTCAGCACAGGATTGTGACTAGAGTTTTACTGCTCAGGTATCAGAGAATTCACTTATATAATCAGGTGGCCGAGGCATGTGATGGAGTCAGGGAGGTGAAATCTTTGCCTACACTCTGCGTTGGGAATAAATGTGCGTCATTAAAGGGCAACTTGTTTTGACACATTCACATGCTTATTTAACACTGTCTTAAAGCTGTGCTATTACTCTGGATTACCTTCAGTTGGTCAACCTTAGTCAAAACTCCCTGCAACTCCCAGTAGATTATACATTATATGCATTGTTGTAACTAGAATGCGCCCCTGCAAAAATATCTGCAGAGGGGCTCGACCCACCCCAATCCCCACTGCCCATCTGATTCCACCCACTCCTGCCTGACGTGTGTCCCCCTTCCCCGACGCAGGTAAGAGAGCCTGGAACACTCCGATCCCTATCCTCCCGCCGTCTCTGCTCCGCCCCTTCTCCTCCCATGTCCCACCCAACTCCGCCCATGCCCCGCCCCAACTCGTGCCCCTCTTCCTCTCCACTAACAGAGCGGCTGGGGAGTAGGGTTTTTCTTATTAGCTATAGAGGAAGCAGACCCCCGGGCCCCCTGTTCCCCGGGCTCCCCTGCAACTGCGGGGTCTGGTTCCTCTATAGTTACACCACTGATTACATGGGTGTCTCCAGTGTCGGACTGGCCCACAGGGATACCAGGAAAACTCCAGGTTGGCCCAGGTGTCAGTGGACCCTCCTGCTTAATAACATTTGGCCTATTTAAGGATCATTAGCTATTTATATGAGAACAAAGAGACTAAATAGATTGAATAATATATTATAGCATGTAAATGAAAGACTAGCAGAATAGAGGTTGAGTGAGGAGAGGAATTATAATAGTACTGAGAGTGGGCCCCTGATCTAAGGTTTTTGGTTGGGCCCCTGGTGTCCCAGTCCAGCACTGGGTGGCTCTCATTGTACTGATGGAGGAAAAGTTAACCACTCTGGATTACACATACAGAACTGATCTCTCAATAACTAGCGGTTCTTAAAACAAATAATTAACTTTGCTGGGTCTCACACAGTCTCTTGTAATTTACGGATCACAATCAGTACAGCAAATGAGAGTCTATTATTTTTTTTAAGAACCACTGGTGCCCAAGTTATTGAGAGATCAGGTGTGAACCCTACAAACCCTGCATAGGCAGAGTATTTGCTACACCCCAAACAGTGTTGGACTGGGACACCAGGGGCCCACCCAAAGATCTTAGACCAGGGGCCCACCAATTAATCTTAGACCAGGGGCCACTCTCAGTGCTATTTTTCTTCCTCTCCTCACTCAACCTCCATTCTCCTAGTCTCTTTTCTTTAAATACTATTCTCTATTTTTCCTTCTATTTAGAATTTTGTTCTCAGAGAAATAGGGAATGACCATGAAATAGGCTAAATGTTTAGCAGCATGAGGGGCCACTGACACCTGGGCCCACCGGGACTTTTCCTGGTATCCCTGTGGGCCAGTCTGACACTGACCCCAAATGTAATGCAGGCATCGGACCTGCTATCCAGAATGCTGGGGTTTTCCAGATAAGGAATCTTTCTGAAGTTTGGATCAGCCTCCTTTTGTTCACTATAAAATAATTTAAAGGGAATGTCAACCCCAAATATATATATTTTTTGCCCAATAAAAGTAAACATAATTCTAAGCGACTTTGCAATATACGTTGATTACAAATTTTCTGTGTAAGTTATTTGTAGATGTATTGCTATTGAATGCCGCGTCTGTCCCGTTCTATTCTCTGCAGCTGATTAACCTGTCTTTGCTGCTGGGAAACTCAGACTTGTGCAACATTGTTTAAAAAGTAACAACTGGGAGCTAAGCAAATGCTGCTTTCAATGGCAAATTTTGCTACAAATAACTTTAACAGCACTGAATATCTTTAATAAATGTAAATTGGACAATTAGAGCCAGGGGGTGCCGAATTGAATTGGGCCGGCAGGACACCAGGAAAAAACCCCAACTAAAGAGCAGTTGGACAATAAATAACATAATATATGATGACTAACTGTAAATTGTCCCAGAACATCAGTGTCTGTGTTACAGTATAGTAATGGTTAAAGGAATAGTTCAGTGTGAAAATAAAAACGGGGTAAATAGATAGGCTGTGCAAAATAAAAAATGTTTCTAATATAGTTAGTTAGCCAAAAATGTAATGTATAAAGGCTGGAGTGACTGGATGTGTAACATAATAGCCAGAACACTGCTTCCTGCTTTTCAGCTCTCTAACTCTGAGTTAGGAGTTAGTCAGTGACTATAAGGGGGGCCACATGGTACATTTCTGTTCAGTGAGTTTGTAATTGATCCTCAGCATTCAGCTCAGATTCAAAAGCAACAGATATGACCCATGTGGCCCCCCCTCAAGTCTCTGATTGGTTACTGCCTGGTAACCAGGGTAACCAGTCTGTGTAAACCAAGAGAGCTGAAAAGCAGGAAGTAGTGTTCTGACTGACATGTTATACATCAAATCACTCCAGCCTTTATACATTACATTTTTGGCTAACTAACTATATTAGAAACATTTTTTATTTTGCACAGCCTATCTATTTACCCAGTTTTTATTTTTACACCGAACAATTCCTTTAAATTAAAGGCACGCTGCCCCTCATTGACTTCAGTGGTGAATTTGGCCGGGCACTTGATACTGGGAAGACAAGTATAACTCAACATGGCTCATGGGCTAGTGACCAGCTGAGCTTAACATGGAAGATGTGAGGGTTGGGAGACGCCGGGAGTTGTGTTTCACAACAGCTCGAGGTCGGGCAAATCTGAAAACAACTATCAGTAGTCGCAATACATGTGAAAGTAATGGAGAATTTGCATCCTGACTGGCTGATCTGAGCTCAGGACAGACATTAGCCTTGGTTCCAGGAATATGCATGACGCAGGAATGTCACAAATGCTTCCAACTGTTCCGGGCGCTGTGAACATGTGAGGCACGTGGTGTATATATAACTGGTGTATACATAACTGGTAGATACATAACTGGTAGATACATAACTGGTGTATACATAACCCACCCACTGCTGGGGAACGGCCTTAGTTCACAACTGAAGAGCTGCCGTACTTTCTGTTCTGACACTTTCTCTTCTGCACAAACCTAAAGGGCTTATGTAATAAAAGGTGGAAAACTTGCTGCAGATCTGGTAACCCGTAGCAACCAACCAGGAGCTGCCATTTATCAAACACAGTCGGGTTAGGTTTGGGGCCTGGACTCCCCAACAAAAATTCCCCCTAGTCAGGGCAAAATAGTAGGTAACCCTTAATGTGCAAAAAATTATAAACAGAGGAAGCAGACCTGGGCCCCCCACAGTTTTGGGCTCTGCTTCCAGTTTCCAGATTCGGGTGTCGGGGGCCCACCAGTGCTGCCGAGTGAGGTCTCTCCATTCCAGGAAACTTCGGGCGACTTCGGAAAGCCGAATTGATCAGATTAGTCTCCCCGAACTACTTAACCACTGGCTAGAATGTAAATCGCTGGCAGAAGGCAGTTCGGGGAGATTATTCGCCCAAAGAAGAAATGATTTGTCGCTGAGCGACTACTCTCCCAAAAGAGCAGTGTGTGTATCTGCCCTTAATATGTTATGTAATTATAACAGAGTACAATAAAGGAATTCAGTCACATGGAGACTTTCCTTTCACCTTTCCTCTTGTTTACACCATTGGCTTTGCTGTTGGCATGACACGGGCCGGTGTATTGTTACTGGTACAAATCTGCATGTAAATGAGTCTCTCACATGCCTCCAGCACGTCATTCCAGCACAGGGCACCGTGTCCTACACATGTGATTGTTATGGGCTTGTCACCTGGTCAACTAACGTCATCGGCAGTGGCACAAGGTACAGGGGAGTAGGAAATAGGGGAGGGTTGGGGATCAGAGGGGAACTTGGCTGAATGGGGAACATAACTGGGTCAGAGGGGTGTTACAGGGTGGGCTATGTGTATATATATATATATATATATATTGTCAGCAATGCTGTGCTCATGTTTAACCCATTATGTGTAAATCACACTGGATACAGCACAAGCTTCTATGGAGTATATAAAGACTATATTAAGGGAAGGGGAAGTCCAGGCTTTCGGAAGTAGAATCCAAAGCAGGAGTGAATCATATTAAATGCTCATATAGTGACATTCATATGTGAATAAACCCTCAGTCCCTATGACTCATTCATGCACCCAGGGCCACCATTAGAAATCGCGGGGCCCAGTACAACAAAATTTTCAAAATGGGCACCACCCACCCCCAAGCCGCACCCCAGATCCCGCCCACTCCACACCACAGTTAAAAGACCACACAGACATTAATGCGCGTCTTTTCACCTCTTCGGGACTTCAATTTCAGCTGATTTTCGGGACTTTGGGTCATTTTGCAGCTTTGGGACTTCAATTTCAACTGTTTTTGTGACTTCGGGTCTTTTCGCTGCTTTGGGACTTCAATTTCAGCTGTTTTCGTGACTTCGGGTCTTTTTGCCGCTTCGGGACTTCAATTTCAGCTGATTTCGTGACTTCAGGTCATTTCGCCGCTTCGGGACTTCAATTTCAGCTGATTTCGTGACTTCAGGTTATTTCGCCGCTTTGGGACTTCAATATTGGCTGTTTTCGAGACTTCGGGTCATTTCGCCGCTTCAGGACTTCAATTTCAGCTGTTTTCGTGACTTCGGGTCACTTCTGGTCTTTTCGCCGCATCGGCACTTCGAAAGGGCAGCACGGATTTGGCGCTGTCAAGGGGGGCCCGACTCTTTAGAAAAGTGCAGCACAGCCGGGCTCTACTTCAGGCCCAGGTCCGGTACACTTGTACCCCCTATGCCCCCCTGATGGCGGCCCTGCATGCACCACAGATACACCCCTGTGCCGCATACATGGGTCATAGGTACCCAGGGTTTATTCACCATTAAATTAACTTTTAGTCTGATGCAATTTCAGTGATGTGAGTTCCAAATTCCCCCAGCAACCATGCAATGATTTGAATAAGAGACTGGAATATGAATACGAGAGGGACTGAACAATAAAAAGTAACAATAACAATGAATTTGTAGCCTTACAGATGGGGTTAATGCCCCCATTTGAAAGCTGGAAAGAGTCAGAAGAAGAAGGTAAATAATTAAAAAACAAAAATGAATAATGAAGACCAACTGAAAAGCTGCTTAGAATTAGCAAATCCTTAACATACTGAAAATTAACTTAAAGGTGAACCACCCCTGTAACCAATGATAATAAAATAAATGAATAGTACAAAGGGGCGAACACAATCCTGCAGGCAGGGACAGATTTTGCACCTCTGGATGGTACAGCACTACTACATTCCTCCCGGGGGGCTTGGAGTCACGTAAAGTTTTCAAGGGAACAATTTATATTTCATTGACCCCCTAAATATTTCTACATTATTATTATTATTAATAAACCATAGTGTAAAACAGGAACGCCATATCCTCTCATTAATATCTTGCAGATTATTTTGCCACTGGATGGGTCAGAGCCTGAAGCTGCCGGTACAGAAATAAACACACGGGCAGAGCCAAATTCCAGTCATTTATAAACCCGGAGAGAGATGTGAGGAGACGAGGGGGCTATTTTTCAGCCCATGGTTGATATAAAAGGAACATGATATTGACCTGATAAGGATTGAGGAAACAGTAACTGTTCTTCTGGTCAAGTAACCAAGGGCACTGTGATTTAATGAGCATTTATGGAAATTTATACTAGCAAGGCTATACTTTGCCTTTAATATGTATATACTGTAAATATAGGACTTCATGGAATGCACTGTTCATGTACAACAAGTACAGGTATGGGACCTGTTATCCAGAATGCTCAGGACTTGGGATTTTCCGGATAACGGATCTTCATACCGTAAGTCTACTAGAAAATCATGTAATCATTAAATAAACCCAATAGGCTGGTTTTGCCTCCAATAAGGATTAATTATATCTTAGTTGGGATCAAGTACAAGGTACTGTTTTATTATTACACAGAAAAAGGAAATCATTTTTAAAAATATGGATAAAATGGAGTTTATGGGAGACGGTCTTTCCGTAATTCAAAACTTTCTGGATAACAGATCTCATACCTGTTGATAATTTCCAACTTGTTTTCATTGTCCAATAATTTCCACACAACATCTAGGCTACACCAGACACTGAGCGGGTTATTTACTAAAATCCAAATTTATCTCATATTTTATTTAAAAAAAAACCACAACCAAATTCCCATGCTCGATTTTAGCTTATTTATTAAAGGGGAACTCCACACAAACATAACTTAAGCTTTTTGAAAAGTAAACATAATTTCAAGCAACTTTGCAAAATACATCAATTAAAAATTATGCAGACTTTTCATGATTTTTAATGGTTTCTGACAGTTCCCTAAGCCCAGCCCCCTGCTCTTCTGCTGATCTGTCTGACTACTTTGCTGAGCTGGCCGACTACTATTACTTTGTATCAGCAGCCATCTGTCCTCAGCCTGCATCCTCCAAACCCCACAATTCCCTGCACATGTGATTTCAATAAGGAACAGAACATCCCAGTGCAATGCATTGTGGGTTATGTAGTTCCTGCATGATGTCTGTAAACTGTGGAAAAGTTGTTACAATTTGTAACATCAGTGTTTAGTCCCTCCTTCCCTGCCAGGATTTCAAATGATGCAGAAAGTGACGAACTGTTAAACAGCTGGATTTCAGCATAGAAAATGGCATTTATTTATACTTTTTGAAGAAACCGGTAACTGTGATGGGATATCAGGGGTTTCTGTGTTATGTGGCCTCTATCAAATTTTGGTTTGGAAGCTGGAGTTCCCCTTTAAAAAAACTCGATTTAATCGGATCATGGAAAAACTCGATAAAATCATTTGAAATCCTAAAACGCTCACATTTCTCAGACTGTTTCCCAAATGAAATGAAATGAAATGCAAGCTCACTGGGGGACAGGGGTATTGTATTATGAACTGGAGGGACACTGGAGGCGGTGCAATGTGATAAAACCTTGAAATACTTTGAATAACATTTCCCCCAATATTTACCATTAGGGGAGGCTGCCCCAGCTGAGCAGACTCAGTTTGTGACATCACATCACCATTTCAGTCATTCGTAGTTGAAGTTAGTTTAGGGGGGTGGTGAATAATTAGGGAAAGTACCTTCAGTTGACTTCTTGGACTCTTCCACTAGCTGCCTGATCCACTGGGACTCCAGCCAATGAGAAGCCACTAGGAATGTGACCAATAAATGTAGTCTCATATTATGTCTTTGGACTAATATAATGTGAGTCTGTCCAGCCTGGGTCACAGGGTTCAGAGATCTGTTATGGGCTGGATATCCATTTGGGCTGCCGGTACTTTATTTATAGATTGGTCCAATATGCGGGACATACATGGCCACAGTTACGCCGCTGTTTCCGATATTAGACGCAGCTAATAACCTGCTGGGCACTGGAATCCGCAGAGGGTAAGCTCTTCATTCGCCTTTCCATTGCCTCCAGCTGTTTGGTTTCTATGTTTAGTGCATTATCAGTATGTAAGGGAGGGAGTTATTTTAGGCATATTCATTCCAACCCCTTATATTTCCTTTGCACCTGCACTCGCAGATGGTTTACTTTTTATCTCTGACATGATGATATAATCTAACATGACTTGGTGCCTCTGACCCATGTACTGCTGAGCAGAGTGAGATAAAACCTTGTCCTTCTCTCTCTCTATCAACACACACATATATAGACTGTATATGTATTATTATTTAATTCCAAGATATTAAAGGATACATGTACTGTTAATATGAATGAATTTTGTTACAACAGCGCCACCTGCTGGTCAGTTTCCCACCAGTCTGACCACCAAGTAGTCAAGGAAGTTGTCAGGAGAAAGAAAGAGGCTGCTCTGATGTTCTTCTGCTTAGATTAGGTTTCTAATTTTATTCCTAAACAGAAGAACATCAGAGCAGCCTGTTTCTTTCTCCTGACAACTTCCTTGACTACTTGGTGGGAAACTGACCAGCAGGTGGCGCTGTTGTAACAAAATTCATTCATATTAACAGTACATGTATCCCTTAATATCTTGGAATTAAAACAAAATAAATAATAAATGTACTTTGCAAAAATTCTTAGAATAGCCCCCTCACCAATTTTACATTCACTTATTTTAAAGGTTTACTTATCCTTTAATAAGGCAAAAGGCTGTTGAATGTCTGCGACAATCTACGGTCACAATAGTCCTTCATTTTTCTCTCCAGGCCCAGAAAGAGCTGAAGATGTTTCACTGGATGTTCCATTGGTCGTAAGCCAAGGTTTTTCTCATTGGGCTTTAAAGGGATACTGTCATGGGAAAATATGTTTCTTTCAAAACACATCAGTTAATAGTGCTGCTCCAGCAGACTTCTGCGCGGGAATCCATTTTTCAAAAAGGCAAACTGATTTTTTTTATATTTAATTATGAAATCTGACATGGGGCTAGACGTATTGTCAGTTTCCCAGGTGCCCCCAGTCATGTGACTTGTGCTCTGATAAGCTTCAGTCACTCTTTACTGCACCGGATTTTTCGCTGGCGAATGCTCATCACAGTTTCGCAAATTTATTTGCTGGTGATGAATTCGTGCCTGGCGAATTTATTCACCCACCACTACCTACAACGGGCAGTGAGTCAGTGCAGGGCAGAGTGTTATATAGGCAGATTTATGGCTAATACTGAGCACTTGTGAGTAGATTGGCAACAGGTGAAACAGCCATGACTACTTGGGAATACAGGAATATCATTAGCAGTGAACCAGGACCGTAGCTTTCTGCTCATATAAAGCAGAGGAAATGCAGTCAGCCAGATGACTGATTCAAATCCAGGTAGGATGTTACACTTCTATCCCTTTGCTGGTTCCTTCTACTGCCCATGTAGCAGGGAGTTTACATTGTGGGTTGTCCAGCGCCGATCCGTGCCACCTGAGGCGGCCTTCTGTTGCCGCCCCTTCTCACGGCACTCAGATTTTCGGCGCAGGAGGGGGTTGGGACGCTGCACGACGCTAGTGCAGAGAGTGCAATTGCACTCTCTGCACTAGAAGAGCCGAATTTCGGGGTTGAAAACCGGAAATTCGGCTCTTAGTTACCAGGAGCAGCATTTTTGGGGGCGCTGCCGCCTGAGGCGAGTGGATCAACTCACCTCATTGGTGGAGCGCCCCTGGGGTTGTCACCCAGAAATGAGTTGATGCTTGGGAAGCCAGGGGAAGGGTATCCCAGATTATTGTTCCTTTATCCCTTGATGTCCCTATTCTGTTATCCACTAGTATTTTGGGAATATAACTTTTTTTAATTGTTATTCCTATGAAGAATAGCCGGCGTGAGTGGAATAATTCACAGAAGTAATGGCATGCAGGAATTGAATGTGCAAGAGTAAATGTCATTGTGAGCAACGTGCCGTGTCTATATTTAATGTAATGTCTAAATCCAGCCAGGAAACACATCACCTTTACCCCAGTGATCTTTCCTCTGCTTTATCCCCAGCCAAACACAACAGCAGCATCTGTATCCACACAAACACTAATATAGTGCATAGGTCTGAGAGATATGGGATAGTGATGGACCAATTTCCCACGAAACGCATTGAAGTCAATGGTCCTCAAAATTATTTTGACGTGTGTCCAATTTTGACGCCCGCAACAATTGTTATTTTTGGCGTCCGAATATCACGCGACAATGTTTATGCGTACAACTATTCTGACACGCCCACATTTTTTAGATATGGGCGATTTTTCACCGCCAAATTTTCACGACAGTTTCGAGAATTTATTCGCCCATCACTAATATGGGACAACAAGGCTCTCTCAATCACTACATTCAATGAGGGGTTCATTTACTAACAATCAAATTTATATATTTTTTTTTTTCAGCAAATCTCTAAAAATGTGTGGGTTTCCCATTTTTTTTTTTAAAAAAAGTTCTAAAAATACGAGATTTAGGAAGTGTAAAAACCACAAAGAGCACTAATACAAAACTTTGCCAAGTAAAAGTTGTCAAGGTCCTATAGAAGTCCATGATCCTATAAATTTCGAAGTACAGGGATGGGATCCATTTTCCTGGAAACTCGTCATTCGTAAAGCTCCGAATTATGGAAAGGCCATTTCCCATAGGCTCCATTTTATACAAATAATCCAAATTTTTAAAAATGATTTCCGTTTCTCTGCAATAATAAAACAGACTCCAAACTGTCCAGCGGAGTTCATGGGCACCAACTTCCATAGAGGGAGGGGGTCCATGTAGGGGAGGGGGGGCAAGGTTTTTTTTTTATTAAGGGTTTGTTTCTCCTTTAACATTAAAAGATAAACAGGAGCATGGTGAAGGAGAACATTTATCACACTAGGCTACTGTCATGGAATTCCAGGAACCGGAGATCACTTGAAATAAAAGGCAAAGTTTATTTGACACAAACTCTGTGGATTCTAAACTCACAAAGAGTCAGACCCGTGAATAAAGGAATAACAGTTTTACAAGTTTTATAAACTTGTAAAAAAGGGAGTTACCGGAGGAGGGGGGAGTCATAGAGATATCACTCCGCAGCAAAGAAAAACAAAGAACTGCTCTTACAGCCAAGCAGGTGGCTCTGCCTCAAGGCCAGGGTACTAGTGACCAAGGCTTGATTGACAACAGAATCATTGCAAGTCAGGGGGGAATCTGCATACAAATTTTATTCACTACTATACTGGTTTTAGCTGGTCTTTAATACTAATGGCCCAACAATCAGTATCAGACTCCTCTACAGACACAGGATGAGTTATAATGATAACTGGCCTGGCACCTGCCCTTGGCATTTTAATGTATCTGTGTCCTTGGCCCTCAACAGCATCATAACGTGATAAGTAACTGCTTCCTGAAAATTTCCTGGTCAGCTTGTTGCCGTGAATAAATCAACGTTTGTCTTGTTTCATCCATCAGTTTACAGAAATATCCTAATTAAAACCAGTTCTTATCCTGCTTAGTTTTGAAAAGTCATTAATGTAAGGGAGGCTGGCCAGAATCTATAGCACAAACAACCTTGGCAGCGAACCCTCGTTTTATTTTCTGCAGATTCTTTTTGATCTAAACCCACAACAATCCTTCTTGGGCAACAATAACCACAAAAGCATCGTTTTATGTTTCCTGGAACCGGAGTGCAGTTATGGCCTTGAGAAATTAGGAGGTTTCGGTTTCTACAGCATCAGGGTGTTGAGATATCTTGTTCAATATAACTGTAATATAACTGTAATATAATTTGCCTGTTTAGAGGGGAGCCTGTTATAGCTAAAATGTTTCAACTGCACTTGACCCGTTTGATAAAAAGATGTTCTGATTGTTGTCATGTGCTGATATGAATGAAGACTTAGGGAAGATAAGGTTACCCACACCAACACCAATGAATTCCTACAAATAGGATGGAAATATTATACATGAAATTGGCACTGTATTTATCTGATGTATGTTCTGGGGTATTATACATGGAATTGGCACTGTATTTATCTGCTGTGTGTTCTGGGGTATTATACATGGAATTGGCACTGTATTTATCCTGCCGTGTGTTCTGGGGTATTATACATGGAATTGGCACTGTATTTATCTGATGTGTGTTCTGGGGTATTATACATGGAATTGGCACTGTATTTATCTGCTGTGTGTTCTGGGGTATTATACATGGAATTGGCACTGTATTTATCCTGCCGTGTGTTCTGGGGTATTATACATGGAATTGGCACTGTATTTATCTGCTGTGTGTTCTGGGGTATTATACATGGAATTGGCAGTGTATTTATCTGCTGTGTGTTCTGGGGTATTATATATAGAATTGGCACTGTATTTATCTGCTGTGTGTTCTGGGGTATTATACATGGAATTGGCACTGTATTTATCCTGCTGTATGTTCTGGTGTATTATACATGGAATTGGCACTGTATTTATCTGCTGTGTGTTCTGGGGTATTATACATGGAATTAGCACTGTATTTATCCTGCTGTGTGTTCTGGGGTATTATACATGGAATTGGCACTGTATTTATCCTGCTGTATGTTCTGGTGTATTATACATGGAATTGGCACTGTATTTATCTGATGTGTGTTCTGGGGTATTATACATGGAATTGGCACTGTATTTATCTGCTGTGTGTTCTGGGGTATTATACATGGAATTGGCACTGTATTTATCTGCTGTGTGTTCTGGGGTATTATACATGGAATTAGCACTGTATTTATCCTGCTGTGTGTTCTGGGGTATTATACATGGAATTAGCACTGTATTTATCCTGCTGTGTGTTCTGGGGTATTATACATGGAATTAGCACTGTATTTATCCTGCTGTGTGTTCTGGGGTATTATACATGGAATTGGCACTGTATTTACTCTGCTTTGTGTTTTGGGGTATTATACATGGAATTGGCACTGTATTTATCCTGCTGTGTGTTCTGGGGTATTATACATGGAATTGGCACTGTATTTATCCTGCTGTGTGTGTTCTAGAGTATTATACATGGAATTGGCACTGTATTTATCCTGCTGTATGTTCTGGTGTATTATACATGGAATTGGCACTGTATTTATCTGCTGTGTGTTCTGGGGTATTATACATGGAATTGGCACTGTATTTATCTGCTGTGTGTTCTGGGGTATTATACATGGAATTGGCACTGTATTTATCTGCTGTGTGTTCTGGGGTATTATACATGGAATTATCACTGTATTTATCCTGCTGTGTGTTCTGGGGTATTATACATGGAATTAGCACTGTATTTATCCTGCTGTATGTTCTGGGGTATTATACATGGAATTGGCACTGTATTTATCCTGCTGTGTGTTCTGGGGTATTATACATGGAATTAGCACTGTATTTATCCTGCTGTATGTTCTGGGGTATTATACATGGAATTGGCACTGTATTTACTCTGCTTTGTGTTTTGGGGTATTATACATGGAATTGGCACTGTATTTATCCTGCTGTGTGTTCTGGGGTATTATACATGGAATTGGCACTGTATTTATCCTGCTGTGTGTTCTAGAGTATTATACATGGAATTGGCACTGTATTTATCCTGCTGTATGTTCTGGTGTATTATACATGGAATTGGCACTGTATTTATCTGCTGTGTGTTCTGGGGTATTATACATGGAATTAGCACTGTATTTATCCTGCTGTGTGTTCTGGGGTATTATACATGGAATTAGCACTGTATTTATCCTGCTGTGTGTTCTGGAGTATTATACATGGAATTGGCACTGTATTTATCTGCTGTGTGTTCTGGGGTATTATACATGGAATTGGCACTGTATTTATCTGCTGTGTGTTCTGGGGTATTATACATGGAATTGGCACTGTATTTATCTGCTGTATATTCTGGGGTATTATACATGGAATTGGCACTGTATTTATCCTGCTGTGTGTTCTGGGGTATTATACATGGAATAAGCACTGTATTTATCCTGCTGTATGTTCTGGGGTATTATACATGGAATTGGCACTGTATTTACTCTGCTTTGTGTTTTGGGGTATTATACATGGAATTGGCACTGTATTTATCCTGCTGTGTGTTCTGGGGTATTATACATGGAATTGGCACTGTATTTATCCTGCTGTGTGTTCTGGGGTATTATACATGGAATTGGCACTGTATTATTCTGCTGTGTGTTCTTGGATATTATATTTGGAATTGGCACTGTATTTATCCTGCTGTGTGTTCTGGGGTATTATACATGGAATTGACACTGTATTTATTCTGCTGTGTGCTCTAGGGTATTATACATGGAATTGGCACTGTATTTATTCTGCTTTGTGTTCTGGGGTATAATAAATGCAATTGGCACTGTATTTATCTTGCAGTGTATTCTTGGGTATTAAAAGGTTATTTATTAAGGTTTGAGTTGTGTTTTCCACTGAAATTCGAGTTTTTGGTCAAAAATCTATTTTCTGGGTTAGAAAAAACTCGAATTTTTCGAGATTTAATATATCCCGACCCTGGAAATAGCTTGAATCTGAAAATACACCCTCTAAAACCTGCCATAGGTAATCCTGGGCTATCATTACCAAATAGACACCTTTGGGATGTGTGAGTGGCTGCCACAAAATCTATCGTCCCTTTCATGTAAAGAAATACGGTGGACAATTGGTCACACTATCACAGGGAACTTGTCTGTGGAATTATATTTACCTTAGAGATGCTTTGCAGACTGGATTTAGTAGCAAAACATTTGAGCTTTATAGGGGCCTTGGAAAAGAAGCCAAGATCTTTCAGTGATTTGGCTTTAAATGGCTGCACACACCTTAGACCTGGGGCTTTTTTATTGGAACACCCAGTCATCCCAACTTCAGCAATTTGGACACCCCTGAGCAGGACCGACATAAGAAATCGCAGGGCCCCATATGACAAAATTTCCTGGGCCCCTTGGGCTGCACCCACCGCATGCCCCACCTACATGTCCGCCCACCCCACAGGTCCGCCCCCACCACACAGTAAAAAAAACAAAAAAATATTGGTGGCTAGGGTTCCAACATGTTAATAAAAATAAAAAGATATTGGTGGTCAGAGCCCCCCATAAAAAAACATTTGTGGCCAGCCCCCCCTCCATTAAAAAATATTGGTGGCTAGGACCCCACATGAGAAAAAAAAATTGGTGGCCAAAATTGGTGGCCAGGGCCCCCACCCCACATTATGAGAAAATTCGTAGTCAGGGCCCCTTAAACGTCCATGCCTTCCCGAAGTCAGCAGCTCTCAGAAAGATGGTGGGCCCGGCTAATCAAGTAAGTGTGTCGTGGCCGGGCCCCCCTTAACCTCATGGCCCCCTACAACTCTCCCCCTGTCCCCCCCTGATGGCTGCCCTGCCCCTGAGGGTTAGAGAAACATTGTTCTCTACAGTGCATGAGGGCACCATAATATTGTTCTCCATGCAGAGTTGTGACATCACAGCTGTAAGACTAAATCAAAATGAATTGTAGAAATAATCGCTATAGTAACATCACTCGTTTATTATGCAAAGGGCTCATTTCAGACCTTGCATATCTTGGATACAAATCAACAATTTAGCAACGATTATGAAAATATGTCTCTTCTGCTTGTTAATGTGTTTTTCGCCAATTACAATAGAGGTTTTTGGCAAAGCTGTTTTTGCTTTCACTCTAAATCAGTCCTTTTCAGTTGAAGGTGCTTCTGAGGTCATATATGTAGCCTGGTTTTCTCAGCCATTAGCAAGGATATAGATGTATGAAAACATGAGTTATATCTGCCATTCAGTCATAGTTGCATCTGGGACAACCAATATGGTCAGGGCCGGATTTGCGGCAAGGCCGCATAGGCCCGGGCCTAGGGCGGCAAAAAAATAGGGGCGGCATGCCGCCCAGCCGCATTATGGGGACGTGTGCATCCCCATGCAATTACAGCAGCTGCGCCGGCATTTTTCGCCAGCACGCTGGAAGGGGAGGTGAGGTGGGCGCTAGGACCGCGCGGCCGCCTGGTCGGACTGCGCGGCCTAGGGGCACCCGACATTGAAATCCGGCGCTGAATATGGTGGCCATACACAGGTGGATAGTTGCTCCTGACTCAGTTCCTCCATATGAATTGGTGGCTTATCAGTCTGTGTGTGTGGGTAAACTGCCAGTCTTCCCAAGCAAGATATAGTTTGAGATTGTTCAGATCAGTCAATGAGGATAGCGTTGGCCCACTGATATGGTCTTCTCCAGTTGGTCCCACATAGTCAGTGGTGTAACTGAGGGACCACAGGCTGTACAAGTCTGTCCCTGGTCCCTGGTCCTGGGAAATACATTGCTTGATGCCTAATACCTCCAGACCAGGCCTCTATGTTGGACACGTGGTGTCTCTGGCAGGTGCAGTTGAACACCCTACACCCCTGGTATTTACACCACGGTGCATAGGCCACTATGATGTAGCAGCAGTACAAAGGACACAAGGGACATGGTCTGGAAAGTTCTGGTATATTCATATATGCCCCATGTGCTTTCTTCACAATTTTAAGATGGCTTATCCGAGCGGTATGTATATGTAGTTATATTTATTTACAACTTTTTTATTGCATTTTCAAACCAAAACAAGTAGTGATTTAACAAAAGTGCAAAGTTGTACAATGAGACATCTCCAAACTGGTTATGGAGACTCGAGATATAGAACAGGAATACAATAGTGTTAATAATTGGATGAGTCAATTACATTTTACCATTGTGAAAGTAAAAAGAAAGAAAAATAAAGTAACATAAACAGGTTCTAGATATAACAACCTAACAACTTGTCAATCGATACACGGGCCGATAAAAGCTGCCAACAGACCGAGTCGGCAGCTTATTGGCCCGTGTGTGGGGCCATCTGATGGGCGTCCCTGAATGATATCAGTCCGAAAGTCGGCCAGATGCTGATCGGACAGGGTAAAAAATCCCATTGGATCGCAGCCGCATCTGTTGTTGATGCGGTCCCTCGATCCGACCACCTGTATCGCCTCCATTCTCATCTGATCGTTGGGCCCTAGTGCCCATGATCGGATCAGCTGAATATCGCCCACTCAATGTGGGCATATCGGGGAGCGATCCGCTTGTTTGGAGCCAAACGAGCGGATCTCCCTGTGTGTGACCACCTTAACAACGCTCAGTGAATATTAATAATGGACAAATAGGTTTAGCCACTACAGGTTAGACTATTTCTTGAGCCAGTCAAGGATATGAGATGTTATGTTAGAATCTATGAGGGGGTTCTTCTAATTTAATCCTTATTGCCAACAAAGATTATTAAGCAGAGACTGTATATGTAATTATATGGAACCTGATATCCCTGGGGTATTGATACCTCCTTCTTAAATTGTTCTCTTTTGGGTTGTGCGATGTCAATTGTACATTTATCACTATGGTTCCATTTTGGCTTATGTTGCCTCTTCAGCCCATTCGTGTAATGTACATTGGATATTATTAATTATTGATTTTTGGTGTGTGCTCCATACATTCTCGGTTGTATTGTGCAGTTATGTATCCCAAGGGCAAATATGGTAAATAAATTACATGAATTTCATACATTTGGCAGTGACAGTTGCCGGTTATGTCTGGCCTTCTATCTGGCCGTCCTTCTGTATATTTGGGAGGAATGTTACACTCCCTGCCTCTCACATGCATTTGTTTTGGGAGATAACTGGGATGGGGTAACTGCACTGGGTGATCACATTCTGAGCATTCACGGGCTCTGCCTGTCTGTCTGTTTGTCTTACCCAATGTTCCAGTCATCCATACAGTTCTTATGTTAATAAATACATTGCTCCAGCCCTTGGAAATACATTGTTCAATACAGATTCAGCAAGACTTAAAAAAGGGCTGCGTAAGTGGAAATATATTCTTGTGTCCCACCCATGTCTGACTTATTCTGACCTGAGTGCAGTCTGCAATTTGCAATAATGCTGCAGTTCTGGGGGAAACACTCCACTGATGGGGGGAAAATAACCATGGGGGCATTTGGTTCTTTTTCACTTTTTAGCACATGAGAACCCATGGGGCAGATTTACTAAACAGTGAAAAGTCGCCAGCGTCCACTTCGCACCCATCGCAACACTTCGCCAGGCGAAAAGTCGCTCAGACATTCCTAATTCACTAAAATGTGGAGTTTCGAAATGCTGGCGACTTTTCGCTAGCGTTACTTCGGTAATGCAAGCATTTCAAAGCGAAGATACGCTAGCATTAATTTCTGCCTTGTGAAAATTTAATAGAGGTCTTGCGCTCAGGTTAATTTGCATACAGCGGGAACTGTATAGTTTATATTCCATATGTAAGAAAATGTATGGGGGAACCCGGTTACAATAAAAAAAAATGTCAGGACGTTTGCAGCCTATCACTCTGAAAAAAGGAAAAGACGCCAGCATTTTTTTTGAACTTTGATTCTTTTACCACTCACAGAATATGATGTAAGTGACAGAAGATTGAGGAAGATCTATACACTCCATTGTACTTCGCCTGGTCTGAGCTGACGTAGGCAAGTCTGCCAAAGAGGTAACGTTCAGTAAAATCCGCATCTTAGTGAATTTACATTTTCCAGAGCGAATTGTCGCCTGCCGATAGAGTGCGAATGAGCGCTGGCGCCTATCTCCTTCTCTAACGAATTGGCGCCTGCGCCCGTAAATTGCTGATGTCCCTGCGTGAGGTAACGCTGGTGAATTGTCGCTAGAGTTAGCCACTTCGTCTTTTATTAAATCTACCCCTACGTATGTTCTTTTTTTCCTAAACACTGTGAAGCCAATCGCTGCTAGTCTTTCCATAAGCTCAACAACAACAACTCACAGTTTCGACTTCCCTGAAAACTTCTTCGGCCTACCCCTAGTTCTGCTCCTGAATCAGATCTTTATTTTCAATCAGCTATTCAAATTCTATTTTCTGATTGGTTGCTATGGGTTACTAGACAATTAGCAAAACCTAATACCATAGATTAAATAACCCCTTTTGTGGCAGTTTGAGGCTGCAATGAACTCAATACATTAAAGGAACAGTAACGTCAAAAAATAAAAGTGTTTTAAAGTAATGAAAATATAATGCAGTGTTGCCCTGCACTGGTAAGACGGTTGGGAAAAAACATTTTTTTCAAAATGAATCAGTTAATAGTGCTGCTCCAGGAGAATTTTTCACTGAAATCCATTTCTCAAAAGAGCAAACAGATTTTTTTATATTAAATTTTGAAATCTGACATGGGGCTAGACATATTGTCAATTTCCCAGCTGCCCCAAGTCATGTGACTTGTGCTCTGATAAACTTCAATCACTCTTTACTGCTGTACTGCAAGTTGGAGAGACACTGAGACACATTCAGTTACATTGAGAAGGAAAAACAGCAGCCTGCCAGAAAGTATTTCTCTCCTAAAGTGCAGGCACAAGTCACATGACCAGGGGCAGCTGGGAAATTGACAAAATGTCTAGCCTCATGTCAGATTTCAAAATTGAATATAAAAAAATCTGTTTGCTCTTTTGAGAAATGGATTTCAGCACAAAATTCTGCTGGAGCAGCACTATTAACTGATTCATTTTGAAAAAAATGTTTTTTCCCATGACAGTATCCCTTTAAGAAACACTACTATAGTTTATATAAACAAGCTGCTGTGTAGCCATTAAAATGAGAAAAGGCTCAAGTTACACAGCAGATCACAAATTAGCTCTGTCTGTCTAATGGTGTTATCTGTTATCCATTAGTTAACCTGTGCCATATAGCCATTTTTCAATTTCCGCCATTGCTCCACAGCAGCTTGTTTATATGAACTATAATAGTGTTTCTGAAGCAAGCAGATCAGTTTTACCAGTGCAGGGCAATAGTACATAATATTTTCATTACTTTTAAAAACACTTAGATTTTTTGGTGTTACTGTTCCTTTAAGATCTCACGTATATACTCCCACATAAGTCACTTGAATAAGTCACACTCCATCATAACATTCGCTGGTGCTGGAAGCCCAAGGCAAGTTTTGTCTATGTTATTTGTGCTTTTGGAGCAGGCAATGTTCTGATAGGCTGGAAGATAAAAGTAAACAGTGCCCTAGCCTATCAGAATAAAGCTTCATCCCAAGAATCTTGTCCTTTTGGGAACTGCTCCACGTAGGAGATACAAGAAGAAGTGGTTCTGTGGGAGTCAGGGGGCACCAGTACTAGAAAAGGTTATCAATATCTCTTTAAACACAAAAGGGGTACAGAATTAATGTTATTATGGGAAATTAACTTTATCTGGGCAGATGTTAAGCTTTTGTCACCCCTCTGCATATGTTATATTACACAGTATGGTTATAGTCCATAAACACACTGACATATTGAGTGTATTGAACACAAGAACTATTGTACAACAACCTCCTTGGGGTCAGGGCTGTTTCAGCTGTGCCCCCAGTTGTTGCTGGAATGTGCTGGGAGTTGTTATTCATGGTCAGTTAACTCTGAATTTTTCTCATTCACCCATTTATTAAAGTGTCATAAAAATGTATATAAACCCAATTTTTTTGTGTTTAGCATGCTTTTCTAAATATATAAAAAAAAAAGCCTGTGTGTAAGAGCCCTAAGCCAACTGCAGGGGTTGTGACTGGGGGAGGGGTTCATAGGGGTGATGGAGGGGGGGCAAAGACAGAAGGTTGTGTGTGAGCCCCTGATTTAGTGGGCCTAGACCCCCCAGTCTGACACTGGAGAGGAGCCCCTCTGGCATTTGTAGATGCATCACAGATGCAGGCCTGTGAACCCATCACCCAGACTGGAAGTTACAACACATAGCATATCTCCCAACTGTCCCGTTTTTAAACAGCTCAAGCCGCAGTCCTGGCTTGTTACTGAAATGTCACGACTTTCTTTTTGATCTCCTGCCCCGAACAGCCAGAAAAAGATACGTTTCTAAAACATAACTGGCTTTTGGCAGAGAGGCCAGAACAGCCACCAGGTGCACTTGGATACTTTTGTAACAATTAAAGATAAGCAAAGAAGCAATTGTGGCAATTTAAGATAAACAGGTCTCTTTGGAAAACTGTGACTTGCAGCTTAAAGGGCAATGCACCTTCATAAGCAAAACTTGTAATAACACATAAAAACCACATAACCTGCCACATTCTGTAAAATGAACATGGTAATTAGGGGGTGTGGCCACAAAAATATGTGTGGTCAAAATGTTTACATCTTTTTGTCCTTCTTTCTATTTCAAAAATGTTGGAAGGTATGACATAGGTCTGTAGAGTTGGTTGCAGTGGAGGACCCCAAAGGATCCTCTGGGCCCAGGCCAGGACTGGCAATCTGTGGATTCTGGCAAATGCCAGAGGGGCTGCTATAAGGTCCCATAGAAAGTCAATATTTAGTGGGGGCTGATTGGGCCTCTGTGTACCTGAAATGCCAGGGCATATTTTAATTCTCAGTCTGGACCTGCCTGGGCCCACTGGAGCCCTTGAATCCAACCGCCAATAACACTGTCCACCTTACCCCCCCCCCCCGCACACTTAAACCCCCCAATGAAAACATCATTACGACATAGAGCAGTGGAGCCTGCTGGTATTTCCCCTGGCACCCGTTGGGCCTGTCCGACTGTTGCACATATGATAATGAATTCAGAGTGCAAGGGTAGGGTAAGAGAGAAGTAATTCCATTTATTGCAGGGAGCTGAAAGACAACAGGAACATTTTCATTTTTTATTTTTAATTTTTTTAAATTTTTTATTTAATAAATTTTACAAGATAGTATGTTGACAGAAATATAAAAGATAAAAAGATAGAAAGTAGATTAAGAATATAACAAAAGTAGAATAAGAATACTGTATATAGGACAAGTAGCAATTCTCTTCAAATGTACCATATTGACACGTGACAAAACGCTTTAACCAACAGAGCTGCATAGTTCAACTACAATTATGTCGCTCTGGCTGTTTAACTAGCCCGACCCACAGATAGTTCGTAATTATACTCAGAAAGATCCTCCATTTGATCCTCTTTCAGCCTAACCACCCAATTAGATCATTTATTTAGAAACCTAACTCATGGTTCTCATGTTTTCCAGTATTTTTTACCTTTATTGCAAATAATGTGTGTTTCTTCCATCTTCCTAGTGTCTTCTACTACCTGTTGCCACTCCGTGTAACTAGGAGGGGCCGACTCCTTCCAGTGTCTTGGAATTACTGACCTGACCGCATTCAAAGGATGCAAAGTAAGTGGGTCCCTTAATAATCCGTTTTTATCTGTATCTGCGCTTAACAGGATTAATGGAGCATCTTCCGCCAACATGTTAATATTCGTTACTTCTGTTATTGCTTTCAATATATTACCCCAATAAAATTCAGAACCTTACATGTGTCTCCTTTTCTTTACCGCATCTCCAACATAAATCTGTAATTTCAGGAAACATTCAATTTAGCTGGTGTAAGGTGCCATCTATTAACTATTTTAAAATTCATTTCCCTCACTCTTGCCTCTCTAGATGATTTATGAGCTAGTAACTGAATCTTGTTCCACATTTCGGGGGAGATCTTAATGTTTAATGGATTTAATCCTGCACATGGGAACTGGTGCATCATGTAAAAATTTCTAAACGAAATAAACATACTTGTATAAAAGTAATCCAGTATACAGGTGAGATAACATTATGCTGTACTAATTCTGTTCTGGAAATACAGGTACATATAACAAATAGCAATCATATAAATATAATAGTGTGGCTTTAATAATACAGTACACTTTATATTAGGCAACATAAAGGATCTATAATCAGCATAAACCACTGTGCAACATGTGCAATAACTGATTCTGCAGCTGTAACTGTCTGCAGGTTGTTTGTGCTGAATACAGTATAAAACTAGTTTGCAGTGACATATAAACTGTTTTCAATCAGTTTCAAAACATTAGACTAAGGATTACTGCCTGAAAGACAACAGGAGCATTTTCTTAATCCTGCACATGGGAACTGGTGCATCATGTAAAAGTTCCTACCTCACCTGTGTTCCTGGCAAATATGGTCTTGCAGGAAACAAAATATAAGTAAGTGCTGAATGTGTTTTATTGCACAAATTTTATTGGGGGGGGGTGCTTTATACCTCTTACACGACCCTGCTAGGTTGACCCTAGTCTTAGCAACTGAAATTGATGTAACACAGAAAAAAAACACTGGCTGATTTATGAAGTATTGTAGAAGGTGCAAAGGCCAAAAAGTGGGTGCAAAGCACGTTCTGTTTGTTGTGTCCAGAGCAATATGTCTTGTAGAAGGGAGCACAGACAGTCGTTACCTTGCAGAGCAGTATCCAGAGTAGTCGGCACAAGAGCGTCCCCTGGAACCCTAATTATCTGCTCACTTTCTGTTTTTCTAGTGCCATTATTTAGGAATGGGTTGGTTTGTGCCTTATAGAACAGAACATATTTACAGAGAGGGGGAGAGAGATGGAAAGGTAGAATGGAAAGGATGAGTTTAGTCTATACGGAGCCTCCTGCTTCCGCTGTGGAACAATCCATTGAGTGTTTGGGAATCTCAGGCCATTCAGCAATGTATTTATCCACAGGCTGGGAACTGGAATTCTGCACCACTCGTAAATACACACACACACATATAGACCCATGTCTGCTATTGTCTGACAAATCAGAGGCTCCCTTGTACACCGGCGCCTGGGAAGGAGCAACAGACTGTTCCCATGACCTCTCTATGAATATTACCCTTCTGCAGAAACTTCATCAAATAAAATCCCACCGATGGGAACCGCCATTAAACATAACCGGATTCTCGCTGCTCATGAAATTCCTGTTACAGGAACAGAGACGCATTTTCATCCACAGGCGCAAATTCTTTTGGAAATGATGAGAAATGAGATTCCAAATAATGTAAGTTCAAATATTGTTAATTATTTCTAACTGTGATCTGGGCCTGAGTGAGGGCACGTCATAGATAGATTGAAGTAATGTGCTGGAGAGCCCCTTAATATGTCCATAGAACTCACAGTATCCCAGGCTATATACAGTTACATTAGCATGAGTATAAGTATGAGTATATATATATGTGCTGGGGGTAATTTGAACTGGTTGAACTTGGCTTTTTTTTTTACCTAAATTAACAATGACAATAACCCAATGTGTAACAATGAAACTCCTTGGTGACTTCTAATATCCTTATCATTTAGAGTAGGGGGTACATTATCCCTTATAATACATGAGTGATACTCAGAGTTCCCTGTATAACTCAGCCTGCAGCCTTGTGCCTTTATATGGTCACAGAACCCCTCAGTGACTTCTAATATCCTTATCATTTACAGTAGGGGTACATTATCCCTTATAATACATGAGTGATACTCAGAGTTCCCTGTATAACTCAGCCTGCAGCCTTGTGTCTTTATATGGTCACAGAACAACCCCTCAGTGACTTCTAATAATCTTATAATTTACAGTAGGGGGTACATTACCCCTTATAATACATGAGTTGATACTCAGAGTTCCCTGTATAACTCAGCCTGCAGCCTTGTGCCTTTATATGGTCACAGAACAACCCCTCAGTGACTTCTAATATCCTTATCATTTACAGTAGGGGGTACATTATCCCTTATAATACATGAGTGATACTCAGAGTTCCCAGTATAACTCAGGCTGCAGCCTTGTGTCTTTATATGGTCACAGAACAACCCCTCAGTGACTTCTAATATCCTTATCATTTACAGTAGGGGGTACATTATCCCTTATAATACATGAGTGATACTCAGAGTTCCCTGTATAACTCAGCCTGCAGCCTTGTGCCTTTATATGGTCACAGAACAACCCCTCAGTGACTTCTAATATCCTTATCATTTACAGTAGGGGGTACATTATCCCTTATAATACATGAGTGATACTCAGAGTTCCCAGTATAACTCAGGCTGCAGCCTTGTGTCTTTATATGGTCACAGAACAACCCCTCAGTGACTTCTAATATCCTTATCATTTACAGTAGGGGGTACATTATCCCTTATAATACATGAGTGATACTCAGAGTTCCCTGTATAACTCAGCCTGCAGCCTTGTGCCTTTATATGGTCACAGAACAACCCCTCAGTGACTTCTAATACCCTTATAGTCTATAATAGAGATACATTATTTTCTTTGAGAATGGAGTCGATTTTTAGTCCACCTCCCAACTGTAAAGAAACAAATCTGTTCTGGTGTCTGACATTTTTTGCAGTGAGACCCCCAGACCAGGAGGGATATAAAGTGCAGCAATATCCAAGTGACTGTAGGAATGTGCAGAAGGAGAGGCCTGTGGGCTGTTTCTCTGGCAGCTTTTCAAGACACACATTATGAAAATGATTCCATGGAGAGCAGGAGACAGATTATGAAATAATGAATCAGTAACAAATGTTTTTATTTCAGAAAACAATTAAAGGATATCCACCCAGAAAACGAAACTTTAATTAGCATAAGGGAAAAAAATGTAATTCTAAGCAATTTCCCAAAACACATTCATTACAAATTTTCAGTCGTTTGTTGCAAATATAATTGCTATTGAAAGCAGCGCAGGTTTAACCTCCTTCTGTTCGGATTCTGACTATTGAACCAATGTAGCAGATGTTTGTTTATCTCCAGTCTGGCGTGTTTAAAGAGTCAGAACCAGTAGTGCAGAGAATACTAACAGGCGGACAGAAACTACTTTAATTATAAATTAAATTTACAAATAACCAGTGAAATTGAATGTATTTTGCAAAGTAGCTTGAAATTTACATTTTTTTTCATTATGCTCCAGCCAAGATTCCAGTTTCCACAAATAATATAATATCTAATAATAGCTGTACATGTTCCTGCCCAGATTGTTATAACTCCAGTGTGAGTAGAAGTTTAGCACTTATGACTTATGTAATTCTAATATTGGACAGGGCCGGGCCAAGTGTTGACTCCTCAGCAACATCAGCAGAAAGATTCAGTTGGATAAAGTAGGGTTTGGGGGGTCGGTGACTGCTATGGGATATAAGCAGTGAGTCTTTAATCTCCTATATAGGGTTGGCACCTTTCCCCCCATGACCAACTCCGATGGGGAGGAGGCACCGTGATGTAGTGGGGGGCGGGGCAATGACATGAAGGGGCGGGACTGTGACGTGAATCTGCTGGACTGTGACATCAGGGGGGGCTATGACTTGGCAATTGGCAGATCGCAGCATCAATCTCAGGAAATTCTCCTCGTTTTCCTAATTTGGAAAACGGTGCAATCAGTTTTGACCCAAACAGCCCTTCAAAAAACCGGGCTGTCTGGATCAAAACCGGATAAGTGGCAACCCTACTCCTATCCCTGAGTAACCGCTGGTTACCAACTATTCTGGTCTCCTTATTGGAGCGTCTGACTGCTCTGATAACTACCCTGATCCTGTCTCTCTCTCCTAGAGTGACCATTACAGATCTTTCCTTAAAGGAGAACTAAACCCTTAAAATGAATAGGGCTAAAAATGGCATATTTTATATAGTGAACTTATTGCACGAGGCTAAAGTTTGAGCTTGTCAATAGCAGCAATGATCCAGGACTTCAAACTTGTCACAGGGGGTCACCATCTTGGAAAGTGTCTGTGACACTCACATGCTCAGTGGGCTCTGATTGGCTGTTGAGAAGCTAAGCTTAGGGCTCGTCACTAATTATCCAGCAGAAAATGAGCTTCCCCTGTAATATAAGATGATGCTACAGGTTTGCTGATTATTAAATTCTGATGCTAATTGCACTGGTTTCTGTGCTGCCATGTAGTAATTATCTGTATTAATTACTAATCAGCCTTATATTATGACATTTCTATTCTATGTGTACTGTATATTGTGAGTGGCTCCCTAAGCTCAGTAAGTGACAGCAGCACAGAGCATGTGCAGTGAATCAGCAGAAAAGAAGATGGGGAGCTACTGGGGCATCTTTGGAGACACAGATCTTTACTGCTAAAGGGCTGTGGTTGCCTTGGGCTGGTACAGAAGCACAAAACATCATGTACAACATTTCTAGCTTCTTCTTTAGTTAAGCTTTAGTTCTCAGAGAAAAAAAGCTGCCAACACATGCCCAATTCACATGCTTCTCTCATTGGGGAGCAGAGGAGCTTGTGACTGGGATAGGGTGGGTGCGACTGGGGAGAGGAGGACTGTGACTGCGGCAGGGTCCCCTGAATTGGCAGCCCCAGACACCCCAGTCTGATACTAGAGTCCTACCTCCACTTCAGGCTCTTCTGGCACTAGCCAACATCATCAGCAAGTGGGGTCTAAAGAGAATAAGCACATGCTGATCTCCCCTTTTACAGACTAGAATTACCCAACACCCCTGGCCTTACAAATATGAAACAGGAGCAACCCCCAGCTTGGTTAACCCGTTATGGGGGGGGCTGCCTAAAGTAACGATGAGCAAAACCTCAACCCTCCGAAATAAACAAATAGACATTTGCTGGTTATATAAGTGTTTAAAACCTTGCGTCAATACTTAGAATGTGCCTTTATTTTCAAAAAGATTCTTATCTGGATTGAGATTAGGGCTGTGATTGGGTCATTGTAGGACATTCACCTTTATGTTCTTGAGTTTCTCCAGTGTTACTTGACATTGTGTTTGAGCTGTTACAAATATATCTAAGTGCAGCTGACACATATTCTGAACGTTTTAGAAACGTTTTCTGGCTGTTCAGTGCAGGAGATCAAAGAGAAAGTCGGAACAGTTCAGTAACAATCCGGGACTGCAGGTTGAGCTTTCAAAATTGTGACTGTCCCGTAAAAAATGGCACTGGTCCAGAGCTCATGATATTTTGTACCTGCAACTACAGAATCCTGACAGGGTGAGACTGGGCTGGTGGGACACCAGGGAAAAACCCAGAAGAACCTTGAAAGCAGCAAGTAAGTTGCAGGTAAAACTTAGTCCCTGTGTAAAATGTATAATGAAGCAATAGAATTCTTAATGAATCAGATGAACATCGAGTGTAGAACTGGCCAGATATTGGATGACTTTTATATAGTTGGCCATCTTAAATGGCACCAAAAGTAAGTTAAAGGAGAAAGAAAGCTAAGGAGGCATTTCATTGCCAATAGATTAGCTACAATAGTTCAAGTTATAACGCTATATTTATTCTGCAAAATGCTTTACCATACCTGAGTAAAAAGCTTTAGAAGCTCTCTGTTTGTTTACGATAGCAGCTGCCATATTAGCTTGGTGTGACATCACTTCTGGCCTGAGCCTCTCCCTGCTCACTCATGGCTCTGGGCTCAGATTACAGCAGAGGAGGGAGGGAGAGAGAGAGGAGCAAACTGAGCATGCTCAAGCCCTAGCCCTGGAGGTTTAAGTTGAAAACAGGAAGTCTGATACAGAAGCCCATGAGTACACAATAGAAGGAAAGAAATGTGGTGTTTCTTTTGACAGAGGACTCAGAGCAACATTACTTTGAGGGTTTACTGGTGTATTTATATAGACCTTTCTGATAAATCTTACTTAGTTTTAACCTTTCCTTCTCCTTTAAGTTGTGGGGATGGGGGATGGGGGATGGGGGATGGGAACTGGTGGTGGGGGTGGGTGAGGGCCCCAGAGGAGGTGTGTGGGGCCCCTGGGGTAGAAGTCCTGTTAGGCCTCGCACACACCCAAGACTGGAACCAAAGATGGCGGTAACATCACACTGGGATCTGCTTTTCATCAGCAAGATTTAGGCATCTTGGAGGAAGACTAGAAGGCTGCAAAAAAAACCTTTCAGTAGGACAATTATCCCATTGCCTCTGGCTTCATAAATGAGACCCTAAATATTTACAACAAGCAGTAAACACAAATTCACTGCCAAGCACGGAAAGGTATCATACAAGTATCAACAAACAGAGATCATTGGGTTCAAATGGAAGTCAGACAATCTGCTGCTCTCCACAGGTGGCCATAGACGTAACAATTACGATCTTTCTTGGAAAAGATGTTTCCAAGAAAGATCGCTCGTTTCAATACACACGTGTAGAGCTGAATGGTCAGATATACGGGAAGAAACAATAGAATTCTACCTGTATCTGACCATTCAGCACTAACAATGGCCGATGTTTGGGTCCCTTCAAAGGCACCCGATCAAAATTTTCCGTCCAGCCCGATCGACGAGCCGACCAATATCCAAGTCTTCTGCCGATATCAGTCGGCTCTTTTTCCCACCATACACGCAACGAATATCGGACGAAAATGAGTTTCGTACAATATTATCTGTGCGTCTATGGCCACCTTTAGTAGTAGTATAATAATGTAACAAGTATCAATGTATAGACTTACTCAGCCTTGGGTTTCCATCACTTTCTACAACAACCTTTATTGGTCACTTTCCACCCATCCAATATATTCTCTATAAAATGCTCTATTCGTTTGGTGAAATTAAAAAGCTTCCCTAGGCACAGAGCTAAATCTGTGAGGTCCCACATTGTGCTTTTATCACAAAACAAATGTCTAATGGAACTTGAAATGATGGTAATTAGTATAATGAATATTCCTCTTTTAACCCCCGAACAGCCGTGAAGTGACGCACACTGTTGTGCTCTGAGTGTTACAAATTGCTGCTTTTTATTTATCAGCATAAAATCAAATGGATTCCAGCCGGGTCTGGGAAGCTGATAAATATTTGGAAGTGTTATTATACAACAAGCTCTTTATTGTGTTTATGGCTGTACATCTGCTGCGCTGGGAGGAAAACTGAATAAAAAAAACAGTAATTACTCTGTTTAATTCTATAAACCCAATGAAGTCTGTGGTTTTCTTATAACATGAGATACTGGCTTTAAAGGAGAACTAAACCTTTATAAATTTGAATTTTTGGAAGTAGGCTAGAGTAGAGGTAATGCTCTTGTAACAGAACAGTATTTGGATAATTAACTGCTCATAGCTGTCATCTATGTACAGGTATGGGATATGTTAGGCAGAATGCTGAGAACCTTTGCTTTTCCTGATAAGGGATCTATCTGTTTGTATTTTGGATCTCTGTTCCTTAAGTCTACTAAAAAAAATCCTTTAAGCATTAATTAAACCCAATAGGCTGGTTTTGCTTCCAATAAGGATTCATTATTTCTTGGTCCAGATCAAGTACAAGGTACAGGTATGGGACCTGTAATCCAGAATGCTTTGGACCTTGGATAACCCAGATAAGGGATCTACCGTTCCATAATATGATCTCAGTACCTTATGTCTACTAGAAAATCATTTAAACATCAAATACACCCAATAGGCTGGTTTTGCTTCCAATAAGGATTCATTATTTCTTGGTCCGGATCAAGTACAAGGTACATGTATGGCACCTGTAATCCAGAATGCTTTGGACCTGGGATTTTCCAGATAAGGGATCTACCGTTCCATAATTTGATCTCAGTTCCTTAAGTCTACTAGAAAATCATTTAAACATTAAATAAACCCAATAGGCTGGTTTTGCTTCCAATAAGGATTAATTATTTTTTAGTTGGGATCAAGAACAAGGTACAGGTATGGGACCTGTCATCCAGAATGCTTGGGACCTGGGGGTTTCTGGATAATGAATCTTTCCATAATTTGGATCTTCATACCTTAAGTCTACTAGAAAATCATGTAAACATTAAATAAACCCAATAGGCTGGTTTTGCCTCCAATAAGAATTAATTCTATCTTAGTTGGGACAAGCTACTGTTTTCTTATTACAGAGAAAAGGGAAATCATTTTTTAAAATTTGGATAAAATGGAGTCTATGGGTGACAGCCTTTCCGTAATTCAGAGCTTTCTGGATAACGGGTTTCCGGATAACGGATCCCATTCCTGACCTGTTTTATTATTTCAGAGAAAAAGGAAATCATTAAAAAAAATGTAATTATATGATTGAAGTGGAATCTATAGTAAATGGCCTTCCTGTAGTTTGGAGCATTCTGGAAAACGGGTGTCCAGATAACGGATCCCAAAGAAAAGAAAAAAAGGAAATCGTTAAAAAAAATGTAATTATTTGATTTAAATGGAGTTTATAGGAAATGGCCTTCCTGTAATTCTGAGCTTTCTGGGAAATGGGTTTCCAGATAAAGGATCCCATAGCTGTACTGTAACTCGGCTGGTATTACAGTACAACTCCTCTAGTGATACATCATGGGACAATGATTTACTTAGGAGAACAATACTTTTCTCTGAATCAAGTTAGGAATAACAATTCCATTTTTTAGAAATGTAAAATCTTTTCCCCCGCTTTTCCATTGTTGTAGCAGAATTATTTATTGCTATTTCATATTATCTCTCAGGTTTCCCTGTCTGATAAATATTGTTGGAAGCCAGACAAGGGCCTGTGTGTATTTATCTTAACTCTTTGACATTCCCGTGTCTTGAAATCCTGAAAACAACATTCACCCTAATAATAATAATAATGATGAATAATACGATGAAGGGAATTTCATGGGCCCATAACAATTCCAACAAACAGGAAGATGAACAATGAGAAGACCCAGAATAACAAGGTTTCCTGTTCTTATCTGATTCTCCGCTCACTTCGGGGAAATTGGGACAAAACGGAACATTAACCAAAGGGCCCCCAAACCCATTGGGAAACAAAATGTCTTTAGTAACAGAGCAAAATACTTAGGGGCAGATTTACATAGAGTCGAATATCGAGGCTTAATTAACCCTCGATATTCAACTGCCGAATGTAAATCCTTCGACTTCGAATATCGAAGTCGAAGGATTTACCGCAAATAGTTCGATCGAACGAAAAATCGATTTTAATCCATCGATCGAAGATTTCTCTTAGACCTAAAAATTTATAGAAAGCCTATGGGGACCTTCCCCATAGGCTAACATGGCACCTCGGTAGGTTTTAGGTGGCGAAGTAGGGGGTCGAGACAGTACTTTGACTATTTTTAGTTCGAATCGTTCGATTTGAAGTCGAAGTCGTAGTCGAAGTAGCCTAAGTAAATGGGCCCCTTAATATTCATTCTTGTCCTGTTTGATAGATATTCCATTTCCATGAGGAATACCCAGCATGCATTGTTCTATGAATCTGTCTGTTGACGGCACTGGTATAACCAGATTTTTTGGGGGGTGGGATCCATTATCCTGAAACCCATTATCCAGAAAGCTCCACATTACAAGCCATAAAAGCCATATCCCATAGACTCCACTTTAACCAAATAAAACACATTTTTAATTAATTATTTTCTGTGTAATAATAAAACAGTAGCTTGTACTTGATCCCAACTAAGATAACAATAATTTCAGCCTGGGCTGAAGGCAGGTAGGGCGGCTCTAAGCCAAGTCTTTGCTGCTCTTGAGATTTTTTTTTTTTTAAAGTAAATAAAGAAGCTGTTATTTGAGTCGAAGGGAAGGAGCCATTTCAGATCAGCAACTTTCCTGGACTTTCCAAATGAAGAAAACATTTATGTGAAGTTACAATTCATCATCATCATCATCATGTAGACACGACAAGAGATTACTTTCAATGTAGGTATTGGCCTGAAAGTAAAAGGGTAAGTGGAGCTTGCACGGATTGTTTAGGATGGGGACTTGCTTTGCATTGAAGGGAATGTCAGGATGGTACATGTGCCAGGGGATGCTGGGAGTTATAGCTGGGAGTTGGATAGGTTCATACCATCAGACAGGTCTGGACTGAGAGTCAAAATAGACCCTGGCATTTCAGGTACACAGAGGCCCGATCAGCCCCACCAGCCCACTAAATACTGACTTTCTATGGGACCTTATAGCAGCCTGTCTGGCATTTGCCAGAACCCACAGATTGCCAGTCCGGGCCTGTCATCAGACTACAGTTGTGTTAATGAAAATGAGCCCAAGTGATCTCTCTGTGCTCCAGGGCCTCCCAGAAGCCACTGGGAATTAGGATGTCTTAGTTGAATAATCGTAGGTACTGTAGGTACCCTAGTGCCAATGCTTCTTTGGTTCTATAAGTTGGTACATAGTGACATGGGTGGTTCAGGACTGAGCATTGGGTTATTTTGACAACAAAGGAATATAGTTCTTCTCAATGACTGGAACCTTGCATAAAAGCATTGCTCCACCAAGCCGATAGAACCTTATCTACCAATGCTTACAGCTCAATCGGGGAAGTTACCTGAGATAGGGCTCCATCTAGTGACATTATCTTCCCACAATTAGACCAGTAATGCTTGCCCCATCCATACTTGGCAGCTGATGTATTGACCTTCCTCAGGATCCCATGTTTTGCTCAGATATCGGTAGGCAGAGGTTGGCAGTGTCAAACTGGGGGCGGTCCAGGCCCATCGGGGCTGCTACATCAGGGGCCCGCACACACACACCCTGGACCCCCTTCTCCAACTCCAGGGACCCCTCACCTACTGCAACCCTCCTACTCCTCCTCAGGGAGTTTCAGCCAGGGGGAGAGCAGATCTAGGCTGGTGGGGCCCACCAGGTTTTTTCGCAGGGTCCCATTAGTCCAGTCTGACTCTGTAGGTTGAAAATTCCCATTAGGTGAGTAGATGTGGTCCTCTCCCAAAGACTCTGCACAGGCCCCCTGGGACCAAATGATCTGAGCATCTCAATCAGTACAAAAAAAAACATATGCCAGATGAATTTGTGGCTGAACCTGTATATGACCAGCTTTAGTGGGACTCTTTCTTCCTTACATTGGTCAGTAGTTGTTCCAGTGTTGCCAGGTATTTATTAAAGGGGATATATTATACATGGATTCTGTATACATATTGCTGATGAGCTTCAGTCTGCAAAACATTAAGTACTGGTTTAAGTTAAAAATTCAATCTAAAAAAATTAATAAACCAAAAAAGGCGTTTTGAAAAAGATTCCCTTTATTATAAGTGTCTATATATTTCCCAGAATGTGTAATTATTGGGCAGGATGAAGGCGAGTACAAGTCACGGCAGGCCCGGGGGACACATTCCTATACATGGTGAGTTGGACCGGATCCATTAGTTCCCAATGGCCTCATTGTTCTCTCCTGCAGTTAATGCCCAGCGTTATGTACAACATGCCATTGGGATTAGCTTAATCTTTATTGTATGTGCAATAGGAAAAAGGGCTCATTATGTCCTCAGGGATGCATTGTATAATGGGGGGTGCTTTTAATAATTTAATCTCAGGGGTGCTAAGGTGCCATGGAGACCACCCTTAAAGTGACATACTATTTTTAGATATATATATATATATATATATACCTGTATATATATATATATATATATATATATATATATACATATATATATATATATATATATAAATATATATATATATATATATATATACCTGTATATATAAAATAGAAATGCAATATATGCAGCACTCCATGTAAAAATAACTTCAATATCAATTACTTTGTATATAATATTTTGTGCCTGGCTGCTTTAAAAAAAATTCAGGGTTCTGTTAGGGCAGTTTCCAGATCATAAATGTTACCCTTGCAGCCACATTTGGCTTCTGGGTCAGTTCTCCATTACTCAGGTACCACTAGGACTTGAATGTGGAGTTAGGAGCATCCTCAATGGGCAAGTATATTTGAATTAAGCTTGAGGTTGTCTGACAGAAGAGGGGCGAGTGGGAACGCAAAGTGATTTTCATGAAAATAGTCCAGAATTAGGCAAGAGCCATAGTTGGATCAATAAATGGGATCTAGATGGTTCAGAAAGCAGCAGAAGTCGCATGCGTGTGCAGGTGCTGGTGATAATATTTTTTAAACAGTATAACTTCCAAAACCAAACGTGTTCCCAGTCCAGCAATGGTCAGGCTCTCTTCTGCCTCCAAAAAACAAATTTCAAAAGTGAATCGCTGTACTCCTCAAAAAGGGTATGTGAGGAGAAAACACGTGTTTGGTGCTATACTAATTAAGCTTACTACACTATATTAATTTTGCTGGTGATAATATTCCAATGATGTGAAGCCCCAGAATGTGTCAAAGCTTTCCCACAAATCCAGACAAAGGTTGACAATTCTGCTGGAGGCATCCTGGGTGCTTTGAATCTTCCGGTAGGCAGAGGTTCTTCCTGTTTAATCAAACTAATCTTATAGTCTGTGGGTAAAATATAGGGGAGGTGTATATGGTGCTGCTGTGCTCCTTAGTTGCAGTAAATATGTGAACAGTAAGATCTGGGAAACTACAAATGGGTTGTTGCACAATTGGACTGCAGGCACCAGCTAGTTCAGTGATCCCCAACCAGTGGCTCACCCTGAGTTCTTTGAAAATGACACAATTCTGTTTAGCAGTTGCATTAACATAAGCACCCTGATCTTAGAACCCTAAGGGAGGCCAGGGGAGGCCAGTTCCACAATCTAGAAATCACCTTTTTAGGCACAAATGAAACTTAAAGGAGAAGGAAAGGTTTGTAGCACTTGGGGGTGCCAAATGTTAGGCACCTCCAATTGATTGTATTGACTTACCTGAAACCCCAGGCTGGTGCTCCTATCAGCAGAAAACTGCACCGGCCCGGGGTTATACCAGTGAGCACCACGGAGTGATCCTCTTCCATTCTCCTCCTCCTTTACGCAGCTGCGCATGTGCAGTAGAACAGAAAGCCGAACTTTAACCACCACCGAGCGATTCTCTTCCGGCTTCTTCAAATATCCCGGGGCCGAAGCATGTGCAGTAGAATGAAATAGCGACTTTTTGGATAAAGTTCGGCTTTCTGTTCTACTGCACATGCGCAGCTGCGTAAAGGAGGAGGAAGATGGAAGAAGATCGCTCCGTGGTGCTCACTGGTATAACCCCGGGCCGGTGCAGTTTTCTGCTGATAGGAGCACCAGCCTGGGGTTTCAGGTAAGTCAATACAATCACTTGGGGTGCCTAACATTTGCCACCCCCAAGTGCTGCAAGACTTTCCTTCTCCTTTAAGAGGGCAACTACTTACATTCATTAAACGGTGACTTCAAAAGGAAGATTACGGCAAAGAATTAGGCTTCCTGGAAAGCCTTAGTTGGCCTTTTCTCCAAGTTATTTATCTATGCTGCCAGACAGACAACAATATATACAATATATCAGCACATGAGCAGCTTATTGACTGCTTTCATGGCAATGAGCCCCAAAGGAACAGCACATGATTGAATAACAAAATACAACGTAGGGGTTTTCTGGATGTTTTAGTGCCCAACATGCTTTAACGGACAGTAAATCCTGCCTAAATTTAGACGAGGTTATCAGCACCTGCAACAGCTAATTTCAAGGACGGTGGAATTTCCTAACAAGAGACAAATAAAGAAATATAAACAGTCTACTGGGGTCACACATGTGGCACACGCACAGCATATTGCCCCCGACAATGAAGGAAACAAGCTGCACAGCAATGAATTCTCAATGATTTCCTGACATAACGGAAAGTCCCATCAATAATTGTAAAACTTGTGAAACAGAAACACTTTATTCATCATTTCGACCAAATGTGATACGTTCTAATAAACCCTGTATGAGCTGTGCAGTGGAAACGAATCGACTGCAGAAAAACTCCATCTCCTTCTGAATACTCTGATTTTCTCTTCCTCTTAAAGTTCTATTGTTATATCTATTGTATTTCTTTTATGTACAAAGCCCTGGGAAATCTGGTTATGGTTCCGCATCTTAATTTAAAGGGGCTGTTCACCTTTAAACAAACTGTTAGTATGATGTAGAGAGTGATAGTCTGAGATAATTAGCTACTGGTTTTAATTTTTTATTATTTTTGAGGTTATTTAGCTTTTTATTCAGCAGCTCTTCAGTTTGCAATTTCAGCAATCTGGTTGCTGGGGTCCAAATTCCCCTAGCAACTATGCATTGATTTGAAGACTGGAATATGAATAGAAGAGGCCTGAATAGAAAGATGAGTCAGTGACCCCCATTTGAAAGCTGGAAAGAGTCAGAAGAAGAAGTTCAAAAACTATAAAAAAATAAATAAATGAAGACCAATTTAAAAGTTATTTAGAACTGGTCACTCTATAACATACTAAAAATTAACCTAAAGGTGATCCACCCCTTTAAATGTAATATGCAGATATGTAACATTATATACATGGGAAACAGGAATCCTAGAGCCGGGGGTCTGGGGAATATAATTTTATGGTAAGTGCTTCAGTACAGTATCAGGAAAGGCAAATTAAATACTGGGATGTACAACGGCCATAGTAGTACCCTGAGTGGTAAATATATTCTTAATATAGGAACGGGATTGGTTATCCAGAAAGCTCTGAATTATGGGAAGGCCATCTCCCATAGACTCCATTTTAATCAAATAATTCACAGTTTTAAAATATGAGGACCTTTTATTTGATATAATAAATTCTTATTGGAGGTAAAATTATCTAATATTAAAATTAATTTTTCAATTATTTTTTTAGTAGACAAAGTATAAAGATGTAAATTATAGAGAGATCCCGTATCTGGAAACCCCCATTTTGGATAACAGGCCCATACCTGTACCTGTTATTAATACATAAGAAATGTCCTACTTTTTAAGCTTCTGTATAGCGTGAGTTGTGACTAGTGCTAAAGTGCCAGCACCATCCCGAGTTCCAAATTAGAATGAAAGGATCGGGAAATCCAGAACATAAAGCAGCACATGGGTGAGTGCAACTGAAAAGTGAGCCATTAGCTAAAATAAATGGGGAGCAGCACTTACTGTTACCAGGTAGCTGAACCCTATAGCAATGGACAAATAAAAAAGAAATATGGTTAAAAATGTTTGTGTGAAACCTGTACTTCCTACCTGTACTGATTACTTAGAGGAGAAGAAACGGTAGAATAACTAGGGATGCCAAGTAGATTCTAGAGTTGTATTCTTACCCAAAGCCAGCGCTCCTTCATCTCCTACATAAAATACACTGACCCAGGGTGCCCTAGAAATCCCTGGCACCTATTGAAGCTGAGAGGTCAGATCAGTGGCGCCGATCTCTCAGGAATAGTAACCAAGGTGGAGTAGGATGAAAGTGACTGGAATCACTGGAAAACTTGGTATCCCCCAAGTAATTCTCCTTTTCATTCTACTTTAAGTCATATTTGTTTCAACATGGAACCCAGAATTGCAGTTTGTTCCAGTAGTCAGATATACGGAGTCATTACTTTAGCAGCAACTCTTGGGTCCCCTCTTTTCAGATTCACCTGTGTGGTTTCTATGATTCTTTTGTTTTCATGCTGTTCCCCCAGTGATGCACAAAAGCAGGGTAGGAACCAGGATCAGACTGGGCCGGTGGGACACACTTGGTGGGCCCCCATCCTGAACCCTGCCGGCACTCCCCCAAGCCACTGATCTCCCTCCCCTGATGCTCTGAAGGTTTCATTTACACATGGGAAGGGGAAGGGGAGGGCTGGTGGCGGCAGCCCCTGATGAGGGGTGAGGTGCCTCGGGGGCCCCTGGAGCAGCAGCATGGTTGGCTCTGCACCCACCAGTCTGACCCCGGTAGGAACTAGGGGGAGGCAAAGGAGGCATGTGCCAGGGGGTGCAAATGGGGCACAAAGAGAAGCAAGTGAAGAGTGTTGTTGGGGTGCTCCCAAAATGTCTAGATGTTGACTTGTTTTACCAATATTTATTGAAACTGTATATGAATTAGGGCCTCATGGGGCCCCTATACCTCCTGGGCCCCCCTGCAGCCGCAGCAGTGTCGGACTGGCCCACCGGGAAACAGTGTCGGACTGGGATGCCAGGGGCCCACCAGAAAACCTTAGACCGTGGGCCCACTTTCCAAACTATTATTCCTTCTCTCCTCTCTCAAGCTCTTATTTTTCTGGTCTTTTATATCTACTTACTATATTTTTCCATTATTAAGCATTTTCCCCATAAAAGAATAGGTAAGGATCATGAAATAGGATAAATGGTTAGAAGCAAGAGGCCCACTGACACCTGGGCCCACCGGGAGTTTTCCTGGTATCCCAGTGGGCCAGTCCGACACTGCCGGGAAACCAGGAAAACTCCTGGTGGGCCCAGGTGTCAGTGGGCCCTTTGCTTCTAACCATTTGGCCTATTTAATAGTCATTCCCTATTTCTTTATGGGGGGGAAAAGCATAATAATTGAAGAATATAGTAAGTAGATATAAAAGACTAGGAGAATAAAGAGTTTGAGTGAGGAGAGGAGGAATAATAGTTTGGAAAGTGGGCCACAGTCTAAGATTTTCTGGTGGACCCCTGGTATCCCAGTCCGACACTGAGCCGCAGGGTCTGCTTCCTCTATAGTTACACCCCTTCACCAGATTATTTCACATTCTTCTCCCTACGGAGTTATTAGTTAGATATAGGCCGATAGGACATACGAAGCCCCTAGGCTACACTTTCCACAGGGCCCCCTCTAGGGTAGGGCTTTATTTTGGCGAGGTACTGCCATGTAAATACACTAGCGCTTTCAAGCTTAGGCAATGGCACATGACGCTAGAGTATTTACGCACAGTCAGCTTTTTTAAAAACTGTGCCGCGGACCATGCCGAAAACACGGCAACGATCTGCAAGTAACTTCCAAGTTATTAACTATTAGTAATAGTAAAACAATTTCTAAAAAAAAAAACAAGCTTACAGTTTGGCAATAGGCATATCATGAATCAAGAAAGGGCACAATAGAGACCTGGTTCTATAAATGCATATCAAAAGCAACCTTAAAACATCGATTGTGTCTACTGCACTGTAACTGAGCTGAACACACAATTATTTCACCGTCTGCAGAAATTATTTCACTGTCTGCAGGCTACAAAAATTATTTCGCATACAGTTTCAGATGCAGGCTGGCTCTGCAGATACTAAATTGTCTCCCAGACTCAGTCCCAAGCAGCAAGCCTGGGGGGGTGCTGGATCCCGGACCTGCCGGTCAGTGAATTATTGTTTTTTTTTTTAAATAAAATATTTTTTTAATAAAAAACCCATGGGCCCCTACCACTAATGGGCCCCTAGGCTATAGCCTATACGTTAATCCACCCCTGAGGCCATCGATTCTGAGATTATTTCACTCTCTTTTTCTGATCCCTCACCCATATTCTCATTTGGTACTTTACTGGGATGAAATGGGTTAATGGTATAAAAAATCTGTTTCCGAGAGAAATGGCCGGCGAGCGGCTGCAGGAACAGCGATAACTTTAATCTTGCCGAAAGGATATAAACTTTGAATTTCCCTCTAACGAATCAGATTCCAGGAAAGCTCCCAGTTGGGCAGCATATCGGCAGTAAATGGAAGAAAATACCCCTTAATTCAAAAATAGCTTTAAATTACTGGTCAGGTGTCAAGTCTCTCTGCACAACAGAGAATTTCCTTTTTTCAAGCCTTTCAGACATTGTCTAATTGTGTAAGATTTTTATTTCCTAATTAAAACAAGAGCGGTTTCCTTTTTGGCAGCTGTTTCACTTCAATTCCTCACCAATCACCAAGTTTTATATTTAGTCACTTTCATATGTATTCCATGAGCAATAAATCAGATCATCCGATTTTTGTATTCGTTATTTTTGCTTCTTCTCACTCTTTATGCCCTTAGAGGGGTTGTTCACCCCTGGGTTAAATTTTAGTATAATGTAGAGAGTGACATTCTGAGACAATTTGCAATTGGTTTTCATTTTTTATTATTTGTGGGTTTTGAGTTATTTAGCTTTTTATTCAGCAGCTCTCCAGTTTGCAATTTCAGCAGTCTGGTTGCTAGGGTCCAAGTTACCCTAGCAACCATACACTGATTTGAATAAGAGACTGGAATATGAATAGGAGTGGCCTGAATAGAAAGATGAGGAATAAAAAGTAGCAATAATAATAAGCATTTGTGTTTAGATGGGGTCAGGCCCGACTGGACTGGGTTCTGGCAAATGCTGCTGTACGATGCCTTAGAAACTCACTATTTAGTTGGTTGGTTGAGGGCTGTTTGGGTCTCTATGTACTTGAAATGGCAGGCCGTATTTTGAATCCCAGTCCAGACCTGGGTGGGGTCTTCATGTGAAAGTTGAGGAGTCAGAAGAAGAAGGCAAATAATGTAAAAACTGTAATAAAAAAAAAATAATGACAACAATTGAAAAGTTGCTTAGGATAGGTCATTCTATAACATACTAAAAGTTAACTCAAAGATAAAACACCCCTTTAAACTGAGTCCATGCATGCGTACCTAACAACATGGTTGGATATAGGGATAAACCAAATCCAGGACTCGGTTCAGGATTCGGCCAAGATTCAGCTAAATCCAAATGCCTGGCTGAACCAAATCCAAAATAATCACATGACTTTTCCTCACACAAACAAAGAAATCAAAAATTTCTTAACCGCCCACGTGAGATTCTCTTTCCCCCCTAATTTCAGTGGCGTAACTACTGGGGGAGCAGGGGGTGCGATTGGGCCAGGGCCTGCACCCCCTCAGGGCCCCCCTGGCAGCTCACGTGCCACGATTCCCGGTGGTTCCAGGTGTACTGCCGGCGGTTCCCGCGCCAGGGCCCGCCCCCCTCTAGTTACATCACTGCCTAATTTACATATGCAATTTAGATCAGTGGCACTCTGTGCTCCCAGATAACTGTATCAGAGAAGGTGGGAAAACATACAGCAGGCAGAATAACTGCTAATAAGTTTTTATTTTATGTCCACACGACATGTTTCGGGCTGCAAAGGCCCTTTCTCAAGTCTTCATACCTTAAGTCTAAAATCGAATATATATAGACCCCCAAAGAGGGAATATCCAGTACATGCACTGGATGTTAAGTGAATGTGTTTTCCCCTTCTCCTTCGGGTGACTGTTAATGAGTAAACGTGGTATTGCCACGTTTACTCATTAACAGTCACCCGAAGGAGAAGGGGAAAACACATCCACTTAACATCCAGTGCATGCACGGGGTGATATTTTACATTGTAAACGTATTGCGCTATGTTTGTTTTTTATTTCTGTTGCCACAGGCGCTGATCGCTTCTTATACGTATTCCCTCTTTGGGGGTCTATATATATTCGATTTTGGATTCATATACAGTTGAGAGACTGTGAAGGGGTCGGCAAGAAATAATCTAAGAGACTGACATTTTTCATTGAGCTGCATTTTGTAAGCTATATTGTTTTTATTGTTATACCTTAAGTCTACTAGAAAATCATATAAACATTAAATAAACCCAATAGGCTGGTTTTGCTTCCAATAAGGATTAATTATATCTTAGTTGGGATCAAGTACAAGCTACTGTTTTATTATTACACAGAAAAAGAGAAAATATTTGTATGAAATGGAGTCTGTGGGAGACGGCCTTTCTTTAATTTGGAGCTTTCTGGATAATGGGTTTCCGGCTATTGGGTCCAATACCTGTATTGATTTCTAACCCTTGATGAATCCTAATACAGGTATGGGATCTATTATCCACAAACCCAAAAGCACCGAATTAAGGGAAGGCTGACTGCCACAGACTCCATTTTATCCAAATAATCAAAATTCTTAAAAATGATTTGCTTTTTCTCTGTAATAATAAACAGTAGATTGTACTTGATCCCAACTAAGATATAATTAATCCTTATTGGAAGCAAAACCAGTCTATTGGGTTTATTTAATGTTTATATGATTTTCTAGTAGACTTGAGGTATGAAGATCCAAATAATGGAAAGACCCATTATCCGGAAAAACCCCAGGTCCCGAGCATTCTGGATAATAGGTCCCATACCTGTATATCCAGAATGTTCGGGACCTGGGATTTTCTGGATAAGAGATGTTTCTGTAATTTGTATCTTTTTATATTAAGTCTATTGAAAAATGACTTTATTAATTAAACCCAATAGGCTGGTTTTGTTTCCAATAAGGATTAATTATATCTTAGTTGGGATCAAGTACAAGCTACTGTTTTATTATTACACAGAAAAAGGATATAATTAAAAAAAAATCCTAATTATTTGATTAAAACAGAGTCTAGGGGAGATGGCCATCATGTAATTTGAAGCTTTCTGCATAAGAGTTTTCGGATAATGGATCCATACCTATCGTTTCCCCCACCTGTCCCACTGGGTGAATCTGACAGTTAAATAGTTAAATTGGGATGAAAAAGTTGCATAAGTTTTCACCCAGGGGCCCCTCTCTACAGCTGCATGGAAACCCATACCGTTTTGTCTTATGGGTTTTAAGATTGGCCAAGGTATCTATTTTGGGCACAAATGCAGTCACATCCCCTGCCCCGACAGTAGTCACACCACTGAATTCTACAGCTAATTTCAGATTTCATTTTAGTCAACTTGGTTTTCCATTTTGACTTTCAGTTGTGGTGCACTGGTGCAGTTACCCCCCCCCAGCTTGAAGGTGCCAGTGCCTTCACAATATCAATGGGTGCACTTCTGCACAATTTGGAGCAGGAGGGGGTGCACTGGTGCAAAATACAACTATAGGGAAGTGCCAGGAGCACCTACAGACGCAATTACTTCTTATGAATTAAATCATGTCCTTTTCACCTACGGAACATATTCAAAATACAATCATTTATCACCCAAAATGCTCTCGTCATATCACATCTAGACTACTGTAACTCTCTATAAATTGGGCTTCCCCTCCAGAGACTGTCACCTCTCCAGTCCATAATAAACACTGCTGCGAGGCTCATACACCTCAGCAACCGCTCCTCCTCTGCCTCCCATTCTGTCAATCCCTGCACTGGCTTCCGCTACGTCTCAGAATAGAATTCAAACTAATGACCCTGACATTCAAAGCACTTCATAACTCTGCCCCACCCTTCATCTCTGAACTCATCTCTATATACTCACCCAACCGCTTACTACTCTCCTCTGCTCATCTGCTCTTGAACTCTTCTCCCATTACCTCCTCACATACTCGCATTCAAGACTTTACAAGGGCTGCACCCCTCCTCTGGAATTCTCTCCCACAGTCTGTCTGACTTTCTCCCAACCTTTCTGCTTACAAAAGATCTCTTAACACACTTATTTAGAGAAGCCTCCCCGCACTCTGTTTAGCTACCAAATGCAATACCACATGCTACATCTCTCACCTGCTTATTTCTGATCTTGCCACTCCCACACCTCGTGTCTCAATACCTTCCCCTTTAGATTGTAAGCTCTTTTGCACAGGCCCTTCCATACCTTTTGTATCGGTACAGGTTGTTATGTATGTTCTATGTACGTAATTCATGTGATTTCTTTGTATAAACACATTCATTTTACAGCGGTGCTCAATATGTTGACGCTTTAAAAATACATGTTATTAATAATAATAATGATAATAATAATAAATGGTGTCAGTGTGAGTGATTGCCACTAGTTTGTACACATGTAGCAGTTGCAGTTGTAAATGAGCCCTAATGTTACATTTCCCCAAGGAATTACTATAACTGAACAGACACAGTTGCTATTTCATGTGTTACAAGTGATATAAAGGTGAGGAATCTGAATTGTGTGAGACGAGTGTTAACGAGACACCGAGACCTTTTGCACAGTCCTGTTCCATTATTGACTCTTACAGCTCCCTGTGTAACAGGACTCATTGTTAATCTGCACAGTAATTGTAAATACTAATACTAACTGTTACTCTTCTGCAGGTCTCCTCCTGCCTCAAATGCCAGAGGATCCATTAAAATGCAGAACATTGAGTCCAGTATCAGGTGATCCCTTGTTGTGTAACATGCAGGACACACCTACACAAACATATCCTCTTACACACAACTGCAGCAATGGCTGGAATGTAACATGAATATTCAGCATACTAGGCCAAAGGCATGCGTGCCTCGTATAAATACAAGCGTGATACACACAATCTTTACTACAAAGAGATAAAGGCAACATTTTCATTGTAGCACTTGTACATTTCATATTTTCTCGCCCTTCCATTCTCAATACTACCTGATCACTAAGGTCATTAACAGTGATGGGTAAATTTCTCCCGTTTCGCTGAAAAATTCACAAATTTCCCCAAAATGTAGCGAAATTCACGAAACGGCAAAAAATTCTGGTAAAAATCTTAAAATCGGAAAGTTCACGGAAAAAACGTAAAATCTGTCATTTTCACGAAAAAATCTTGAAATTCTGACATTTTCTCGAAAAAATCTTGAAATTCAGACATTTTCATGAAAAAATCGTGAAAATCTGATATTTTCTTGCAAAACCTGGAAAATCAGAAATTGGCTGCGAATTTTCGCTGGAGATTCACAAATTTATTCGCCGTCGGCGAAATGTGGAAATTTGCTGCGAATTCCTGCCAGGCGAATTTATTCGCCCATCACTAGTCATTAAACCCTAACAACCAGATGGAGTTCCAGACTTGAGAATTGCAGTACAGATTTCAGAAAAAAATTAAGATCAGCTATAACATTGACTTACAATACTGAAAGTTAAGGTACACTACCCCTTTAAAATTGGGAGTAGACAAAAATTATTTTAAAGGGGTTGGTTCACCTTTAAGTTAACTTGTAAAATAGATATAGTTATATAGTAATATAGTTATAGAATGGCTAATTCTAAGCAACTTTTCAATTGGCCTTCATTTTTTCTTTTTTACAGCTATTTGCAAATGCTCTGTAAGGCTACAAATTTAATTGTATTGTTAGTTTTTATTACTCATCTTTCTATTCAGACCTCTCCTATTCAAATTCCAGTCTCTTATTCAAATCAGTGCATTGTTTCTAGGGTAATTTGGACCCTAGCAACCAAATTGCTGAAACTGGAGAGCTACTGAATTAAAAGCTAAATAACTTAAAAACCACAAATAATAAAAAATGAAAACCAACTGCGTTATGAGGCTCATATTATCATTCAGACATCGGCCCAGTCACTAACCATAAAGCAGAACCGGAAACCCTTTTTTTTTCTCTTGGCATCAGAGTCCAGCATCAATCAAGAAGAGACAAGTTTCAGTGAGAGTAAGAACTCCTTACGTAAACTGCTTGTGTCTGTGTAACATCAGCCCATCACATGCCGACAGCATGGCTCATAAATGGCTGCGAGTTACTAGAGGTGTCTCAACAACCTGGGAATAATCATCCTGCATATGTCACTGGGATACAAGGTTAACTAAACCCTAAACATTAATATGGCTAAAAATGCCATATTTTATATAGTGAACTTATTGCACGAGGCTAAAGTTTCAGCTTGTCAATAGCAGCAATGATCCAGGACTTCAAACTTGTCACAGGGGGTCACCATCTTGGAAAGTGTCTGTGACACTCACATGCTCAGTGGGCTCTGATTGGCTGTTGAGAAGCTAAGCTTAGGGCTCGTCACTAATTATCCAGCAGAAAATGAGCTTCCCAGGCTGTAATATAAGCTGATGCTACAGGTTTGCTGATTATTAAATTCTGATGCTAATTGCACTGGTTTCTGTGCTGCCATGTAGTAATTATGTGTATTAATTACTAATCAGCCTTATATTGTGACATTTCTATTCTATGTGTACTGTATATTGTAAGTGGGTTGCGGTTGCCTTGGGCTGGTACAGAAGCACTACTTCTTTAGTTAGGCTTTAGTTCTCCTTTAAAAGGGAACTAATCCCCCACATGGATTTTTGACCTCAGCTCCCACCCAACCACAACAATGACACTGACTAAAACTCCAAAATATATACAATGCACATTAAGGTAGAGACAAGTTGAGATGGTGCCTATAGTAGCAGTGGGATAATAGTCTCTGGGAAGGGAGTGCGACTGTGGGATAGCAGGTATAGTAGGGAGAGATGGTGTCTATAGTAACAGTGGATAATAGTCTCTGGGAAGGGAATGTGACTGTGGGATAGCAGGTATAGTAGGGAGAGATGGTGCCTATAGTAACAGTGGATAATAGTCTCTGGGAAGGGAGTGTGACTGTGGGATAGCAGGTATAGTAGGGAGAGATGGTGTCTATAGTAACAGTGGGATAATAGTCTCTGGGAAAGGAGTGTGACTGTGGGATAGCAGGTATAGTAGGGAGAGATGGTGCCTATAGTAACAGTGGATAATAGTCTCTGGGAAGGGAGTGTGACTGAGGGATAGCAGGTATAGTAGGGAGAGATGGTGCCTATAGTAACAGTGGATAATAGTCTCTGGGAAGGGAGTGTGACTGTGGGATAGCAGGTATAGTAGGGAGAGATGGTGTCTATAGTAACAGTGGATAATAGTCTCTGGGAAGGGAGTGTGACTGTGGGATAGCAGGTATAGTAGGGAGAGATGGTGCCTATAGTAACAGTGGATAATAGTCTCTGGGAAGGGAGTGTGACTGTGGGATAGGCAGGTATAGTAGGGCAGAGATGGTGCCTATAGTAACAGTGGATAATAGTCTCTGGGAAGGGAGTGTGACTATAGCAGGTCTCTGTGTGACTGTGGGATAGCAGGTATAGTAGGAGAGATATAGTAAACAGTGGATAATAGTCTCTGGAGGGAGTGTGACTGTGGGATAGCAGGTATAGTAGGGAGAGATGGTGTCTATAGTAACAGTGGATAATAGTCTCTGGGAAGGGAGTGTGACTGTGGGATAGGCAGGTATAGTAGGGAGAGATGGTGCCTATAGTAACAGTGGATAATAGTCTCTGGGAAGGGAGTGTGACTGTGGGATAGCAGGTATAGTAGGAGAGATGGTGCCTATAGTAACAGTGGGATAATAGTCTCTGGGAAGGGAGTGTGACTGTGGGATAGCAGGTATAGTAGGGAGAGATGGTGCTATAGTAACAGTGGATAATAGTCTCTGGGAAGGGAGTGTGACTGTGGATAGCAGGTATAGTAGGGAGAGATGGTGTCTATAGTAACAGTGGATAATAGTCTCTGGGAAGGGAGTGTGACTGTGGGATAGCAGGTTATAGTAGGGAGAGATGGTGCCTATAGTAACAGTGGATAATAGTCTCTGGGAAGGGAGTGTGACTGTGGGATAGCAGGTATAGTAGGGAGAGATGGTGCCTATAGTAACAGTGGATTAATAGTCTCTGGGAAGGGAGTGTGACTGTGGGATAGCAGGTATAGTAGGGAGAGATGGTGCCTATAGTAACAGTGGGATAATAGTCCTCTGGGAAGGAGTGTGACTGTGGGATAGCAGGTATAGTAGGGAGAGATGGTGTCTATAGTAACAGTGGATAATAGTCTCTGGGAAGGGAGTGTGACTGTGGGCTAGCAGGTATAGTAGGAGAGATGGTTCCTATAGTAACAGTGGGATAATAGTCTCTGGAAGGGAGTGTGACTGTGGGATAGCAGGTATAGTAGGGAGAGATGGTGCCTATAGTAACAGTGGGATAATAGTCTCTGGGAGGGAGTGTGACTGTGGGATAGCAGGTATAGTAGGGAGAGATGGTGCCTATAGTAACAGTGGATAATAGTCTCTGGGAAGGGAGTGTGACTGTGGGATAGCAGGTATAGTAGGGAGAGATGGTGTCTATAGTAACAGTGGATAATAGTCTCTGGGAAGGGAGTGTGACTGTGGGATAGCAGGTATAGTAGGGAGAGATGGTGCCTATAGTAACAGTGGATAATAGTCTCTGGGAAGGGAGTGTGACTGTGGGATAGCAGGTATAGTAGGGAGAGATGGTGCCTATAGTAACAGTGGGATAATAGTCTCTGGGAAGGGAGTGTGACTGTGGGATAGCAGGTATAGTAGGGAGAGATGGTGCCTATAGTAACAGTGGGATAATAGTCTCTGGGAAGGGAGTGTGACTGTGGGATAGCAGGTATAGTAGGGAGAGATGGTGTCTATAGTAACAGTGGATAATAGTCTCTGGGAAGGGAGTGTGACTGTGGGATAGCAGGTATAGTAGGGAGAGATGGTTCCTACAGTGGGGATAAAAGTCACTGGGAGTATTACAGATATTAACCAAGCAATTCAGCCTGCTGTTCTATAAGTGATGACGCATATGGAGTAGTAGGAGGGAGGGATGAGGTTTAGATCACACAGCAGGAAGAAACACATGAGTTCTGAATATATTTACCCAACAAGCAGATGTTCCAAGCAAGAAGCAGATGTTGTAACTGCCTGAGCAAGTTTTTTATCAAAGCAAATTATGTGTTTTAGCAGACAAAAATCCAAGCAATGCCCAAACCCAGACAGCCTTCTTGTAATCAGGATCCGACTTCAAACTGAGACTTTAGAATTACTGAGGGGCCCTGTTTTCTTTAGGGGTTACCCTAAGGGACAAGATACTCCTACGTGGGGAAGGTGTACAATGAACTTCTTCTTTCAGCGACGGCCTCTGACAGAGGGAATATTATAACTACACACATGTGAGCAAATGCAGACAAGATGGACCAGAAAATGCTTAAAATGTTCTTTGCAGGAACTTAAAGGGATACTGTCATGGGAAAAAATGTTTTTTTCAAAATGAATCAGTTAATAGTGCTGCTCCAGCAGAATTCTGCACTGAAATCCATTTCTCAAAAGAGCAAACAGATTTTTTTATATTCAATTTTGAAATCTGACATGGGGCTAGACATATTGTCAATTTCCCAGCTGCCCCAAGTCATGTGACTTGTGCTCTGATAAACTTCAATCACTCTTTACTGCTGTACTGCAAGTTGGAGTGATATCACCCCCTCCCTCCCCCCCCCCAGCAGCCAAACAACAGAACAATGGGAAGGTAACCAGATAACAGCTCCCTAACACAAGATAACAGCTGCCTGGTAGATGTAGGAACAGCACTCAATAGTAAAAACCCATGTCCCACTGAGACACATTCAGTTACATTGAGAAGGAAAAACAGCAGCCTGCCAGAAAGCATTTCTCTCCTAAAGTGCAGGCACAAGTCACATGACCAGGGGCAGCTGGGAAATTGACAAAATGTCTAGCCCCATGTCAGATTTCAAAATTGAATATAAAAAAATCTGTTTGCTCTTTTGAGAAATGGATTTCAGTGCAGTATTCTGCTGGAGCAGCACTATTAACTTATTTATTATGAACATTTTTTTTTTCCCATGACAGTATCCCTTTAAAGTCTAAACGGACAGCACTAGTACTGCCTCTGTCTTGCACTGCTGTCTCCATTTAGTACAAACACCTTTATCTTGTCCTACTATCCCCTACTCTTCGGCCCACCATTGCCAGAATAAGGGGACCTATTAAATGTTGGACCCAGAGGGGTTGCCCCATGCCTCCCCCCCCCAAAGTTACGCTGAAAAATAGGGGGAAAAAACTATGCCAGTCTCATGTTAGGCTAGGGCACAATTAAAGGGGTTGTTCACCTTTAAATTAACTTTTAGATGGGGTCAGTGACCCTCATTTGAAAGCTGGTCAGAGTCGGAAGAAGAAGGCAAATAATTAAAAAGCTATAAAAAATAAATAATAAAGACCAATTGAAAAGTTGCTTTGACTTAGTCATTCTATAACATACTATAAGTTAACGTAAAGGTGAACTACCCCTTTAAATACAAAGGGCAGGAATAATAGTTAGTGCCCATGTGGTGCAGAAGCAAAGGCACATATGGGTTATTAAAGTATAGAGCCCAGGACACATGGGAATACAAACCTGTTATTTATCTCCTTCAGGAACAGTATAAAATCACATAGAACCCAGAAAATCATAAAGTTAACAGGAATCAGTTGCTCACAATGGCTGGAGTCTGTATTTTGCACGACATCTGTAGCACAGGTGCTTGTAGATACACATCCACAGATTTGGGTTTGTTTGAATAAAAAGGAGCAATTTAGAAATGGCTCCAAGCTTCTGAGGTAATCGTCAATGCACAAAAAGGGAAAAGATTCCCTCTGTCAAAATCCAGATACATTATAGCAGAGGTAATTAATTTGAACTAATCTGGTTTATGTCACAGAGACCCATAGTCATAAACTTTAGGAGACTCTACACCAACCTACTTGACCGACACCAGAATGAAGGTTCAAGAGTAATAGTGTCTTCTTTAGGTTAGGTTAAGGGGAGTATATTTTCAAATGGGCCAATTCCACTATTAGTCTATACTGGTACATTCGAGGATAAAATAAGCCTTATTCCATCAATTTCCCCTTTCAGAGGTACTAGACAGGGGTGCCCTTGATCCTCTCTTCTATTTACCTTGCTTTTGAGACTCTGGCAATAATCATTGGCTCCTAACAATTCATACAAATCTAAGGTTACGTAACTCAGAAGAACTTTTTTCCATATATGCTGATAGTATGCTCATCTATTGATGGCCCTAGCCTAGACCCTTTCTCCAATTATCCACAGACTTTATTTAAAGGAACACCAAAAAATTAAAGTGTTTTAAAGTGATGAAAATATTATGTACTGTTGCTTTGCACTGGTAAAACTGCTGTGTTTGCTTCAGAAACACTACTATTGTTCATAGTAACATGGTAAGTAAGTTAGGTTGAAAAAAGACACACGTCCATCAAGTTCAACCTTTTTACTCTATTTTAACCTGCCTAACTGCCAGTTGATCCAGAGGAAGGTAAAAAAAAAAACCATTTGAAGCCTCTCCAATTTGCCTCAGAGTGGGAAAAAAATCCTTCTTGACTCCAAGATGCAATGGGACCAGTCCCTGGATCAACTTGTACTATGAGCTATCTCCCATATCCCTGTATTCCCTCACTTGCTAAACACCATCCAACCCCTTCTTATACCTATCTAATGTATCAGCCTGTACCACTGATTCAGGGAGACAATTCCACATCTTCACAGCTCTCACTGTAACAAACCCCTTCCCAATATTTAGGCAGAACCTCTTTTCTTCTAATCGTAATGGGTGACCTTGTTTCAGCTGGAAAGACCTACTGGTAAATAAATCATTAGAGAGATTATTATATGATCCCCTTATATATTTATACATAGTTATCATATCACTCCTTAAACGCATCTTCTCCAGCGTGAACATCCCCAATTTGGCCAGTCTTCCTCATAGCTAGTGATGGGCAAATTTATTCGCCAGGCGTGAATTTGCGGCGAATTTGCGCGATTCGCCGTCAGCGAATAAATTCGCAAAACGCCCGCGAAAATTCCCGGCAAAAATTCGCTGGCATCAAAAAAATTTTTTCGAAAAAACAGACGCCGGCGTCAGAAACGGGCGCCAGCGTCAAAAACGAGCGCCGGCATTAAAAACGAGACGCCGGTGCCGTTTCGCGAATTTTTTGCCATTTCGGCGAAGCGAAACGGCGCAAATTCGCCCATCACTACTCATAGCTACGATTTTCCCTTTACCAGCTTAGTCGCCCTTCTCTGTACCCTCTCTAATACTGTCTCTCTAATAATGTCCTGTTTGAGTGATGGAGACCAAAACTGTACGGCATATTCTAGATGGGGCCTTACCAGTGCTCTATACAGTGGAACAATGACCCCTCCTCCCGTGACTCCCCCTTTTAATACAGCTCAAGACCTTATTTGCCCTTGATGCTGCTGACTGGCATTGCTTGCTACAGACAAGTTTATCATCTACAAGGACTCCAAGGTCCATTTCCATAATGGATTTGCCTAGTGCAGTCCCATTAAGGTATAAGTGGATATTGTTACATCCCAGGTCCATGACTTACATTTATCAATATTGAATCTCATTTGCCACTTAGCTGCCCAGATTGCCAGTTTGTCAAGATCCTGTTGCAAGTGCCACATCCTGGATGGAATTAATTGGGCTGATAGTTTTGTGTCATCTGCAAACACTGATACATTACTTACAATACCCTCCCCTAAGTCATTAATGAACAAGTTAAATAATAGTGGACCCAACAGACCTGAGTTTAGAAAGCAGTCGTTTGTGGGGCACAGTATCAAACGCTTTGGCAAAATCCAAATAGATCACATCTACTGCCCCCCCACTGTCCAGCATCTTACTTACCCCATCATAAAAACTAATCAAATGTGTCTGACATGACCTATCCTTCATAAAGTTATGCTGATTGCTGCTCATAATGTCATTCACTAGGACAACATTTTGAATGTGATCCCTTAACAAGCTGTAACAACTCACCTCCCTGGTGGTCTAGTGGTTCGAGGGGGTCGGCAGGGACGCCTGCCACAATGTCGATCCTCTTCTAAAATGCCGGCTTCCTAGGGCGCGCGTGGCGCGCATCTTCTCTTCTTGTAGGCGCATTGGCGCTGACGTAATTGGCGTCAGCGTGCAATGGTGGGGGATTCCAACCTATTTAAAGGGACCTTGTAGAATTACTCATTGCCCGTTATAGGATAATTTTTAGTGATTTCTGGTGCTTCTGAGCCTGAATTCTGTCTGATATCTGATACCTATTGTGACCCCTGCCTGTTTTGACGATCCTGACTTCTGCAATCCTGACCCTGCCTGGTAACTGACTCTTCTATATCCGCATCCCTTCTGATTGATCTCCTGGTTTAACCCTTGCCTGTCTGACTCCGCTTGTACTCTGCCTGCCCTGACTCGGTCTGATTTGACTATGCCTTCTGTTTATTCCTTGCACTGGGACCTTCTGCCCAAAAGTCTTTGCTTACCATTGTGCCGCTTTGCTCGTCCAGAACCTTTAACCTCTCTTATTAAGACCTGGCGGCATCTAATTAGCTGAGGGCTCCTCCCGAGGTGAAAGGCGGCTGTTAAAGGCAGAAGCAAGAGCCGTGAACAGGGTGCTTAGCATTGGTTCTGGATTTAGGGTGCCGACCGTGACACATGCCTTCAAATAATTTGACCGCCACAGATGTCAAACTTACTGGCCTATAATTGCCAAGCTGAGATCCAAAACTATTTTTAAATATTGGAAAGACATCAGCTTTTCTCCAATCCATAGGTACCATACCAGATGAAAGCAAATCTAAAGAAAAGAAAAATCTGAAATAGGGGCTGGTCTAAAACTGAACTAAGCTCTCTCAGAACCCGGGGTGTATGCCATCAGGCCCTGGAGCCTTGTTTATATTAATTTTTATTAAAGCTTTATGAATCATATTCTGAGTCAGCCACTGACTAGATTGAGCTGAGCCAGCTATGAAGTGAGCCTGGGAACTCAGACTCCTCTATTGTATACACTGAAGAAAAGAACTGATTTAGCACATTTGCCTTATCTGTATCTGTTACAACTATACTGGTACCATTATATAATTGAGCAACACTCTCAACCTGCATCTTTTTACTATTAATATATTTAAAAAAACTTTTTGGGGTTAGTACTAACCTCAGCCGCAATGAGCTCCTTATTTCCCTTCTTTGACTTCCGGATTGCTATTTTACAACATTTATTATAGTATTTATATTTATTAAATGCAGCTTTTGTTCCAACAGACTTGTAGTTTTTAAATGCCTTTCTCTTCTTTCCTATTAACTTCTTTACCTCTATATTAAGCCACAGAGGGTTATTCTTAGAGCTTCTACGTTTACTCCTTAAGGGAATAAATTGAGAACAGTAATGATTTAATATCATTTTAAATGACAACCTTTTCTGTTCTGTGTTTTTAGCTGAAAACTTAATGCCCCAATCTATGCTCTAAGGGCAGCCCTCAGGGCACTAAAATTAGCCTTTCTGAAATTCATGTTTTTTGTTGCCCCAGTGTATATTTGTTTTTTGCACCAGACATTAAATGATATAACATTATGGTCACTATTACCCAGGGGTTCAATAACTTGCACATTTGCTATACGTTCTGGGTTTTGACGCAAATGACTTTTACGAAGTGCGTCCAAAATTTTTTGATGTCTGCAAATTGTCCTGTACCCAAATCTTCTCACTCTGTAAGCTACTTCTGTGCATGCCACTGGTTCCAAGACAGGGGATCTCTAGAGAAGCAATGGAGGCGTTAACTAGTCTGACCACACCCAAACTTGGCCCGCAAAAAGGTTTTCCAAATTGAAAACTGAACCCACCCAACCAATGGTCATCCTGGATTTTGGATCAACCTCCATATCATTACTGTGGTGTAAGGCTTCCTGGTGAGTCTCTGTTTTCCCGACACAGTTCCCCATTCGCTTTTATCCACAGTCAGAGATTTACTGACTTTTTTGGTTGAAGTTAATTTCTGGTTTGGATAATTTCCTTTCATTCTGATGGGATCCCTAATTTATTTCATTCTCAAGGGCAGGGGTGTAATTATAGAGGAAGCAGACCCTGCAGTTGCAGCAAACCCAGGAGTGCATTTTAAAAAATATCTTGGTAGAATAGGTCAACCTTTCAAAATTTGGGACCCTAAATTGAATTTGCTGTAGGGCCCAATAATATCTAAGTTATGCCTGTGCCCAGGGGCCCCATATATTGTAGCTATCATGCATGGAGTGATGAGCAATGTATATATATACAGTTATACGTATAACCCTCACACACCTGCACTGAATGAATGAAGAAGAATGAATGGGAAGAGAAATAGTTGCTAGCTCTCGCGTTTCGCTTTGCACAGGTGCTCAGATTCCGGCACGCAGCCAAGACTTTACACTGAACACAATGAAACTATTGTTATTTGGTGTTTTATTTCTGGGCTGAGTAATACTAGAATGACTGGGGCTCAGGGACCTGATTGGCTGAACAGTAACACCTCATACTCCATTTCATGTACCATTTCCCCGCCCCTGCCGTTGACTAAAGTGGTTTATTTAAGTTCAATGACTCAGAATAACCTCCGGCACAAAAAAAGAAAGAAGAAACAGGTTTGACTCACTTTATATTTTTACGAGCCCCCCCTTGAAAGCGTCAGAATGCAGTCCATTAGCTTTGGTGATGCTGTCTTTCTGCAGGAATGAATGACAAAGCAAAGGCATTATGTCTGGTGTGTTAAATAAGCGCAAATGCACTCGTTTAACTTATCAGATGCTATTGCTCCAAGATGAACCCTGGGGAATGAACCATTTTTGGCATTCGCTTTGTACCTCTGATCTATTGGGAACCCTGAAATAACTGTCGCAATCGAGGTGGCAGTAGCTCCATACCTCTCAACTGTCCCTTTTTGAGCGGGACAGTCCCAATTTTGACAGCTCAGCCCGCAGTCCCGGATTGTTACTGAAATGTCTTGACTTTCTCTTTGATCTCCTGCCCTGAACAGCCAGAAATCATCAAAGGCGCACTTACAGCCCACAGTGATGCAGGATTCATATGTATGAGTGTTTTGATAAAAAAAATCCAAATGTATTGAGTAATCCATTAAAAACATTGCCTGAGTACAAATGGATAAAGCAGTCAGGGGAGAGCATGGCTTGACGCATTTTGTGTCTGTACTAGTCACGTCCTCAGAAACCACCGAACAGTCAGAAAAAGATACAACGTTTCTAACTCAATTGACTTTTGGCTGAGAGACCAGCATACGAGGCACGTGCACTTAGATACAATTGTAACAATTTAAGATAAGCAGGTCTCTTGGGGAAACTGTGACTCGCAGCTTAAAGGGCAATTCCCCTTCATTAGCAAAACTGTAATAACACATAAAAACCACAGAAATGTGTTCAAACTTTCATAACCTGACAAATTTTGCAAAATGAACATGGCAATTAGGGGATGTGGCCACAAAAACGGGCGTGGTCAAAAATATCACCGCTCTTCGTGCATCAAATCTTTTTTCCCTCTTTCTATTCCCAAAACAGTTCCACTGTGTAAATAGACATATTTTGGCAAATTTGATCAAACAGACTGGAGCCAGCAGGGCTTCCACTACAGGAGCCCCACTCAGACCCCCTCCACGTACCTGTTCTCTTGCTGCAGCCTCAATCAGGGCGAGGGGGAGGTCAGGGGGCAGCACTGGGTCTTAGGTGGGTCAGGTTTTCTCCCTGTGTCCCGCCAACCCAGTCCAACCCTGTCTCTGTCTGTGGCACGTAGCCCTTTGGCTACAGACCCTTGGATGCCCAGAGCAATATTGCCCCTTGAAAGCAGCACTATTTGTACATTGACTGAATAAACAATGTATATGTTTGGCTGTTATTCTCCTTCGAGGGCATTCTAGAGCTTCTCTAACGCTGCATCATTGGAATGTGCCCAAACACTTGCTTGCAGCACATTTTAACATAAATTTCAGGGTATTGATGCAGTTCCGACTCCAGCATCAACATGTTAATACTCCCAGCACCCCCACCCATAGCAGCAGAGTGTCAGGGATAGCAGAGAGTTGCAGTTCAAGATGAGCACCCCACATTTACACCATTGTTAGTTGCAGACTCATTGCTGCGACTGGGCTGCCCTCTGTGGGACCGAGTCACATGTTTCTTATCTATTTCTAGGTAAAAGAAAAATCAAAAATCAGATACTTCCCTTAACTGTTATTGTGTTAATAAGCCGTGGGTGTTTCCAGTTAGACACTTTATTCTAGAGAAAAAATAGATATTTTTCTACTAGTTGATACTTCCTTAATCTTTGAGTTAACTGTCAGTATGATGTAGAGAGGGATATTCTGAGACAATTTGTAATTGGTTTTCATTTTTTATTATTTGTGGTTTTTGAGTTATTTAGCTTTTTATTCAGCAGCTCTCCAGTTTGCAATTTCAGCAGTCTAGTTGCTAGGGTCCAAATGACCCTAGCAACCATGCATTTATTTGAATAAGAGACTGGAATATGAATAGGAGAGGCCTGAATAGAAAGACGAGTTATAAAAAGTAGCAATAACAATACATTTGTGGCCTTACAGAGTATTTTTTTTTTTAGACAGTGACCACCTGAAAGCTGGAAAGAGTCAGAAGAAGGCAAATAATTAAAAAACTATAATAAAAAAAAAAGACATTCAATTGAAAAGTTGTTTAGAATTAGGCATTCTATAACATACTAAAAGTTAATTAGTTAATAAACTATTAATACTGCAAGGATTCTTTGCCTAAATTTGATTTTACCTAGAACACAAACAGATTGAATTAACAGGGGCTCCTTCCAAATATTACCTGCTCCAAGCAGAAAGAACAACATGGCTCCCTCAGATCCCATTGCCAACATAGGGCAGCCATGCAGAAAGAGCATAAGCCAATCAGGGGGAAGTTTGGAGAGTGAAAGGAAAACTATACCCCCAAAATTAATACTTACATCATATTAAGTGGCATATTAAAGACTCTTACCAAACTGGAATATATATTTAAGTAAATATTGCCCTTATACATCTCTTGCCTTGAACCACCATTTTGTGACTCTATCTGTGCTGCCTCAGAGATCACCTGACCAGAAATACTACAACACTAACTGTAACAGGAAGAGATCACCTGACCAGAAATACTGCAGCTCTAACTGTAACAGGAAGAGATCACCTGACCAGAAATACTGCAGCTCTAACTGTAACAGGAAGAGATCACCTGACCAGAAATCCTGCAGCCCTAACTGTAACAGGAAGAAGTGTGGAAGCAAAAAAAAGACACAACTCTGTCTGTTAATTGGCTCATGTGACCCAACAAGTATGGTTTGTTTGTGTGCACCATGAATCATACAATCCCAGGGGGCGGCCATTATTTTCTAAAATGGCAATTTTCTATTTATGATTACCCAATGGCACACGAGCCCTCATTTGCATATGCTAATTAGGGGTGGGAAGGGGAGAACATTTTTTACTTCCTTGTTTTGTGACAAAAAGTCACGCAATTTGCCTCCCCGCCCCTAATTTCCATATGCGAATTAAGATTTGGATTCGGTTCGGCTGGGCAGAAGGATTCAGTCGAATCCGAATCTTCCTGACAAAGGCAGAATCCCGAACCGAATCCTGGATTCGGTGCATCCCTAGTTTTACATGAGATGTTTTATGCAATATCTTTTTATATGAGGGGTATAGTTTTCCTTTAACGTCACGCCCATGAGACTCTGTAACCCTGGCTTAAAGGCCCATCTTTAAACTGAATTTGATATATTCCTCATCACCCCATTTTGGATTGTACAGTGACTGAGTAGAGAAGCTCACGCTCATTGCAACTGCTGCACCCCTGTAGTTTCCAAAGCCTGGGTGCAAGTGTAACCCCTTTAATTCACCAACCTATGGCTGAAACTACTTCCATCCATTATTCTGACCTGTCTCCTCCCTAGGGAACCCAATTACTCTCCCGAAAGCAGAAAGGGGTGCCACAAATATCCAATGTAAATAACTCACAGAGCCCAAGACTGGGCATGACATGTGTAGGGTCTTTTGGAGATGTTTGTATTTTTTAAAAAAATTTTGTGACCCTGTGGATTCTCTTGAAAGCTGGGAGTCCCATATTTTGTCTATCTGCTGAGTTAGTGCAAGTGACATTTATGTGTGTTCAACACACACATTCACATCGCACACTTGGCAGTTGCTTTTGTAGACTGAGTGTCAGAGACTGTCTGTGATCAAGGGACTGAGACAAGCAGCCCAAGTAATTTAAATGCCCTGAAAATCCTTTTTATTTACAGGGATGTCTATGCCAAGTCAGGTATAGGTATTAATTAAAGCTCCTTTTATAAGTCTGGGACTGACATTGATCAGGTGGGATATTGTGTACATGAAACACAAAGTTGTCTCCAGCCATCAGAGCAGATACAAAGCAATATGGCAGCTTCTCTATAAAGTAAAAGACAGTCACTGGCACTGAATCTTAGCAGAGATCTTGTAGCAGCTCCATATGATCTTCATTATGTCACATAATGGGTCAGTTATGTAATACAATGTATTGATTTTACTTGCTAAGCCAGTAATTCCCATCCAGTGCATGTTAAAACAAGTTCTTTTTTAAAGTGGAAATTGTCATTATTTGCTCGCCATCTAGTGGCTCCAGTGGGTACTGCTGTCAGGATTTTAAGAGCACTGTCTGCACAGCCAATTTTTGTTAAGAAACAGGGGTTGCTGGTTTAACATTAGCAATGTGGATTTTTCCTCAACTGATTGATGTCCATGGCAACAAAATAGAACCTTAATGTTATTGATTAAGGTTATTGAGTTGATTTTAAAGGAGACATTTTGTGTAAAGAATAAGAATGTACCAGTGTATTATACTCATTTAGAAATAGAACAATTGTGCTTAAAAAAGTAGTGTTTCAGGCTGATTTATTGAATATTTCTGCAAAACCCCTAATAATCCCTCCCTTCTCTTCTACTTTCTGCTCCCTGAATTCCCAGGCTGTGCAATGGAGCCGAGAAAAAGCAAATAGCGGAGGAGGAGACCAGTGTAAAATGTAGAAAATGTATTTGATAAGGATAAAATTTCCAATTCCAGCAGCATGATACAGGTCCTGGCTGCCCGCTTGACGTGTTTCGTGGCTCCCCGCCACTTCATCAGAAGCAGGGGAGCCGGCAGCACTGTAGGACAGGAACCAATCAGCAGCTAGCAGGACCTGATAGGGAACTGAAGCCTGTCTGTGCTTGTGTGACTGCAGGACTGTCATTGGCTGTCCCCCTCCTACTGTGCTTCTGGCAGGGACTGTTAGGACACGCCCACCCCTTATTTGAACCAGAGAACATCTACGGGGAGCTCAAATAAAGGGGCTAATTTTGAAGACAATATTTATTTTTAGCACCACGTAAAAGTAATACCATATATTACTTATAATTGCCTACAAAATTAGGGTTTTTTCATTTATCCTATATCTCTGCTTTAATAGGATGGGATCACCCACAGGCACCAAGGCTGCCAGGTATCGACATATATCCAGGCCTGATAACCCAAATTGACCCCACAGTGGTATAGCCCAGGCCACAAATGCTGTATGCTATGGACAGAAGGCGCCATTCTTCCTAATGCATGGGAGGGTTGGACTGGGCACCAGAAAAAAACCCAAGTGGCCTGACCCTCATGGGCCCCACACACCCAGGCATTTGTGGCAGGGGGAACGCAGAGGGGTGGGTTACAGTTGGGGAGTAAGTTTGCAGCAATGGGGGAGTTCACTATTGTGGGAGCAGAGGTGGGGGGGTCATGAATGGGGTAGTGGTGGTGGGCGGCCGTGGGCCCTTGTTCCCTAGTCCAACACTGCATGGGCGTAAACCCTATACATCCCTGGGACTGGCTATGTATTTGTATCATTAAGAACTGGCCAGTCCATGTCAGATCCCTTTCAGAATCCAAATTGAACATGATATATATGAAAGACATTATTATAATCACGCGGAGTGATGCTGCCCCTTTCCCTAAGCAGAGCCCAGCTGAGAAAGAACAAGTTGTGTGTAGTCTAAGGACAATAAGAGCAACATGAATCCTTATAAAAAAGGCAGCACTTGACTTCCCCTTTATAAACGTTTAACATGACCTGCGTTTCCCCCCCATTTACCAAGATCCCACTTTGATTTCCGACTGTGATATAAAGGGAAGGAGTGGGAGAGCCCAGCTGCTGGTTATCCCCTCTGGTTAATAACAAAAGCCGGGGACACAGGGGAAGGGGACGGATATTCTGCGCCTCTATTATTAAACCTGTTCATCCCACAATTACTTCTGGCTGCCCATACGCATCTCCCTGGAGCAGAGCCCTAGGCCAGCAAGTTATTCAGACTCTCTTTGATACTGAGAAATCCTCTCACAATGTGGCTGGATGGAGCACAGCGCTCTCACAGGGTGACATATTGGCGTTGCTGAGCAAGTCACAGCTCAGGGTTTCTATTATGTCCATCACTAAGAGACAGCGACCCCCAGACAGAACAAACATTCCAATGACACAGAGTTATTGATTGCTGCTCACCAGACCCACACTGATTCCTTGCTCTTCTCTGCCAGGGAGCAATACTTGGGGGGCAGATTAACTATTATATTTCATGCAACTTCCTAACATGCATTCATTTTCATTGGTTTTGTCTCTTTCTGTCCTCTGCACTGCTGGTTCCGACTGAAAATACCATTGCCACAAAGTAGCGGTAGTCAGCTCTCCTGCAATCAAGTCTCGAGATCCCACAATGTTCTGTGACCTGCGATGAAGAAGAGTCCCAGACTAAGGCAATGTGGGAACTGGAGATTTGGAAGGAGACAACCTGTCTACTGTTACATTAGTTTCAATAGTTCATGTAGTCAGAATTAGCAGTGGAGAGAATAGCAGGGGCCAGACAGAGAGCAGTTCCATTTAGAAACACATGTGTAAAGGGAAGGTTGCTAAGGTTACTTTCTCTTCAGAGGATTGCTCATGGATAATTCCACTTTTACACATTCTAGTGTTGTCCTTAGAGTAATCTACAGAGGAGCTTCATCCAGTTGCCCCACTTATTGGGCCCTGCAGGACAGAGGAGGAAGAAGAGGGCATAGAAGATATATTGAATAAAGGTGGAGACAGCAGGGCAAGATGCCACATCAAGGAATAGTTGTGCCACAAGAGGAAGATGGCAGCAGATGAGCAAGATGGAGACAGTTGGGCAAGGCGAATTAGGAGAAGATGGAGACTGCAGGGCAAGATGGGCTGTAAAGAAAGAGGGTAGGAAGAGATGATGGCAGTAGGGAAAGATGATGACTGTAGGGCAAGATGGAGACTGTAGGGCAAGATGGAGACTGTAGTGACAGACATTAGGGCAATATGGAGACAGTAGGGAAAGATGATAGTAGGTCAAGATGGATACCATAAGGCAAGATAACGACAGAAGAGCAAAATGGCAACAGTAGAGAAAGACAGTATGAAAAAATGATGACAATAGAACTATATAGTGACAGTAGGGCAAAGTGGAGACAGTAGAGTAACTGGCAGCAGTAGGACAAATGGCCATAAGTGGGAAAGAAAGATACAGTAGGGAAAGATGGAAACAGGAGGGCAAGATGGAATCAGTAACACTATATTGGTGCCATGAAGCCAGTAGCCTTTCAGTTGTTATTAAATTAAAACTCCCAATGTACAGCTTATGGCAGGTGGGGGTCACAGGTCAGCCAGTTCTACATGTTATAATCATGAAAAATCAGCGATGACAATAATCGTTTCTTTTAATAACCACATAAGATCTGGGCTCTGTTCTGTGCCTCCCTATGACACCCAGCCTGCAGCTGAAACAAGTCTGGCTTGCACCCAATGCTGTATTTATATGTGATAGGAAAGGTTACACACAGTATTTGTGCAATGCCAGGCTGAGGGAACTGTCTGTCCTCACTTGTCTCCCCCAGTAAAGGAGGACAGTTGGCTCATTGCTCTGTGTGTGTCGGGTTGAAAGTTCTTGGCACCAGGAGGAGATATACATTGTACCCATTCTGCCCAGTGGTGTCAATCAGTGAGAGAAGGCCAAAGAGGTGACCATAGATGCACAGACAGGACTAGCGGAATTAATTCCCAGACAGCTAATAAACAAAGACTAAACCCCAAGTAAAAGAATTAGGTAATAAAAGGTCACATGTCAGTTGTGAGGCCTCTGTATTCGGAGAGAGTCGACGTCAGAGAGAGCGTGGGGCGTAGAATGTTTATACTGAATAAACAGGATCTGGAACCTTATATATCACTCCGGATATGATATCAAGCAGAACACTTCAATGGAAAGTGGGTAATAAATGAGAGAATAATAGGGGGACTGTGCTGGGCTCCCACCTAGTGCCCCCCATCTGTGGGATACTGGGTAGATTAATAAGGGGATATTGGGGTCATGGGGGTTGTAATGTGCACAGTAAGGCAATGTCAGGGGTTAGTTATTAGAAGTAACTGTAGGATAGTGAATAGTGAGTAGAAGTGGTTGTTGCTATGGTATAGTGTGTATAGTAATGCAGAATGGTGTCAGCAGTAGTGATGGACGAATTTATTCAGCAGGCATGGATTCACAGCGAATTTTCGAACCTCGTTGATTGCAAATGTTTTCGCAAAACTGCGCAGTGGAAAAAATTTGCATTATAAAAAGCGTTGCACATCAAAACTGTCGCTCATCAAAATTATTTGGAGGCCCATTGACTTTAATGCATTTGGACAACAGAGCTGCGAGTATAAATATTGTCGCTCGTGTCAAAATAATTTTGACGCCCATTGACTTCAATGCGTTTCCTAAATTTTTTGTTGCTTTGTGAATTTATAAGAGATTCGCGTAACGGGACAGATTGGCTCATCACTAGTCAGCAGCAGTTTAGCTCAGGGCTGTTCACCTTGCAGCCTTCAGCTGTTGCTAAACTCCCTACAGACTGTTAGGGGATGCTGGGATATGTAGTTCAAAAGCAGATCCACAGGTTGGATTATAAAGATGGGCCACAGCACATTTTGTCCCAGACTCTGGCAGCACCAGGACAGATCTGATTGGACAGAGAACTCAGACTAATCTGTATAGGTTTTGTGCTTAATCATATCCTCTCTGAAATAAACTGATTAAAGTTGATTTAGAATTTCACTTAACCAGAACATTCTCCCACGGATGGAAACATTTTTTCTTACAGAAAGATACTGCGGGTATTGCTCACACACCTCTTGTGTCACGTCATGTGATGTCAGAACCATTGATCAGTTAAGAAGTGTTTATGTTCCAGGAAGCCGCACATTACGTTATTTTTATATGGATCGGCCCGGTTATGATTCTATTCCTGGGATAACAGAGTAGTTACACTGTATTCCTTCTCACTGCAGGGAGGGGAGTGATTTTCCATAGGGATGAGTTAGGAGAAATCTATCTACTTCATAAATAATCATTTGTTTCATCCATTTATTTTCCTTTAAAGGAGAACTAAAGCTTAACTAAAGAAGTAGCTAGAAATGTTGTACATTATGTTTTGTGCTTCTGTACCAGCCCAAGGCAACCACAGCCCTTTAGCAGTAAAGATCTATATCTCCAAAGATGCCCCAGTAGCTCCCCATCTTCTTTTCTGCTGATTCACTGCACATGCTCTGTGCTGCTGTCACTTACTGAGCTTAGGGAGCCACTCACAATATACAGTACACATAGAACAGAAATGTCACAATATAAGGCTGATTAGTAATTAATACAGATAATTACTACATGGCAGCACAGAAACCAGTGCAATTAGCATCAGAATTTAATAATCAGCAAACCTGTAGCATCAGCTTATATTACAGCCAGGGAAGCTCATTTTCTGCTGGATAATTAGTGACGAGCCCTAAGCTTAGCTTCTCAACAGCCAATCAGAGCCCACTGAGCATGTGAGTGTCACAGACACTTTCCAAGATGGTGACCCCCTGTGACAAGTTTGAAGTCCTGGATCATTGCTGCTATTGACAAGCTGAAACTTTAGCCTCGTGCAATAAGTTCATTGTATAAAACATGGCATTTTTAGCCACAATCATTCTTAGGGTTTAGTTCTCCTTTAAAGGAGAGAGTGTGCTTAAAACCTCCAGAGACCCCCACTCCCAAACCATCATTTACTGTACATGACAAAGGCATACAGGGAAGCACTCAGGGTTGTAAAGGTATTTATTGGTGCTATATATTTATATATATCCGCAAACCCAAAAGCACCGAATTATGGGAAGGCTGACTCCCATACACCTCATTTTATCCAAATAATCCAAATTCTTAAAACTCAGGTCCTGAACATTCTGGATAACAGGTCCCATACCTGTATATCCAGAATGCTCGGGACCTGGGGTTTTTCCAGATAACAGATCTTTACATAATTTGGATCATACCTTAAGTCTGCTAGAAAATCATGTAAACATTAAATAAACCCAATAGACTGGTTTTGCCTCCAATAAGGATTAATTATATCTTAGTTGGGATCAAGTACAAGTTACTGTTTTATTATTACACAGAAAAAGGAAATCATTTTTTAAGAATAAAATGGAGTCTATGGGAGACGGACTTTCGGTAATTCTGAGCTTTCTGGATAATGGGTTTCTGCATAACAGATCCCCTACAGGTATTTTTATATATATATATATATATATATATATATATATATATATATATATATATATATATATATATATATATATATATATATATATACACACATACAGGACCGCCACAAAAACGCAGGGCCCCATACGACAAAATTCCCTGGGCCCCCTGGGCTGCCCCCACCGCAAGCCCCACCTACAGGTCCGCCCCCCCTCCACACAGTAAAAAAACAAGAAAATATTGGTGGCTAGGGTTCCCACATGTTAATAAAAAAATAAAAAGATATTGGTGGTCAGAGCCCCCCATAAAAAAACATTTGTGGCCAGGGCCCCCCCATTAAAAAATATTGGTGGCTAGGACCCCACACGAGAAAAAGAAATTGGTGGCCATAATTGGTGGCCAGGCCCCCCCCACATTATAATAACATTGGTGGCCAGGGCCCCTTAAACGTCCATGCCTTCCCGAAGTCAGCGGCTCTCAGAAAGCAGGGGGCCCGGCTAATCAAGTAAGTGTGGTGTGGCCGGGCCCCGCTTACCCTAGGGGCCCCCCTACAACTCTCCCCCCTGATGGCTGCCCTGTATATATATATATATATATATTAAGCATCTGCACACAGAAAGAAAAGGCAAGGTGGTTCTGCTGAGGAATCCCGAGGGGTAACTGTATGTAGAAACTTGATGCTAAAACCCTCATCTGTATGAGACTTACAGTAAATGAATAGCCAATACTGCTGGACAGAAATCTGTGGGGTTGCCAACACCTTGGACTAATCATAAGCTCCCCCCCCATGGCATGACTTCTCCCCGGCTCAGATGTCAGGAGTCCGGCTAGTGAGATGTGGGCTGACTCGCTGCATCCAATCTGCTCTGCATTCCGGAGGTGTTGAAACAGCATTTTTCCGAGCGTCTCCTTCATGCTGAGAGCAGAGCCAAGAAGTATGACATCAATGGCAAAAGTTCATGCAGTGACCCCTCCCCCTTGGCTTAAAGGAAAACAATACCCTTCAAACAATGTAGGTCTCTATAAAAAGATATGGCATAAAACAGCTCATACTGTATGTAAAACCCCGCGTCATGTAAATAAACCATTTTCATAATAATAAACATTTTTAGTAGTATGTGCCATTGGGTAATCATAAATACAAAATTGCCATTTTAAAAAATAATGGCCTCCCCCTGGGATCCTAGGATTCACGGTGCACACAAACAAACCATACATGTTGGGTCACATGAGCCAATTAACAGACAGAGTTCTTTCTTTTGCTCCCACACTTCTTCCTGTTACAGTTAGAGCTGCGGTATTTCTGGTCAGGTGATCTCTTCCTGTTACAGTTAGAGCTGCAGTATTTCTGGTCAGGTGATCTCTTCCTGTTACAGTAAGAGCTGCAGTATTTCTGGCCAGGTGATCTCTTCCTGTTACAGTTAGAGTTGCAGTATTTCTGGTCAGGTGATCTCTTCCTGTTACAGTTAAAGCTGCAGTATTTCTGGTCAGGTGATCTCTTCCTGTTACAGTAAGAGCTGCAGTATTTCTGGCCAGGTGATCTCTTCCTGTTACAGTTAGAGTTGCAGTATTTCTGGTCAGGTGATCTCTTCCTGTTACAGTTAAAGCTGCAGTATTTCTGGTCAGGTGATCTCTTCCTGTTACAGTTAGAGCTGCAGCATTTCTGGTCAGGTGATCTCTGAGGCAGCACACAGACCATCACCAAATGGTGGTTTAAGGCAAGAGATGTAAAAGGGAAATATTTACTTAAATATATATTCCAGTTTGATAAGATTCTTTAATATGTCACTTAATTTGAAATAAACTATCTGTTGCTCAAGTATTCATTAAAGGGGTTTTGGAGGTTTTCCTTCAACCCTCTGCTCAACTTCCCTATTGTTCTGCTGCTGAGGAGGATTAGCCCCACTTCTCTCTCTCTCTCTCTGCATTCATCTTTTTTATTTTCTAATAAAAATATGTCTAAATAAATGTATAATCATTCCCCCCCCCCCAGTTTTATGAATATGTTATTGGCACATCTCACAGTTTCTGCCTTTTCTTCACGGTCATTGTCTCAGCCTGGTAGCCACATGGCCTTCTACTGCATTATAACAATAACGATGACTACTGACCCTGGGTCAAAGTGGAATCTTTATGTGAATTGTTCCAATCATTAGTAATGGACGACTAAATTTGCCTGGCACGAATTTGCAGGGAATTTCCTCATTTCGCCGCTGGCAAATAAATTTGCGAATCTCCTGCGAAAATTCAAAAAAATTCTGGATGCACATGTAAAAAGTTGCTTGCGTCAAAATCGCTGCGTGCCAGCGCGAGCAACTTTTTTGTCAATTTCGGATTTTTTCATGAATTGATCGCCGTTTCTCTACCAATCATTAATTAGATTGTAAATCTTAATTTTTTCATTTCTTCTTTTTTTTTTAACTATTTGCCTTTTTCTTCTGCCTCTTTCCAGCTTTCAAATGGGGGTCACTGACCCCATCTAAAAACACAAATTTATTATGGATACAGGCAAATCCTGAATGCTTTGTGAAAGATTTGTCTGAATACCTATTTCTAGGGTAGGGGTATAATAAATCTCCAAAAAAATTTAGTTTTTTTTTAACCCTGAACAAATAACCCTAAAAACTCAAATTTTTTGGGGAAACACATCTCGATCCATAATAAATGTGCCCCTAAGTGTATAATGATTATAAATAAGATAGGGATGCACCAAATCCACTATTTTGGATTCGTCTGAACCCCCGAATTCTTCGCGAAACATTCGGCCGAATACCGAATCCTAATTTGCATATGCATTTGTTTTGCATATGCAAATTAGGGATGGCAAGGGGAAAGCATTTTTTACTTTTACAAAAAGTCACGCGATTTCCCTCCCCATCCCTAATTTGCATATGCAAAACAAATGCATATGCAAATTAGGATTCGGATTCAGTTCGGCTGGGCAGAAGGATTTGGCCGAATCCAAATCCTGCTTGAAAAGGCCGAATTCTGGACAAATCCCAAAACGAATCCTGGATTCGGTGCATCCCCTAGAATAAGCCATATACATTTTAAAATACATGTCACGTCTGGGTGACCTACCGAAGGGGTTAATGGGAAGCCTGGGTCAGGGAGAGCCCTTGTGGGGTGTGTCTGTTGTTTGGGGTTCAGCAGAGCATGACAGGAGAGAAGTGCGTCAGCAGTTCAAAGCCAGGCTTATCCTTCCTCTCATACAAAAAGGAGCACTCGGGTGGAAAATGAACGTGAGCTTATGTGCACAAACCAACCTCATCAGTGGGGCTGCATTGTGCGCACAGACTCAGACAGATGCTTCCGATGTGCGCTGGAGATCAGACTGGATTTTCTATTCATTCAAATAACAAAACATGTGAAGGTTTCCATTTGCGTCCGGAGGACTCGTGTTGTCAACTGATGTTCTACATTAAAGGACCAGTAACATCAAAATATTTTTTTTTTTTTTTTTTAAATTTGTTAGTATACATTGAAAAAAAAAACACCAAGACAAATGAAACTTTAAAATTGCAAAGTTTTTATTAAGAAATAACTTACCGAAACTCCTCTTCAGAAAAGGCGATCGTGATCCATCATTCGGCGCTCGATTTCTCCTCCCTGCCTTCCTTATAGGAGATAGCCTCTGCCATTGACTTCTACATGAACTCGGCAGGTTTTAGGTGCCGGATAGTCAAATTCGAGTTGTTTCCAGGCTCAAGGTATGATAAATCTCGAATTCGAGTTTGGATTATTCCCAACTCGAATTTGTGAGTTTTCACCAAAAATTCCAACTTGAAAATTCAAAATTACCATTCAAACCTTAATAAATCTGCTACGTAATTTATGAAGTTAATAAAACTGATGGGATTATATATAAATATTGGTCAATCATGGGTGTGATTCGGGGGTCCAGCCCCCCTAAGAAAAAAATGATGGGACCCTTGTGTTATAGTCCTGCGCGGGTCCATTTTTTTGGACCCGAACCCGACCCATATCCGCAACCTGGAAATCCGCAACCCAGACCCGCAATCTGCATTCTTACCCACTTGGACCCGCTACCCGACCCGCAAGTACCTTATCCACAACCCGGACCCGCAACTCGCTGACCATCAAGAATCAGGAAGTGCTGTCATTGTAACATCTAGAATGATACGTGAATGAATATGGGGACATAAATGCGCAATTAGGAATAACATTATGGGTCAGATTTACTAACAATCGAATTTGTGGTTTTGTCAGTTTTATTTTTAAAAACTCTCAATATCCAAGATTTATAAAGTGTAAAAACCATGAAAACCTCTTATACAAAACTTTGCCAGGTAAAAATTGTCGAGGTCCTATAGAAGTCAATGGGAGTTGCGCTGATCCCTTTGGATCGTTTTAAATAAATTTGGACTTTCAGTTTTTGTGGGTTTTTTTTTTTTGCTAGGAATTGTCCAAAAAACTCAAATTTTTAAAGGTTTTTTTAATGTTATGACATTCGTAGTTTTAGGGGCTGATTTAATAAAACTCGAATTCATTTCAGGTTTTTTATGAAAACAAAACTCCCTTCCACGAATTGAACTCATCAATAATTTTTCTCAAAAAAATCAGTGACAAGTGAGTGAGTGAGTTGTTTTTTCCTTTTTCCATTTCTACTTTTTTTTAATTCAGATTTTTTAATAAATTTCAAGAAATTCGTAGTTTTAGGGGGTGATTTACTAAAACTCAAATTAATCTCAGTTTTTTATGAAAACAAAGCCGACCAAACACCCTTCCACGTATTTAATTCATTAATCAATAATTTTTCTCGAAAAAATCGCCGACAAAACATTGCGTCAACATTGAGTGTCAGTTTGTATCGTGTGGCTGACACTTCGAAAACTCGATTTTATCTAATTTTCACTGCGAAAACTCAACTTTTTTGGGTTATCAGACAAAAACCCCAACTTTATCAAATTATCCAGCACAGATCATGATGTTAAGAAACAGGGACATATGCCATTGACTTTTACATGACCTCCACGGGTTTGAGATGGAGTATTTTTGGATTGGGATTTTTAGCAGTTTAGGGATATAATAAATCTCTAAAAATGTGAGTTTTTGTTCCCATCAAGATTTGCGTTTTCCCCTGAAAAACCTCGACCAGATAAATTTAAGGTTTAATATATGGGCCCCTTAGAGTTTGTGAGTTTAGTTGTAGTTTCTAAAACCCCTAAAATCCAACCTTTGATAAATAGGCTTCCAAATTAGTATTTTGTTACTAGACAAGGACATGGGGTAAATCATCTTAAAGTTGTATCAGAGGACAAGAGGGGGTGACAATATAGAAAGCGTATAAGGAAGCTCAGTGGATCCATTAATTGACAGAGTAAACAAAGATATACTGAGATATATACGAGTACAATCTCTAGATAGAGAAATTAAATATATTGTTTAACCACAAGATGGCCCTGTGTTAGTGGCTAATTCATTAAATTTAAGGTTGATACAAGATAGTTTTGAGTTTGTCCAACCATATAGGCTGAAAATTTGCTCTGCTGTATCAAATTAAGGGGGTTATTTACTAAACTCCGAATGCAAAAAATCATGAGAAATTGGTGAGCATCAATTTTATGGTTTTCCCTTGAGTATAATCGTTTATGGTCATCTGGGGGCTAAGTCCTTTAGTGACAGTTTATGTATAACGAAATATATTGAAGACCCCCTGGATAACCATATTTGGTATCAATCGTATTTTAGTGAACCTGAATATTGTTTTTTTTGACTACTTTAATTCTGCTACACATTAATTCCAGGGGATATTAACTGCATGCAATGTGTGGATGAGGCTAAAAATGAAATGCTGTATCCAACAACACTGAGGTGGTTATTTACTAAACTCCGAATGCAAAAATCACAAAAAATTTTTTTTATAAAACCGGACTTTCATAATATAGCACATATCCACAATGGAGTATTCAGCGCACAGAACAAGTAGCATAACCTTTATACTATTGCACAGTGCCATCTGGTGTACACTGTGAGAACTACAGGGGTTACATAAGCACAAGGGCCCCATCAGGACCCACTTAGGCGTCCGTAATACTAGGGATGTGCCTGTCTGTAATGTGTAAGGGTGGCTAAATTTTCACATCCCTACACAAGCAAAAAGCCTTTTTTTTTTTTAAAACCAAAAAGACAATTTGAAGATAATTGCTATAACAAATGTGTATATATTATGAAAATGGGGCTGGTGGGAAAACAGTAGAGCACATATACCATCACAGGAGAAGCAGAACTATTTGATATATTTTTTTAACGGGAGAAGAAGTAAACAAAAAGGAAACTGGAGCAGACATAAAGATAATCAAATGAGTCAATGAAGATGCTGGAAAAACTGCACCGAATTTTACAGGGGATAGCCTCTTTTTGTTGGATCTCTGAATTTTTCAATGATTTCTTTTAAATGGAATGCAAATAGTATTCATTTTTAACCGAGGAGATGAATAGACTGTGGGGCAGATTCACTAACTGGCAAAAAGTCGCCAGCGACCGCACCCATCGTTACACTTCGCCAGGGGAAAATTTGCTCAGACACCGCTAATTCACAAAAATACGAAGTTTCAACGTGGGCGGCGAACACTGGTGACTTTTCGCTAGTGTTACTTTGGCAATGCGAGTAATTCAAAGTGAAGACGCGCTAGCGTTCATTACTGCCTAAAGCAAATTCACTAGAGGTCTTGCGTTCAGTTTAATTTGCATACGCAGGAAATTTAAAATTGAGTTATATGTTGCAGCAAATACATTACATTTTCACTGTTAATTACACAAGTCCAGGGAACCTTAATTAAGACAATAGAGTTGTTATAATACACAAAAGCCATAAATATCCTGTAAATTATATCCTTATAAACAGTGAGTTCTGATGTCATCAATTATAAACAGTGAGTTCTGATGTCATTTCTGTCACATGACTCACTGAAATTTGTGTATTATAATAAATAAAGTACCCCAGTTGCAAAATATGAGGATATTAGAAGATACCTCGGAGTTCCATGACCTGTTCGGCCTCATGTTTTTATATGATCATGAAACTCCTCAATAAGTTATAATATCCTTATATTTTACAAGAGGGGGTACTTTATTCACTATATAATGCCCTACACATGAGCCCACTGTATAGTTTATGTTCCATATGTTAGAAAATGTAGGGGGGAACCCGGTTACCCAAAAAAATTTTAAGGACTTTTGCAGCCTATCATTCTAAAAAAAGGAAAAGACGCCAAAGTTTTTTGAACTTTGATGCTTTTTCCACTCACAGAATATGATGTAAGTGACAGAAGATTGAGGAAGATCTATACACTCCATTGCACTTCGCCTGGTCTGAGCTGACGTAGGAAAGTCTGGCGAAAGAGGTAACGTTCAGTAAAATCCGCATTTTAGTGAATTTGTGGATTTAAATCCGCATTTTAAGTGAATTCAACAGAGAGAATTGTCGCCTGGCAATAAAGTGCGAATGACGCTAGCGTCTGTCTCTTTTGCTAGCGAATTGGTGTCTGCGCCCGTTAGTAAATTGCTAATGTCCCTGCGGGCGGTAACGCTGGCGAATTGTCGCCACTTCGCAAATCTGCCCCTGCGACTGAAGATGCCAGCAAAAAGGGCTTTTTGAGAATATGATCTGTAAACTGTCCACCACAAAAAAAGTAGATTGGGAGCACCTTCCATTAATATGAGAAATAAGTAATGGTGTTCAGGGTTAAGTAAAATTCCCATTCATAAGGAGAATAAGAATGACCCATTCAGGCTGCACCCACCCATTATTGTTGTTAATCCCTACCATGTGAACATGAAAACAGAACTTTTAACATTGATTTAAAAGAAAGGTATGTCCAGAAAGCAAAAATTAAAAATTTGAAAATCATGATTAGGATGGGAGGCTCAATAGAGTCTTATATTTAACAGTTTACGGGCCCATTTATTTAGCTCGAGTGAAGGAATAGAGGAAAAAAAACTTCGAATTTCGAATGTTTTTTTTTTTGGCTACTTCGACCATCGAATGGGCTACTTTGACCTTCAACTACGACTTCAAATCGAACGATTCGAACTAAAAATCGTTCGACTATTCGATAGTCGTAGTACTGTCTCTTTAAAAAAAAACTTTGACCCCCTAGTTCGCCACCTAAAACCTACCAAAGTCAATGTTAGCCTATGGGGAAGGTCCCCATGGGCTTTCTAAGTATTTTTTGGTCAAGGAAAAATCGTTCGATCGATGGATTAAAATCCTTCGATCGAACGAATTGCGGTAAATCCTTCGACTTCGATATTCGAAGGATTTCAATTCGGCAGTCGAATATCGAGGGTTAATTAACCCTCGATATTCGACCTTACGTAAATTTGCCCCTACGCGTCAGCTGTCACCGAGTCTCCTCCAGGCTGAAAAGGTTAATTATAGGGTTATTTTATCAAGAGTTCAGATACCCTGCCTAATCAAACTAAAAATGAATGCGCCTAATGCGTTTCGCTCGATCTGTCCGAGCTTTGTCCAAGGCAAGGTTAGTTACGCGCATCTATTTGTAACCACTTAGCAGATTTAAATTAACCAATAATAAAGCGGAACGTAATAGCAGGAAGAGCAAGAGCGAATCATGACACCAATTTGTTCCATAACTAGAGGGGGTTGTGGATGCACACCTGAGGCCAATTTCAAAAAGTTTAAAGCCCTGTCTAAATAATTCAAGTAAATATGCAAGTGCATGTAATGATTATGATCATAATATTGATAAGCCACCATACCACGTCAAGGTAAAACCCCACATGGTGGTCCCTAACTTATTTATCTCTAATCATAGTAAAAAAGGAATATTACCTCTCTGTATAGTAACAATTCTTTATGTAAACATCTCCTGTGCTTTGGTTTCAAACTCTGTGCTAAATCCTCCCCCGCCAACTGCTGAGCGGCTTTTAAGAGGGAGAGACTGCCTTAACCAACGCCCATCTTAGAAAAGTAGAAGTCAGGTGTTGTAATTAAAGACAAAGTAGAGTGATATGTGCAGTTGCACAATAGTGTGTATACATGTGTAAGTGAAATGTGAACGTGTGTGTGGTAGTGATAAGAGAAAGTGTATGTGTATTTGGGAGTGTGTATGAATGTAAGCATAGAATGAAAGAGTGTAAAGAAGAACTAAATGAATAACACAATAAGGGGCCGATTCACTAACTTCGAGTGAAGGATTCGAAGTAAAAAAACTTCAAACTTCGAAGTTTTTTTTGGGCTACTTCGACCTTCGACTACGACTTCGAATCGAAGGATTCGAAGTAAAAATCGTTCGACTATTCGATAGTCGAAGTACTGTCTCTTTAAAAAAAACTTCGACCCCCTAGTTGGCCATCTAAAAGCTACCGAAGTCAATGTTAGTCTATGGGGAAGGTCCCCATAGGCTTGCCTAACTTTTTTTGATGGAAGGATATTCCTTCGATCGTTGGATTTAAATCCTTTGACTCGTTCGATTCGAAGGATTTTATCGTTCGATCGAAGGAATAATCCTTCGATCGTACTATCTGCGCTAAATCCTTCGACTTCGATATTCGAAGGATTTCAATTCCCAGTTGAATATCGAGGGTTAATTAACCCTCGATATTTGACCCTTAGTGAATCAGCCCCTAAGTGTGTGTACATAGAGAAGTGTCTAATGGGACGTTGGTTTTTTCATGGCTAGATCCTCCCATGCCGCTAGCATCTATGGCTTTTAAGAGAGAGAGATTGCACAAACCAAGGCACAACAAGTGAGGGGGACCATCAAAAATATAAAGGGGTGGGTTACCAATTTGTTCCATGCCTCATACTGATTGGTTTAATGGCTACTTCCCCCCAATGGTCATTCGTTCCCGCTCCGTTCTGCATCGCGTAGTCATAGAAACGCAGGGGAAAATTTTAAAAAAGTATCCTTCGACATGAAAGTAATAGTATCATATAATGTATCCCAATGTCGTAAAAGGTGTACGGCGAGACAAAATGTCAATCAATATCGTGGTATCTTACTGTACATCCCAATCTCACATTAAAAGCTCATCTATCACAAGGTGTGTATTTGAGTGTATTCTTTTTGTATATAATCATACTAATGATACAGTTGGGTCTATGTAATGTATAGTATTGAGTGACATTCAAAGAAATGTCTAACAGGCGGCAACTTCTTGTTGCATTGATCAAATCCAGAGCATCAATATCAATACTAGACATGCTCCAATATTTCTTACAAAGCAGTGAAAGGGGCAGTGTTGGGGATAAGAGTAGTGAATAACACCCCAATGGAGAGACACTTTATTCTTGGACTTTCAGTAGAATAAGAAATAAAAGAAAACAATATGTGGAGGGGATAAGTATTGTAGAATATATGACTTAAATGTAGAACATTGGCACTGCAAGATAGTGGCACATGGAACATAACTGTTGCTTTTGAATCTGAGCTGAATGCTGAGAATCAATTACAAACTCACTGGACAGTTATGTCCCATGTGGCCCCCCTTATAATCACTGACTTACTCAGAGTTAGAGAGCTGAAAAGCAGGAAGTAGTGTTCTGGCTATTATGTTACACATCCAGTAACTCCAGCCTTTATACATTACATTTTTATCTTACTAACTATATTAGAAACTTTATTTTGCACAGCCTCTCTATTTACCCAGTTTTTATTTGTATACTGAACTGTTCCTAAGGTATAAAATCCAAATTATGGAAAGATCCAGACAACCCCAAGTGTCTAGCATTATGGATAACAGGTCCCATAGTTGTACCGGTGGGGGCCTCGGCAGGTACTTTCCCATCGAGGCCAGTAAAATACCAGCTGGGTGGCAACCCTAGGTGTAACCTTTGCAGCTGAAAATTAAAGGCTTCAGGTTAACTTTTAGTGGCTACTAAAGCAAATAAAGTTCTTGTATAAAAAAGGGCATTAACTCAAGGGATGAAAACATAATTCTGTCTCTTTATAGGTCCCTGGTGAGGCCTCATCTGGAGTATGGGGGCAGTTTTGGACTCCAGTCCTTAAGAGGGATATAAATGAGCTGGAGAGAGTGCAGAGACTAAGTGCAACTAAACTGGTTAGAGGGAGGGAAGAGTTAAATTATGAGGGGAGACTGTCAAGGTTGGGGTTGTTTTCTCTGGAAAAAAGGCGCTTGTGAGGGGACATGATTACACTTTACAAGTACATTAGAGGACATTATAGACAAATAACAGGGGACCTTTTTACCCATAAAGTGGATCACGTACCAGAGGCCTCCCCTTCAGACTAGAAGAAAAGAACTTTCATTTGAAGCAACGTAGGGGGTTCTTCACAGTCAGGACAGTGAGGTTGTGGAATGCACTGCCGGGTGATGTTGTGATGCTGATTCAGTTAATGACTATAAGAGGGACTTGGATGATTTTTTGGACAGACATAATATCAAAGGCTATTGTGATACTAAACTCTATAGTTAGTATAGATATGGGTATATAGAATTTAATTAAAAGTAGGGAGGGGTGTGTGTATGGGGCTGGGTTTTCATTTGGAGGGGTTGAACTTGATGGACTTTGTCTTTTTTCAACCCAATTTAACTATGTAACTATAATGTAGAGAGTGTTAAGAAACAATTGGTATTTTATTAGTTTCAAACCACTGCCTGGTTGCTAGGATTGTTTGAATCCAAACTACCAGATAGCTTGTGAAATTCCAATACCAGCTGAACAAGTGAATTAATTAAAAAAAACGAAAAATAATAAAAAAGGAGAGGGTCTGAATAGAAAGAAAAGTGATATAAAAGTAACAATAAAATGGAATATGAATAGCACACAATATAGGTGTATCCTTACAGAGCATTTCTTTTATATGGGGTCAGTGACCCCCATTTTAAAGCTGGAAAGAGTCAGAAGAAGGGCAATAATTCAAAAACTATAAAAAAAAAATAATGAAGACCAATTGAAAAGTTGCTTAGAATTGACAATACCAAAAGTTAACTTAAAGGTGAACCACCCCTTTAAGATTCAAACAAAATTTTGTTTCAGTGGAACCTCAATTTTACATCCCCTGATTTTAAGTTTTCCCTTAATTTACATTCTTGTTTTGTGGTCCCACCTACTGTATATATTATACATAATACATTTCCCTGATTTTACACCATTTTTTTCTGGTCCCCTGAAAAACATTAAATGGAGGTTCTACTGTTTAATAAACGTTGAGCCTGGTTTACACATACAATACCTCCAGTAGCAGCAGGAACATTTTTTTTTTTTTTTTTATAAGCATCAACTTATTTTATTCTTGTGAGTCGGGGATGACCCCAGGTGGAGCACAGAGCCAACACAAGAACAGAGAATTTAGATTTATAGTCCATTTTAATTGAAGCCCTTGTTGATAAGGCACATTTAGAGCATCACAGCCTGTGTAATGAAATCATCAGTTCTACTCATTAGTAATTAAACAGCTAGGTAGTTTGTGTTGTACACAATATGTATTAAATACTACTTTACAGATCATTCATCTTTGCTAATTTAGCTTTACATTCTGTATGGAGTTATTTTGCAAGTTAAATGAGTGCAGCAAGTGTATTCCAAGCTAATGGCACGGTGTAATAAATCCTGTTCATTTATCAGAAATCCAAGGATCTGATAGGCTTCTGCCAAATGTGAGACACGTTCCAGTAAAATAAAGCAGGAGCCATGACTCTGTTTGAAAATCAACCTAAAGAACAAGCAGAGAACTGAAAGCCAACACACATGGATTTTTTTTCTTCTGTTAGTGCATAGGAGTATAGAAAAAACAAAAATACTCATGGACGGCGGAAAACAAAGATTGGCAGTTGCAGATCTCAAGGGCCGTGTTTATCCTTTAGCCGTGGAATTAAGTGCTTGGTTAGTTTAGCTGCAGAACATGCGCTTCTAGCGATTTCAGAACAATTTGTGGCAGTGCTTAGTACATATGGCCTGATGTTAACATTTCTTAAGTCCCAAAAGCAGATGGTACAAGTTTCATTACAAGCGGATATCATGATTGGATGAAGATATCAGCTCCGGTCCTCCCTACAGCGTCTTCCTCACATCCTGATTGGCTTAGGAGACATTCTCAAGGATGATGGCAATACCTTGTCCACCTCCGATGCAGGCCGATCCCACAGCGTATTTGCCTCCACGGCGCCTAGAAATACGGGGTGAGAAGAATAAAGAACGTCTTATAAAAGGTTATATAATAGGACATCACAAACCTGTACTTTAGTCAGGAAAAATTAAAATATTTTTAGTACAGCTGTGGAGTCGGAGTTGGGAATTTGTAGCAGCCGATATTGAGATAAATTCGGACCTTGATAAATAACCCCCTTAGTAAAATATTGTTCTTAGGGCTCTTACTGACGAGCATTTTTACCTGCGCTCCCCTGCGTTCCGTTTTTCTGCGTTCAGCCGCAGGGGAGCACAGGAATAGACGCATTAAATTTTTTCCAATGGAGCTGTACTCAGGCGCGTGTAGGCGCCGAACGCAGGTTGAGACGCAACATGCTGCATTTTTCCTGCGTTCGGCGCCTACACGCGCCTGTGTGAGTACAGTCCCATTGGAAAAAATGTAATGCGTCTATTCCTGCGCTCCCCTGCGGCTGAACGCAGAAAAACGGAACGCAGGTAAAAACGCTCGTCAGTAAGAGCCCTAAGAACAATATTTTACTAAGGGGGTTATTTATCAAGGTCTGAATTTATCTCAATATCGGCTGCTACAAATTCCAATATAAGCCGCTCGGGTTTTTAACGCTTATTTATTATTACATTTTACCAAAAATTTGCTTTGTGGGAAACAATCAGATTTTCAAAATTTTTGTGAATTTTCCGCAAAAACATCATGAAATTGCCCGAAACCCCCGACACAACCAAAAAAATAAATAAATCAATGAGACCGTTCCCATTGACTTTTATGCAACCTCGACAGGTTTGAGATGCCGTGTTTTTATATCCGGGCTTTTTAGCCCTTAGGGGTTTAATAAATTCAGAAAAATTTGTGATTTTTTTTTTTAAAAGCCTATTATAACACAAAAAAAACCGCAAATTTTTCAGATTTCTGGGAATTTCGGGTATTCGGATGCTTAGTAAATAACCCCCTTAATGTTAGATTGTATTTAGCAGCTATTCTACAGGTATAAGCCAGGTTCAATGAAAGGAGACATTTTTTGTAAAAAATAAGAACGTACCAGTGCATTATACTCATTTAGATATAGAAGAATTGTGCTTAAAAAAAAAAGTAGTGTTTCAGGCGGATTTTTTAAATATTTCTGCAAAAACCCTAATAATCCCTCCCTTCTCTTCTACTTCCTGCTCCCTGAATTCCCAGTGGCTCTCAGCTCACTGCACTGTAGGACAGGAACCAATCAGCAGCTAGCAGGACCTGATTGGGAACTGAAGCCTGTCTGTGCTTGTGTGACTGGCAGGGACTGTTAGGATACGCCCAGCCCTCATTTCAAACAGGGACCAGAGAACATCTATAGGAGCTCCAATAAAGGGGCTACTTTTAAAGATAATAATTAGCACCATGTAAAAGCAACACCATATATTACTTAGAATTGCCTACAAAATTAGGGTTTTTCCATTTATCCTATACGTCTCCTTTAATATACAAGTTGTTTTAGGTTTTCCCAATTGTTTATGGTTTATGTTGTTTAACTTTGATTTTGGTTTAGAAACAGTATATTATATATTTTTTTTTTATATAACATTGGTTTTTTATTAGATTTTCATCACATATATATCATGCAGATGCAGTAGGAAGATAGCAATTACAGTACAATTACTGCAAACTAATGAATACAGTCAAGTGATCTACAAAATTATAGCAGACACATAGTAAGTTGGCTATACAATATGTGCTAGAAGAGCTAAACAGTGATGATAGATTAGTGAACGGAGTCAAACCATAATAAGTAAAGAAGTAAAAAGAAGTAACTTCCTGTATGTGAACAAATAGATCGTCCGTTAAAATTGAGTAGGTACAATATGGCAATTGGGAATTTAGCACCCTAGTGCTTGGATTTTAGTATGCAGTTGTCCGAGAGTAGTTTACTGTTGTCTGTTTGCCCTATGCATGTTGGAGGAGAGCAAGCGGTGTTACAATGACAAAGTGGTATGGTTAAAGCCATGAGGAAAGTTGTATCTAACCCAAGGGTCCCACACCACATGAAATCGCTTTTGTTTATTGTGTAGTATACTAATTAATTTTTCCATTTATAAAGGTTGCGTTAATTCTAGCCTTCAGTTCCCCAAATTGTAAGGAGGTAGATAGCCAGGATTTTGCTATAATCTGTTTTGCTGCTGTAAAGATATGCGTTATCAACGTATGCGCAGGTGCTGGTATATCCTTTATGGTGCAATTGAGTATTGCTTGTGCTGGGTGTTTGGGTAGATTGATATCTAAAACTGAGTAGATTAACTGGTATACTCTACGCCAAAATCTCTGTGCTTGTGGGCAGGACCACCAGATGTGACTCATTGTGCCCTGGTCTTGGCAACCCCTAAAGCAGCAAGGGTTAGCAGTGGGGTCCCATTTTGCTTTGCAGGCAGGCACCATGTACCATCTGCTCAGTACTTTGTACGAGGTTTCCTTAGCAGACATGTTAATGGAACAGTGGTTGGACCGTTCTATTGCCTGTATCCAATCCGCTTCCAGGTCCAGTTCTTGGGTCCAATCCAGAATGTATTTAAGTCCCATTAGTGGGGCAGTGTTAGTCAAATAATTATATAATGGACCTATGAGCCTTTGTGATGTAGGGTATTTTAAACAGTAAGTTTCGTATATGGTGAAAGGTTGCTGAGGGTATTTAGCATAAATGGACTTTGAGTAGTGCTGAATTTGGTAAAAGCGAAAGATTTCGGAATCAGGAGCTTCATGCTCGTCTCGGAACGACGGCCAATCCTTGACAACATCTTGGGGTAAATGAAACAGTTTGGTAATACCTTTGTCAATCCACCACTGAAATGATAAAGAGTATAACCCTGGTGGGAAATCAGGATTATTGAAGATTGGCGAGGCAGGGTTACGGGGAGAGATGATGGAGTGTTGTCGCCTAATTTTGGCCCAGGTTAGCAGTGCAAATTGTATTACCGGATTAGAAAGAGGGGGTCGTGAGCATTTTTCTATCCATAGTAGATATTGTAAGTCCAAAGACGGGCAATGCATCCTTTCAATATCTACCCAGGCTGGAGGGTTGGTGGTTACATGCCATTTAATAAGTTGTTCCACTACAGCCGCGTGGAAGTAGTTTAAATATTTTGGGACACCCAGGCCTCCTTGGGTCCAGTGGCAAAATACTATAGTTTTTGCAATCCGTGGTTTAATGCTCCCCCATAGGAACTTCTGGCTGGCTTGTTGTAACTGGGTGATCAGCCCCATGGGTGGGGTACCTGGTATAACTTGGAATAGATACAGAATGCGTGGCAAAATTGACATTTTGAGTGCTGATACCCTACCGAGCCATGAGATGTTATATTTTCCCCAATTTTCAAGGTCTTTGAGGAGAGACTTAATGAGCTGTGGATAGTTAGATTGAGCCAACGTTGAATACTCCGGTGTAATTTTGACTCCTAGGTAGTCCATACAGCTTGCTTTCCAAGTGAAGTCAAAATTTAATTGTAACAGTTTTTGAAGTGGATGTGGTAAGTTAAGCCCCATCGCTATCGTTTTGGTGGGGTTGATAGTAAGGCCAGAGATGCTACTAAAGAGGTTCAAGATGCGGTATAAATTGGGTAAGGATGTCATCGGCTTAGCAATAGTGAGTAGGATATCGTCAGCATTTATATTCCTCCTTTGCAAGCGTTAAACCAAATATATCTGGGCATTGCCTAATCGCTTGACTGAGGGGCTCCATGCATAGGGCAAACAGAATAGGGGAGAGGGGGCAGCCCTGCCTCGTACCCCTTTGGATGAAAATCGGGTCAGATGTGAAATTCATATACTTAACCTTAGCAGTTGGATTCTGATACATTGCAAAAACATGATTTAGGAAGCTCACAGGAAAATTGAATCAGTGTTTCACGTAGATACACCCAAGATATAGAATGAAATGCTTTTTCAAGGTCCAAGGAGAGGAGCACCATCTGAGTGCCCCCCTCCTTGGCCCTATGTAACAGATTCACCACCCTTCTTACGTTATCACTAGCTTGCCGATTTGGCATGAAGCCTACTTGGTCTTTGTGGATAATGTCAGTGATGAAGGTATTCAATCGGGAGGTGTAAATTTTGGCCAAAATTTTCAAATCTAAGTTGAGCAGGGATATTGGCCTGTAATTTTCAGCTTTAGTGGGATCTTTAGATGGCTTGGGTATGGCGGAAATATATGCACTTAACGTCTCCGGGCAGAAACGATCAAGAGTGCCTATATCTGCATATAAACAGCATAAATGAGGGGCTAAGATTTTTACAAAGGTTTTATAATATTGTGCACTCAGGCCATCAGGGCCTGGTGCTTTAGAATTTTTAAAGCTCTTGATAGCTGATGTGATTTCAGCAATTGATATGGGTTGTGCCAGAAATTCCTGCTGGACATTAGTTAGGGTAGGCAGGGACAAGTTTTGTAGGTAGGCCTTATATTTAATAGGAGATATAGTTTGTACTGGTTTATATAATTTTTGGTAGAATGCCTGAAATCTCATTACTATATCCTGTGGATGGGCAGTGGGGTTTCCCTGTAAATTAACAAGTTTTTGTATAGGTGTGAAGCCAGTTTTGCCTTTCAATTTGTTAGCCAGAAGAGTGTCGGCTTTATTACCTTCTTGATAAAATTTCTGTTTGGTCCACCGTAAATGTTTTTCTGCATCGTTCGTTAGGCACATATTCAATTCCGTCCGTTTTGTTTTCATTTTGTGTGCCGTAGTGGTGGAGGGAGATATTAAGTGGGATTGCTCTAGTGAGCGCAATTCGTTAGTGAGATCTTCTACCAATTTGTTTCTTTGTTTTTTCCGTGAGCTTCCTAACTTCAGAAATATGCCTCTTATATATGCTTTATGTGCTTCCCATATCACCGACATTTTGACATCTTCAGTCATGTTAGTTACAAAATAATTAGACAATTCCTCTTCCAGTTCAGTAACGACATTAGGAATAGCAAGCATTGATTCATTTAGTCTCCACAGTCTCTGATTAGTCTGCACATATATACCTGTAATAGACAATTTGACTGGGGAGTGGTCAGACCAGGAGCAATATAACATGCTAGCGTGAGATACATTACAGAGAAGTTGTTGGGAACAGAGGATATAGTCTATCCTGGAATATGTTTTATTCGGGTGGGAGTAAAAGCTATATTCCCTTCTGAAGGGGTGTCTGTCCCTCCATATGGCTGTAAGGCCGTTATCCAGTATATGAGCTCTGAGGGATTTAGCTGCAGGGTCTGAGGGTAGTTTGGCAGGATCATGTGGGTTATGCCTATCTAAAGTGGGCTGTAGTGCTGCATTAAAATCTCCACCCACGATTACCTGTCCTCGGGCATGTATTGCCAGTGACAAAAAGAATCGCCTGTAAAATTGTGCTTGGTTGGCGTTTGGAGCATAAGCGGAGGCTAATGTAACGGGGGTGTCTTGAAGTTCTCCAGTGATGATTATAAAACGGCCTTGTGGGTCTGCAATTTGTTTAGTAAGGTGGAAACCAATGCTTTTGTGTAAGAGGATCGCCACACCTGCTTGTTTGTGTTCCTGACTAGATAAGTAATGCAATGGGTAATTAGCATGAAAGTACTTAGGGTAGGAGGCCTTACTGAAGTGAGTCTCTTGTATGAATATAATGTGGGCATTCAGTTTAATGTAATATTTTAGGGCAAGAGCCCTCTTTACTGGGCTATTAAAGCCTTTAACATTATGAGATAGGATATTAAGTGCCATGACAGTATTTTCGAACAACATATAAAGTCACCATAACGACCCAATATAGAAACTCAAGTGTAAAAGTAGTTACCACGTCAGATGCCATAACATGTGAAATCAAGTACAGGAAATAACAAGTGAACAGTTTAAACATATAAACAAAATTAACTGCAGTGTTGCCCCAAGGGGCGAGAATGTCAATCGCAAATAGCAAGGCAATAGGAATTGTCAGTGTGGCCGGTCGTTAACCCTCTCCGGATCATTTCCACCTACTAGAGGGGGGGGGGGGGGGAGTATTGAATATCATGGGGTGCAATTTACTGATGTATAGTTACCAGTCAGAGGCAGGTGATGGTGGTTTAGGTGAAAGTGATCTATCATCTGCAGCCTCCGGTCTCTTGGTTCTTTGGGTACTTTGCCAATTCGGTGTGATTGGTAGTCGGGGGGACGGCGCCGTTTGGATTGCTGGAGCTGGGGGTCGCAGTGGTGAGGTCGGGTCTGATGAGGACTGTGCGGGTAGCAGACAGAGCTTTCGCAGAGTTTCTTTCCCAGTGTCCAGATCCCTGATGCTGTATTGTTGGTTTTGGTAGGAGAAGAGTAGACGGAATGGAGACCCCCAGCGGTAGGCAATCTTTTTCTGGTGTAGTGCCGTGGTGATCGGCTTCAGCAGCCGTCTCTTCTGGATCGTGGTGGATGCAAGATCTGCAAAAATTTGGTAGGCATGATCCCCATATTTCAGAGGTGAGGTTGTCCTCGCCGCCATCATGATTGCTTCTTTGGTGGCATAAAAGTGCAAGCGAGCAATGATGTCCCTTGGTGACCCCCCGGGTTTCATCGGGCCTAGTGCTCGGTGGACTCTGTCCATTTCCAAGCGTTGCTCAGGTATGTCCGGGACCAGGGTGGCCAGCAGTTTCGGGATCTCTACGTGTAGGTCTTTAACCATTTCTGGTAGGCCTCGGATCCTAATATTATTTCGCCGTGAGCGAAGTCCTCCAGGCGGTCCATGGTGGACTGAAGGTGGGACAATAAGGTATCAATTTGGATGTCGTGGTCATTAACCCGCCTGATCACCTCATCCAGCTTTTGTTCGACTTGGTCGGTCCGAATGCCCAGGTCTCTAATTTCTCTTGTAAGCTGTTTTGTGATGGTAGTTGTGACCGTGGCTAGTTCCGTCTTGAATCTAGCAAGGAGGTTGGCATCGCTTAATGGCATCAGGCTTTGAGAGGGGATCGAGTCCGATTCGGAAATCAACGATCCCGGGCTATGTGGAGACAAGCCAGTTAGTTGTGACGCCATGTCAGGCTGTGCGGCCTCCATGGCGGCGTTGCGCACTTGTGCCTCATGCATGCAGAAGCCCTTAATGGAGCCTTGAGTCTACTTCTTTTTCGACTTGGCTGATTTAGGCATGTCCAGGTTCTAGTCACACTCACTTGAGACGTCAGTCGGCTTGTAAATCAGAAGTTTGCACCCTTATATTTCCAGAGGGGACCGGAGCAACTCTCAAGCGTGTCCGCTCAGCAGCGCATCACGTGACCAACCATCCAGTATATTATATTTTAATTAGTTTTTCGTGTTACTGTTCCTTTAAAGAGGAGTTGGAGTCCAAGGATTTATGTACCAACTCTATATTTTTAGATTGCACAGAAAGATATTACACTTTAATAGGTGAAGCTTTCTTGAAATTGGGTTTAACCTCCAGCTGACACCGGCCCAATAATCTTTCTGCTCATATTAAACAATTATATTCTATATTGGTTAAATAGCAAATTGGGTATAGTATATAAATACACTTTAATTTAATTAAGAAAAAATACAAACTGATAATGTGCAATAATGATAAAACAGGCAAAACTATGCAGTGCTCTACAACTCTGTATGAGAATTAGGATCAATATAAAAAACTATTATATATACACTATACAACATATATACATTATAATATACAATAGAGCCCACTGGGCAGTAAAACAAAACGTACTTCAGTTCATGTGTCAGATGGGAAATGATTCGAGATCCTGATGCCGCCAGGGGATGTCCAAGAGCAATGGCACCTCCATTAACATTGGTCTTCTCACGATTAAGGCCCAGGGCTTTCTCCACAGCCAGGTACTGGGCAGCAAAAGCCTCATTCACCTAATTCAATAAGAATACTTTTTAATGTTACACCCAGTCAGGAAACTGAACAGGTCTCTAGATGCAAGTTTTAAAGCGAGATTGTCATATATAGGGTAGGACTACACGGAACTTTTTGGTGTGATCTGAAGCGCTGAGACAAAACGAATGCGACGGAAATACGGCAAGAGATAGAAAATTTGGATAAAGTCGCAGCGTTGCTCCGACGCGACTGTCGGATGCAGACGCTGCACACTGTGTCTGCATCAGACAGTCGTGTCACGTTGGACCAACGCTGCAACTTCAGCCGACATTTCTAACTCGTACCTTATTTCCGTCGCATGCGTTTTGTGACAGCGCGTCGGATCGCACCAAAACCGTCAGTGTAGTTCTACCCTTAGGGTCGGAAAAAACCCGACCATCACTAATTGCCACAGTCAGCAGTGCTTGCTGGTCCAACACAGTAGGATTTACATGGAGAGACACTTTTATAATTCCCACAGAGGTGGCACAGTCTATAGGCAGGAGTATTATTCACATTTGTACCTCATCCTATAGAGAGAATGCCTTTTCTGCAATTGAAAGAGTTGTTCACCTTGAGATTAATGTTTAGTAAGTTATACAAAGGCTAATTCTAAATTTTCAATTGTTTGTCATTATTTTGTATAACTTTTAAATGATTTTCCTTCTTCTTCTGACTCTTTCCAGCTTTCAAATCTAAAAGACAAATGCTCTGTAAGGCTACACATTTATTGACATTGCTACTTTTCATTACTCATCTTTCTATTTAGGCCTGTTCTACTCATATTCAAGCCTCTTCCGCAAATCAATGCATGGTTGCTAAGAAAATTTGGACCCTAGAAACAAGATTGCTGATATTGCAAACTAGAGAGCTGTTGAATAAAAAGCTAAATAACTCAAAAACCATAAATAATAACAAATGAGAACCAATTGCAAATTGTCTCGGAAAATCACTTTCTACATCATACTAAAAGTTAACTAAAAGGTGAACAGCCCCTTTAACATATTGCTTTACTTCTCCAGGGCATATTTCATAAACATAAATAGATCATATTGCTCTGGAAAGCTGTACTGCAGCTTCAAACAAGAAGGTATAACTGCAAATGTGAAGATACATTCTGTTTTAATGTCATACATTTTTCTATATAAAGTGGAAATAAAATAAAAATATAATGCAAGTAAATCCTCTCTCGTCTGCAGTCGTGATAAAATTGTCCAGCATTTAGCGGTTTAGTGGTTTTTACCTCTACAAGGTCCATGTCTTGGAGAGTTAATCCTGATTTCTTCAGGGCTTCAGTGATGGCAGGGACTGGCCCTTTAAAATAAAAGGCAAGGGTTAATGTGCTAAAGGATTGTACAGGAGAAAAAGGGTTTTCTATTGTGCAATGCATTTGCTTATATCATATAATTAAACTGCTTTTCTGTATTAATTGGACAGATATCCTAATGTACACAAGAATTATGAAAAACCATGTTGGTATGAATTTCGAACCCTATATTACCATATATTAAGAGCATTCGGATGAATTATGACTTTTAAAAAAACTCATACAACTCATAGGGGCAGATTTATCAAGGGTCGAATTGAAAATTCTATCATGTACTGTCCTTTAAGAAGTCGAATATACCGCCATCTAAAACTTGCCGAATTGGTGTTTTAGCCTATGGTGGACCTCCTACAATTTAGAGTCAATTTGGTGGGCTTTTGAAAAAAAAAAAAAAAATTGGCCGCTCAATCATATTCATCCATTTTTAAAAAAATTGGATTTTTAAATTAAATTTCAATTGGTCGTTTTTTTTTCCAATTTCGAGTTTATGGGAGTTGGTGAGAGTTTTTAGAGAATCCCATAAACTCGAAATTCGACCCTTGATAAATCTGCCCCACAATGATGAGTTTTAATCTCATAATTATTACTTTAAAAAGACGAAATTGTGACTTTAAATCTCATAATGCTGACTTTTAGGGGCATATTTATCAAGGGTCGAATTTGAAAAACTTCGAAAATTCGGATTCAAAAAGATCAACCAAAATTAAGTCAAAGTTTTTTTTTTTTAGCCGAATTTATCTGTTTTCGATAGAATAGGTCCGATAAAATTCAAATTCGATTTTTCAAAGTCCACCAATTGACTACAAATAGGTTCCAGGAGGTCCCCTATAGGCTAAAACAGCAATTCGGCAGGTTTTAGATGGCGAATGGTCGAAGTCGAATTTTTAAAAAGACAGTACATAATAGTTTCTAGACTTGCCTAGTGGGCAAATCTTCATATACCTCGGGCTGCCCTCTCTTTTACCCAATCACAGATTGCCATCAGATTTGACTGAATAACATCTATTCCTTACCAAAGCCCATAATGTTGGGGTCACATCCCGACACATGATAAGCCACTATTCTCACAAGTGGGGTGAGATTGTGCTTGGAAGTTGCTTCTTCACTAGCCAACATCACAACACCGGCTCCGTCAGAAATTCCCTAAAATTCCAATACACAAAAAGTGGTATATTATACAGTGTATTTACAGGTCAGAAAGTAAGTCGGAAAGGAATTAAAGTGATCACTGAACCGAAAAGGTGGCCATATACTGATCAGTCTCAGCCATATCGCTGGGCTTTGCTACTTGTGCCTTTAGGAAATAGTCTCCCACTACATAAATCTACTGACATGGAAGGTCTATGGCACACTAAAAACAACAAAATACAAGTATGGGACTGGTTATCCAGAATGCTCGGGACCTGGGGTTGTCCAGATAACAGATCTTTCCATAATTTGGATCTTCATACCTTAAGTCTACTGAAAATCATGTAAACATTAAATAAACCCAATAGGCTGGTCTTGCCTCCAATAAGGATTAATTATATCTTAGTTGGGATCAAGTAAATCTACTGTTTTATTATTGCTGAGCAAAAGGAAATCTGCAGTTACAATAATGAAAACACCTGACTAGTTGCTATGGGTTACTGTATGGGGTCAACATCTCCTATTTTAACATATAAAGGCCAAAAAATTTGTGAGTGCATACAGAAGTAATTGGAATACCATAGACGAAGAGCAGCAGCAATACACATAAATTCTAATAAATAAAAGTTGTGTCCAAATTAAAAGGATAAGTAAACCTTAAAATAAGTGAATGTAAAATTGATGAGGGGCTATTCTAAGCACTTTTGCAATGTACATTCATTAATGTATTTTTAATTCCAAGATATTAAAGGATACACGTACTGTTAATATGAATGAATTGTTACAACAGCGCCACCTGCTGGTCAGTTTCCCACCACTCTGACCACCAAGTAGTCAAGGAAGTTGTCAGGAGAAAGAAAGAGGCTGCTCTGATGTTCTTCTGCTTAGGAAAGATTTGAAAAAGATTTTGAATTTTTCTCCTAAGCAGAAGAACATCAGAGCAGCCTCTTTCTTACTCCTGACAACTTCCTTGACTACTTGGTGGTCAGACTGGTGAGAAACTGACCAGCAGGTGGTGCCGATATAACAAAATTGATTCATATTAACAGTACATGTATCCCTTAATATCTTGGAATTAAAAAATAAATAATGAATGTACAATGTAAAAGTGCTTAGAATAGCCCCTTATTTATTTTACATTCACTTATTTTTAAGGTTTACTTATCCTTTAAGAAGATGAAATTCCAAGTGGTTTCTTACCGACGCGTTTCCTGCAGTCACAATGCCGTCCTTCTTGAACACAGAGGGGAGCTTGGCCATCTGTTCCAGTGTAGTTTGTGGCCTGGGGTGCTCGTCCAGTTCCATTTTGATAGGGCCTTTCCTTGATTTTAGTTCAATAGGAGCCATCTCAGCAGCAAAATATCCAGAATCCTGAGCTGAAGAGAACACAATGAAGAGTGGGCATAAGATTTCTAGTTCTACAATTGCTCCGGGAATGTAAAGGTTCCTGCAGATATTGTGGAGACTAATTTAGAAGACTGATACAAAGTAGTTACTACGGAGTGGTTCATCATAAGAATTCACTACATTATAGAATGGTCAATTTTATGCAACTTTTTAATTGGTCTTCATTGTTTATTTATTTATTTTTAGTTATTTGCCTTCTTCTTCCGATTCTTCTCTGCTTTCAAACGGGGTCACTGACCCCATCTAAAAACAAATGGTCTGTAAGGCTACACATTTAGAGGCACATTTATCAAAGGTCGAATTTAAGCAAGATTTTAAAAACTCCCCTAAACTGCCATAAATTGTTTTGAAAAAAAATTCGTTAGTATACAAAAAAAAAACACGACAAATTAAACTTTGAAATAGCCAAGTCTTTATTAAGAAATAACTTACCGAAACTACACTTGCGCTCCTATTCAGAAAAGGCGACCCATCGTGCAGCTCTCGATTTCTCCTCCCCGCTTTCCTTAGATAGCAAGGGAGGAGAAATCGATCGCCGCACGATAGATCATTGCCCCGTCACCTTATCTGAAGAGGAGCTCAGAGCTCAAGCAGAGTTTTCATAAGTAATTTCTTAATAAAGACTTAGCGATTTCAAAGTCTAGTCTTTGTGGGGTTTTTTCGTTGTATACGAACGAATTTTTTTTTAAAAAAAAAAAACAACAACAACAATTTGATGTTACTGGTCCTTTAAGGATAAAAGCATACAGGTTTGATTTTTGTTTTTAAAACGCCAGTAGAGAAAACCCGATTTGCTGCCTTTTGCCCTGTGTGTATACAGACAGGCAGGGGATTGGCTTGCCAGGGCAAAACACAGAAGATCCCGGCACAAAAACACTGAATTGTGCATTTTTTGCAATTGTGTATGTTACACATAGGGGCAGATTTAGTAAGGGCTGAATTGAAAATTAGAGAATTCTTTTTTATGGTCAAAACTTTTGATTGATTTTTTTTAAATTAAATAACCCCCCCCCAATTGAATTTCGAGTATATTCGAATTTATTCGAGTTACAAAAAAAATTCACATGATTTTGAAATTTGAGCTTTGATAAATGTGCCTCATTGTGATACCTGTACTATCATACAAAACAATATTTGGAACATGTATCGTGGCCTACCAATCCCATTATTGCTGTCCAGTTATAACTGGGCTGAGGAATCTTATGTGTTGATCTACCATATCCGCTGCTGTATGGTCCATGGCAGATGAGGAATTGGAAAAGAGCTGCAGTTCCTCTTCACTTCACGATCATTTGGGCTGTCTGACAAAACGATTGCTCTCTGTAGGAGTAAAGTTTCTAAAGGAGCAAGAAACTTACCAGCTTTCCACCTCTGCTGTGTCTGGAAGGAGTATTTGTCACAGTCTTCCCTGGTGATGCCATATTTTGCCCCTAGATTCTCAGCAGTGATTGCCATGGGGGTCTTGATCAGAGAGTCGGTTAGCCCTGCCCACAAAGTGTCTTCCATCTAAAATAAGAAGTAAATTATGTGTAAATTCTAGATAAAAATGCCCAATTCAACTAAACAAAATATTGATGGAGAGACTTCACCATTGTATAAATGGATTTATGTATAATAGTATATAGTAATAGACGTCACTATTGTATAAATGGATTTGTGCAGAAGAACTCCACAGATCATCATATAGCATACAAAGTTTTTATTTTGGTGTGTAGATACAGCTCAGGTCATTTTGCCTGGTCATGTGCTTTCAGAAAGAGCCAGCACTTTAGGATGGAACTGCTTTAGATCTACCAGGCAGCTGTTATCTTGTGTTGGGGAGCTGCTATCTGGTTACCTTCCCATTGTTCTGTTAGGCTGCTGCGCGGGGGGGGGGGGGTGATATCACTCCAATTTGCAGTACAGCAGTAAAAAATGACTGAAGTTTATCAGAGCACAAGTCACATGACTTGGAGCACCTGGGAAACTTGACAATATGTCTAGCCCCATGTCAGATTTTAAAAGTTAAATATAAAATAATCTATTTGCTCTTTTGAGAAACGGATTTCAGTGCAGAATTGTGGTGGAGCAGCACTATTAACTGATGTGTTTTGAATTTTTTTTCCCCATGACAGTATCTCTTTAAATAGGGCAACAACACCCTGAAAAAACAGTTTGGGGGCATTCATTTGGAGTTGAGAGTAGGTAACAAAGAATCCAGATTAATGTACAGTAAAGCAGAGGGACAGTGTTGGCTATAACCTGGTTACTTGCCATATAAACAACCCATGCAAAAAAAAAACAAAAAAACCCACCTTAATGTCTGCTCCCAGCTTGGTACCAAAGCGGATGTTCCGCACAGCATAGGGTGATTGGCTCATGTTCTCCGATCCTCCACACATTACAATCTCGGATTCCCTGAGGCCAATTTCCTGAGAAATGACAAAAATGCATGCAGCCCATATTACTAATATCAGCAATCCCTTTATCTGCAATGGAATCTGCCTCAGAATGAGCTGCCCATGGGCAGTGTCCCAAAGTCAGTTCCAAATTACGCCAAGAGCAAACACATTATAAAAAAAAAATTGCATTTTTGCCAACCAAAAAGTCTAATTATATTGTTATAATACACAGAAGCCATGAATAACCTGTAAATATATCCCTATAAACGGTGAGTACTGATGTCATCTGTTATAAAGAGTAATGATGTCATCAGTTATAAACGGTGAGTAGTGATGTCATCTGTTATAAAGAGTAATGATGTCATCAGTTATAAACGGTGAGTAGTGATGTCATTTGTCACATGACTCACTAAAACGCGTGTATTATAATAAATAAAGTACCCCTTGTTGGAAAATATGAAGATATTATAAGTCCCGAGGAGTTTCATGACCTGTATAAAAGCACTCGACCTTCAGCCTCATGTTTGTATATGGTCATGAAACTCCTCGTGACTTATAATATAAAAAAGTCATGAATCTCTTGTAAATTATATCCGTATAAACGGTGAGTTCTGATGTCATTTCTGTTACATGACTCATTGAAACTTGTGTATTATAATAAATAAAGTACCCCCAGTTGCAAAATATGAGGATATTAGAAGTTACCTCGGAGTTCCATGACCTGTATAAAAAATGTTTTAATATGGTCATGAAACTCCTTGGTAACTTATAATATCCTTATAATTTACAAGAGGGGGTACTTTATTCACTATATTATGTCCAGTGTCTCTAGCTACAGGGCCAAAAATGGCATTTTCTTGGCTTTACCTCTGCTTGCCAACCATAGGGACCACTAGCCTATTCCACCCACCAGGAGCTGCAATAGTTTCTGAGTCAATCTTATCTCGGTCCAATCAGAACCACAGGCATTATTTTTATTGTACTGAGTATGCATACACACAGGCAACCCACACTGATTATATCAATCATTTAGTGACATTGCTTTGAGTTTTGTCTACAAGAAACTGCCCAAGTAGAGCCTCAGGAGACAAAATACAGTCCATGTGCAGGTTTCTGCATTAACTTCCTAAACAGAAATAAAATGTCACCATGTAAAAAAAGCTTCTGCATATAAATGTTTATTAATTCATGACCTCAGTGAAAAAAATATGATATGAAATGTACTGTTACCTGACATCCATTGACAATTGACTGGAATCCAGACCCACAGAGTCTGTTGACTGTAAGTGCGGGTACAGGGATCGGGACACCTGCCCGCAGACCCACATGCCTGGCCAGGTAGATGGCATCGGAAGAAGTCTGCAAATCAAATGAAATATTGCTATAAAGTACTTGCCGGAGGTTCATATACTGTACTACAAAGTATTTGTAAATTAAAGGGGTTGTTCACTTTCAAACAACGCATTTGCAAATCGATCAACTAAATGTTGCAAAATTGTAACCGTTTACAATCTGCAGCTGAATTACTGAGCTATATATATGTGCTACTGGAATATATGTGCTTGATGACAAGGGTATATTGGGATGTAGAGCCTATATACAGGTATGGGATTGGTTATACAGAATGCTCCGCGTTTCCTGGATAAAAAAATCTTTCTGTAATTTGGATCTTCACCCCCTTAAATCTGCTAGAAAATCATGTAAACATTAAATAAACCCAATAGGCTGGTTTTGCCTCCAATAAGGATTAATTATAATTATATCTTAGTTGGGATCAAGCACAAGGTACTGTTTTACTATTACACAGAAAAAAGTAATAATTTTTAAGAATTTGGATAACATGGAGTCTATGGGAGAAAGACTTTCCGTAATTTGGAGCTTTCTGTATAACTGGTTTCTGTAGAACAGATCCCATTGGTTATTGGCTATGATTAAAAGAAGCGTACCTGAGCAACGTTGCCAAATATGACGCTATCCACGAGCTCAGGGGACACCTTCCCAGCTGCAAGCGCGGCCTTTGCTGCAATTTCACCCAGATCAGTCGCCGTGTGGTCTTTTAACAGTCCCCCATATGTACCGAAGGGGGTTCTTTTGGCACCAACAATAAAAATTCCTAGTAAAAATAAATTCCTTATATAAGTCATATCAGTGCATTCCCATTTATCAACTCTCATATTTGCATTTCATATGTTAAGCCTACATATCCCAGTCTTGTGTAATACAGACAATATTTTCTGTTGTCCTTACACATAGCGGATATTCTTCCGGCTGGTATGCTTTGGATACCGGTTAGTGTGGCTCTCTAGAGACCATGAAAATACTACATTTTAAGCAGTTATCAGGAATGGATAGGTAACATACAGTAACTAGGTGGGTGACTTTGGCAGAAAATCCCGGCACACTGTATACTGATCGTATGAATAAAACCTGGCAGAGAACACATCAAATCTGGAGTGTTTTTACCACTTTGCACAGAGACCGACAATTCGGTAGGATTATTTATCAAAGGTTTAGTGTTAAGAGTTTTTTTTACCTCGAATGGTATCTTATTTAATAAAAAACTTGAACGTCTAACATTCGGTCAAATAGGAACGACCTGAAAAGTTGAATCAATTTTGAATCGAGTTTTCCTCCGAAAAAAAAAAAAAAAATCGAATGTCAGGAAGGTTAACATCTTTAAAGGAACAGTAACACCAAAAAATGAAAGTGTTTTAAAGTAATGAAAATTCCATGTAGTGTTGCCCTGCACTGGTAAAACTGATGTGTTTGCTTCAGAAACACTACTATAGTTCATACAAGCTGCTGTGTAGCAATGGCACAGGTTAAATAGTGGATAACAGATAACATTATGTTCTACAGTTATCTGCGGTGTAACTTAGCCTTTTCTCCTTAGAATGGCTGCCCCCATGGCTAGACAGTAGCTTGTTTATATAAATTATAGTAGTACTTATCTGTTATCTATTGTGTATCTTGTGCTTGAATGGCTGCCCCCATGGCTACACAGCAGCTTGTTTATATAAACTATAGTAGTACTTCTCTGTTATCTATTGTGTATCTTGTGCTTGAATGGCTGCCCCCATGGCTACACAGCAGCTTGTTTATATAAATTATAGTAGTACTTCTCTGTTATCTACTGTGTATCCTTTGCTTGAATGGCTGCCCCCATGGCTACACAGCAGCTTGTTTATATAAACTATATTAGTACTTCTCTGTTATCTACTGTGTATCCTTTGCTTGAATGGCTGCCCCCATGTCTACACAGCAGCTTGTTTATATAAACTATAGTAGTACTTCTCTGTTATCTACTGTGTATCCTTTGCTTGAATGGCTGCCCCCATGGCTACACAGTAGCTTGTTTATATAAACTATAGTAGTACTTATCTGTTATCTACTGTGTATCCTGTGCTTGAATGGCTGCCCCCATGGCTACACAGCAGCTTGTTTATATAAACTATAGTAGTACTTATCTGTTATCTACTGTGTATCCTGTGCTTGAATGGCTGCCCCCATGGCTACACAGCAGCTTGTTTATATAAACTATAGTAGTACTTATCTGTTATCTACTGTGTATCCTGTGCTTGAATGGCTGCTCCATGGCTACACAGTAGCTTGTTTATATAAACTATAGTAGTGTTTCTGAAGCAAACACAGCAGTTTTACCAGTGCAGGGCAACACTGTATTATATTTGTATTACTTTATGGTCAAAACTGTCAAATTCAACTAGATAAAAAAATCTAATTACATTTTCGAGATTTATCATACTCTGGCACTTCAAGAACTCGAATTCGACTATTCACCACCTTAAAACCTGCCGAATTACTGTTTAAGTCAATGGGACGGGTCCAGGGATCAATTCTGAGTTGTTCGAAGCCTTCCAGACATTAGAGGTTTTTTTGGAGAATCGAGTTGATTCCATTCATCGGAGTTTTAAAAATTTTATTTATTTTTTAAATAAATTTCGATTGAATTTCAAATTTATGGGAGTTTTTAAAAACTTACATGAATTTAAATTTGACCTGTGATAAATCAGCCTGTAACACCTGTCTGTACTTACACACTCACACTTATCAGTGAATGAAATTCTTCCTTCAGTGCTGAATCAATACAGGTAATAGTCCAACTTGCACTTCCAAAGGTTAGAGCAGCTCACAAGGAATACGTGTTTTATTCCCCTTATTTATTTTATGTCTTCGCAGAAAGAAATGGAAGTGAGTAAATGTCCACTATTTTGGAGCAGATCTATAAAGAATTTCGAATTTGAAAAACGTCGAAATTTAAATTCAAAAAGAACAACTGAAATTAAATGGAAGGATTTCTTTTACTGAATAGGTCCGTTTTCGATCAAATTTGAATCGTATGAACAAAGTAATTGCCCATTTGAATCATAAAATTCGAAGTTTTCCCTCCAAAAAATTTGATTTTTCAAAGTAGACTCCAAATGTGTTCTAGGAGGTCCCCCATAGGCTAAAGCAGCAATTCAGCAGGTTTTAGATGGCGAATGGTAGAAGGAGAATTTTTAAAGAGACTGTACATGATAAATTTCAAAATTCTAATTCTCTAATTTTTTTTCAAATTTAAATCGAATTTGAACTATTCCCTGGTCGAAGTACACAAAAATTAACTCGAAATCCAATTTTTTTGGAGCTCCCTATAGATGTTCACTGGTCCGTTTCAAATGAGGGTGGGCGTGTTCTAACGGTCCCTGCCAGAAACACAGTAGATGGGGGAACAGCCAATCACAGCCCTGCAGTCACACAAGCACAGACAGCCTTCAGTTCCCTATCAGGTCCTGCTAGCTGCTGATTGGTTCCTGTCCTACAGTGCAGTGAGCTGAGAGCTGCTGGGAATTCAGGGAGCAGGAAGTGGAAGAGAAGGATTATTAGGGTTTTTGTAGAAATAATCAATAAATCAGCCTGAAATGCTACTTTTTTTTTTTTTTCTTTTTTTTTTTTTACACAAAATGTCTTCAGTAAAAAAAAAAAAGAGAGACTCTGGGTGCAAGCAGAAATTCCTGGTACCAACCACCCAGTAAATTATACGTGGAGTGAAGAAGCGGGTATCCCTTAAAGAGCTCAGCATTACACCTTATTCGCACTACACAAAGTTTCAGGGTAGGTGTGTTGCCCAATCCCTTCCTTCTGTTACGATTAATTATATCTATGATCAAGTAGAAGCTACGGTTTTATTATTACACAGAAAAAGGAAATCATGAGTTATTTGATAATAATGGAGTCTATGGGGGATGGATTTCCGTAATTTGGAGCTTTCTGGATAGCGGGTTTCTGGATAACAGATCCCATACCAGTACTGTAGGCTGGACCTCCAGTATATTCTGTCTTTAAATAAATGGCTGCCGCTGTATGTAGAACGGTCAGAAACCCTCTGCATTCAAACAGCAGAATCTGCCCTTGGTCTCAGCTATGTACTAAGTGCATCTATGTATTTAATATGCACCCGGTCACATGGGTCAGTATAATAATAATAAAATATATATATATATATATATATATATATATATATATATATATATATATATATATATATATATATATATATATATATATATATATATATATATATATATATATATATATATATATAATACACAAAAGCCATGAATATCCTGTAAATTATATCCTTATAAACGGTGAGTTCTGATGTCATCAGTTATAAACGGTGAGTTCTGATGTCATTTCTGTCACATGACTCACTTAAATGTGTGTATTATAATAAATAAAGTACCCCAGTTGCAAAATATGAGGATATTAGAAGTTACTTCGGAGTTCCATGACCTGTATATGGTCATGAAACTCCTCGGTAGCTTATAATATCCTTATATTTTACAAGATGGGGTACTTTATTCACTATATATATATACATACACCCAACAGGTATCAGCTGTGCTTTTCACTCATCAGTTGACTTAAGGTGCCCATAAACTGAGAGATCCGCTCGTTTGGCAATGTTGCTAAATGAGCGGATCTCTCCCCGATATGGCCACCTTGAGGTGGGCAATATCGGGCTGATCCGATCATGGGCCCAACGATCAGATACTAACGATGGCTAACGGGCGGTCGGATCACAGGACTGCATCAACGAACAGATGCGCTCCACGATCAGACAGGATTTTGGATTTGGCCGAACCCCCGAATCCTATACGAAAGATTCGGCCGAATACCAAACTGAATCCTTATTTGCATGTGCAAATTAGGGGTGGGAAGGAAACCATTTTTTACTTCCTTGTTTAGTGATAAAAAAAGTCACATGATTTCATTTCCCACCCCTAATTTGCATGAAAAAGGCCGAATCCTGCAGAAAAAAGGCTGAATCCCGAACCGAAACCTTTTTTTGGTGTTACTGTTCTTTTAAATACATTCCAAGTACTGCTGGCTAGGCATAGGAAGAGACCATTAGGTGAACAGGTAAGTACCCCTGGGATAAGTTAGAGGAGGACCCGCTCAGGGGACAGTAAGAGAGAAGCTCATTCTGCAGTTTTGAGGATCCTTAAAGGGGTGGTTCACCTTTAAGTATGTTAAAGGAACTTTTCAATTGGTGTTAATTATTTTTATCTCTTATGGTTTTTGAATGGTTTGCTTTTTTCTTCTGAAGCTTTCAAAAGAGGGGTCACCGACCCAGCAGACAAAACTTTGCGTTATCTTTCTATGTAGCCCTTCTCTTATTCATATGCCAGTCTCTCACTACAACCACTGCTCGGTTGCTAAGGTCATTTCGACCCTAGCAACAGATATCCGCTGGAGTTATAAACTAGAGAGTTAAAGAAGAAACACACAGAAAATAAAAAAGTGAAGACCAATTGCAGTTGACAAGTTCCAGGCCACACTAAAAGTGAATTGTCAGGTGAACAACAAGCCCTTCAAACTTTTGCTGGGGACCAACTAAGACACAGAGTGAATGGATCATGTAAAGCTGATTTTGTAGCCCTCTAACAGCTGCCAATGGAGGGCCGGCCTGTCCTTCCGGTTTGTGTAGAGCTCAAGCTCAGTCCTATTGTCAGCAGCAGCAGGTGAGGCACACAGGCAGCCATATGTATGTAGGACCAATCTTACCTCTAAGCAGGGCCATGGTGCGTTGTTCCTGTCACACTCACAAGAGAAGGTCACTCAGCATTAAGCTGCACTGCCCTCTCTTAACTCCAGCTATAGCCACGCCCCGAACACGCCCTCTCTCCCTAATACGGACACGAATTCCCGCCCACTCCCCTTGCCTATCTCATTGCCTCACGCCGTGCTCCACCCACTTCACCGTATACGGTCATATTCCCTACCTCGCGGTATCGGCTCACGCCTTCTTGTCCGCTCTCTGTGCTGTGACCATGTCCCACTAATTACAAGCGCGTCCCTCCCATTCCAACCTTTCCCCTACTTTCTATTTAGATCCCTTTCAGCAATCCCATCACCACCCGCGCTCCACTTCCCGTCCAATCACAGGACGAGTTGATTCTTCCGGAGTTCCAGCAGCACTCGCGGGCGACTTCCCGCGCAATTTCATTTCCTTCAAATGTGGCTACCCTGGGGTCTTGTCGGTAGCTGAAGTGACCGCGCTTGTCTAGGCCACAGCTCCGCGGGTTAATGGAGATTAGACACAGGCAGTATAGAGAGGGTAATGGCGGGCCGGGGATACGTTTGACGGAGGTTTGGGGGCAGAGATGATACGCGGGTCTGTTATGGAGCATCGCCTTCCCTGTTGGCAGCCGAGGTGTATTCTGGGAGATGTAGTTTTCTAGCAGCGTGTGTGACATTGAGTTTTTACTGGGTAACCCAGGGAGGAGGAGGAATGGCTGCTTTGACCTCTATTTAGATCTAATGAGGCTACAAATACAAAGGCCATTAATTGGTGATATCTGCCCTGTGGCCTTCTGTAGTCTGAGGGAATGGGGAGTTACAGTTTAACAGCCAGAGGGGTTTGATCACCTTTGATATAACACTGTGATCTTCTGTGACAATTTGTAATTGGTTTTCATTTTTTATTATTTGTGTTTTTGAGTTCAGTCTTTTATTCAGCAGCTGTAAAGTTTGCAATTTCAGCCATCTGGTTGCTAGGGTCCAAATTCCCCTAGCAACCCTGCATTGATTTGAATAAGAGACTGGAATATGAATAGGAGAGGCCTGAATAGAAAGTACTAATAGAAAGTAGCAATGATAATAGATTTGTAGCCATACAGAGCATTTGTTTTTCAGCTGGGGGTCAGCGACCCTCATTTGAAAGCTGGAAAGAGTCGGATGAAGAAGGCAAATAATTAAAAACCAATTGAAAAGTTGCTTTGCATTGGCCATTCTATAAAATACTTAATTTAAAGGTGAACTACCCCTTCAGAAAGTCTCTTGGCCAATTTAGATGTCCGATTTTGAGGAGAGGGACACTTCATTAGGCAGATGGTCAGTTGCGGGTCTCACTCTCCTGTATTGGACTCTTTGTTCTTCTAAGAAGACTCTGTGTTCAGACAACAATCCTGCAGATTTGTGTGACCCAGAAGTCTTGTCCCCCGGAGCTTTATGGCTGGTGAGTATGGCATTGCCATAAATGTTCTCTGTCTCTCTCAGTAGTACACGGGCAACTGACAGTGGAACTATAAGTATCACGTTGGCTTCTGGTCAGGGATGACTAGCCCACTGCGCAATCTGACTTCATTTGAAGCACAAGGAAGAAATAGTGCTGCTTAATAGTCTGAGCCCAGAACCACCTGCCTGATTAATATACTTCTGTGTATTTGCTAATTCAAGTGCTGTACGTCAGGGATAGAGATGTGCTACTGCCCATACACTGGCTAATCTACATAGTAACATAGTAAGTAAGGTTGAAAAAAGACACATGTCCATCGAGTTCAACCTTTTTTTTTTTTTTTTTTGTTTATTAACTACCTATCTGCCAGTTGATCCAGAGGAAGGCCTTCTGAAGCCTCTCCAATTTGCCTTAGAGGGGGAAAATCAGTGAGGGGGAGGTAAAAAGAGAGCCGTGCACAAAGTTTTATGACGAAAGTCCCAGGATTTTAAGGATTTGGATTCGGTTGATGTGAGTATGTATTTAAGATGCAGACTGAAAAAAAAAAAAAAAAAAAGCTGAGGTGCTTTAGGTTATCGGTACGAAGCAGACTTCTGGTTCCAAAATCCAAGTGGATGAAACCTTACCTATTAAAGCTGTTTTGGGGGGAATTAGACATTATAATTTGTTTTTACTCCTACCTTAAAGCTACAGCTTTATAAATTCCAAGGCAGTGTTACTGTACACCATACAGAGTGACTAATGATTTCCTATGCAGTCTGACAGCAAATAAAGTGCAGACATGAAGTCCTGAGCACACCATTAGCTTTACCTTTATCCTTTTCTGTGTATTTAAGTGACACAAATTGACATTGATATAAATTACAGAATATTCATGGCTCTTGTGTACTATAAGGATATTAAAGATTCAAAGTTTTATTGTCATATGTACAGAGTACACAGTACAGTGACATTGTTACTTGAATGCTACACAAGAGCCATTATATTATACACAAGCCATCACTATCCTCTAAATGGGATCCTTAGAAATTCCTAGTGATGTCATCAGTTATAAGTGTTTAGTGATGTAATTTTGGCACATGAGAAGTAACCTTGGTGTTCCATGACCTGTATTAAAAGAAGCATGTGTTTATGGGACTCCCTGGTGACTGCTTGGTTATGTTTTTGTCTCTGTTAGCAGGGCACAAGGTAAGTGTAGCTGTCTATGTGATTTATATCATGCCTAGTTCTGTGTATGTGATTTATATCATGCCTAGATCAGCAGTGTTTAATATGTTTTTCTGTTCCATTATGAATTGCTGATAACAAACCAGCAAAGTCGCTTCCAGAACTGACTGTGATGTGACTATTCATTGTATTATTTTTTTCTCTCTCCAGGGCTGCTGATCCTGCTTAGAAGAGGTCTGTTATTTAAAGGGAAATGGGGATATAAAATAAAGACCCCTGTTATATGGACTCCCTGTGTCACTCTCCTGTTACCAGACATTTACAGAAATTGTGATCCAATCCTTCCTCCTGGTTGACATCAATCCCGTCTGATTTATTGAGTCCAGCCCTGCAAGGTATCCACTTATCAGTTAATAAAAGTGTTAATAAAAACATATCAACTGCACACTGTTACAGCACTTTCTCTTGCACTTGTCTCTGATGACTGTGTATTTAATGGAATTACTCTGTAGAGCGCTGGTAACTTGCAAAAGTCTAGCTGTCCTTGAATTATATTTCCCACAAACAGACAAAGGTCTGCAGGGCCACTGGTTAGCCAAGACTGGTATAACATTGTTTTCCTTAACTTGCTCTGCAGGAATCCATTCTGTTTGTAGTTCCTTTAGTTATTCTCTTATCTGACCCTGGCTGAAATGCTGCAGTTGCTGCTGTGATTCTCTAAAACAGTGTCAGTACAAGAAAAGCATTATGGGCAGCATTGGGGGTTTATGGGTGATTAGAGTTAAACCTGACATTACTAGTTGTGTCATCTGGAGAGGTAAAGGCACTACCATTGCACTCTGGAGCACATTCACTGCACTATTACAAGCCAGTCTGATGGGAAATTCTGGTTTTAGCAGAGAACACAACCTGCCTGAAAGTGTAATGTACAATAATCCTTCCCTGTATGTACATTGGCATCAGTTTCTATGCTGTACTGTGTATTCGCACCAATACTGGCTATGAAGTTTAGTGGGGGCTGGGAACTGGCTGCTAAACATATCACTGGGGGTGATTGGGGAGTTCTATAAAGTGGATAAGAAACATTTTCCTTATTTGAGCAGAATAATTCTCCTGAACTGACAACTGTAAATCTGTATTAACTATATATTTTTTTTTCTACATAAATAGGTTAGTTATCAAATATGACGAGACTGTGGCGTAACTAGAGGGTAAAACCCACTCGTGTCCTATGACTTTTCTTCCTGTCCTACAGTTCATTTTAACCCACCCCCCTCTTTAGGAACTTCCAGTTCTCCTGATCCTAATCTGCTTTGATTCCAAGAGAATATTGGTTCTTGATGGATACATTCGGGCAGTTCCAGGCCCCCCATATACCAGCAGATATAAAATGCTGACAGATTAAGCTTATTGGGCATTGGATGGGGCCCTCAGACGGCTTACCCAATCAATAGTCGGCCAGATGTTGATCGGTCAGGTTCAAAAATGTCGTCTTGAGGACTGCATCGGTTCATTGATGTGGTCCTCCATCTGACCACCTGTATTCTCCTCGTTGTGATCTGCTTGTAGGGCCCACTATCTGACCAGCCCAATATCACCCACTTAAAGGTGGTCATATCGGGGAGAGATCTGCTCGTTTGGCCAGATGAAGGTAATGCTGAAGAGAGTTAGAGATACTGACACCAGAAATTAAACCTTTTTTTTTATTTTTTTTTTTACATCTATCATAAAATGTACTTTTCATGCTACTTATAATGTTGCCATAAAGTATTTGCCCAGTGCTTTTACATTAAAATGTAATGTAAAACATTGATTGCCCCATGTTCCAGTATGAGGGGGCTGCCATATTTGTGCAGTGGGAGTCCGTTTGCATTAGAAACACTAACTGACAGGCTGAGATGGGACAGTCAGGTTGGCAAAACAGTTAGGTATAGGGACTTCAACTAAAAATTACTTACAAAAACAAACCTCTCTGCAAACAATCAGCATGAGACCAGGGGTGTCCAAACTTTTGGCTTCCCTGGGCCTCATTGGAAGAAGAAAAATGTTCTGGGGCCACACTCGAAATACACACAAACACTAACGCTAACTTGATTTATTTTATTGTAAAAGAAAAGAGGGTATCGTAAACCTAGTGGGATTTTTGTCATTGTGTTTGAGAAACTAATGTATCAATATCTGGTTGAATGAAAGTTGTTGCAATTCTTAGTGAATTCTCAAGGTGCTCATCAGATAATTTGGTTGTAATGTTACTCTTCGGAGGTTATTCATAAAAGTCCAAATTTATCTCAATATTTTCTACTACAAACTTCAATCAAATCTGCTCAGGTTTTTTGTGCGTATTCATTATATTTTCCTGAAATTTTGCTTTGTGGGGGAAAAAAAATAGAAAACTCCACTGTTTGCCTGAAAACTTTGGGGTATTGCACGAAATTCAGCGCACATCAAAAAATCATTAAGACTTCTCCCATTGACTTATATGTAACCTTGACAGGTTTGAGATGCCAGATTTTCTGATTCAGACTTTTTCATCCTCGGGGTTTTTCAAAAGTCTGATTTCATACAAAAATTCGAAGTTTAGTAAATAACCCCCCAAGTGTGTTCATTCTTGAAAAAAAGTTGTTTACAAATGTAGGCGCTGCATATATCCTTAGCTTAGCGGGCGATGCTGCTGTAGAATGCTTACTTGCCTTTGTAAGTAACTGAACGCTCACTTGTTAACCGCTTTTCCTGCTCTAGGAAGCCTCGTACTCCATGTTAGATTGAAACCACGTATACACACAATTAGTGACCGTGTACAAACACTCTGTGCGTGACATTGCAACATGATGTTTCCTGGATTGTCTGAAGTTCAAGCTGAGCCGCATTCATATCCATCCTGGGCCAAATGCCGCCCTCACTCGCGCAGGTTGGACACCCCTGACCTATAGGTAACTTTTAATGTACATTCATATTTTGAAAAGTAGTTTTTTAGTGTCCGTATCTCTTTAAGAGTTACAGATTGCCTGTTAGGGACATATTTATGAAAGGGTAAAAGGGCAGTTGGTCACAGTTCACTAGAGTAGAACTCCACCACTCCATTCACTTGTGTAGGATATTCCTATTTCTTCTTTTGTCACCTGCAGCAAACTGATATGGGCTGAGATACAGCAGCTGAATGTATTGAATCACATTAAATTCTGCCGTTTTCAGTCTACTGTGTGTCCGCTCTGCTCCATCCCGGTATGACCAAAAAGTTCTGAGATGTAAAACGTTTGCATCCCTTCCCATTTCCAGCACTGGGTAAAATCTTCTAATCCCATTTGCCACCCCATATTTTACCTCCTTATTTTTAGGGCAACAAAAGGGCAATCTGTTGGGTCTAAGGTTGCCACCTTTTCAGAAAATTTCTACCGGCCGGTGGTGAGGGTGGGAACAAAAGTGACATAAGAGGGGGTGGAGCCATGTTGCAATATGGCCAGAAGGCAGAGAAAAGGTAAGTTTCGAGCAGAGGGCAAAAGGCTTTTATTAAAGGGGTGGTTCACCTTTAAAGTAACTTTTATTATGTCATAGAACAACCTATTCTAAGTAACTTTTCAATTGGTTTTCATTTTTTTTTATAGTTTTTTGTCTTCTGATTCTTTGCAGCTTTCAAATGGGTGTTGCTGACCCCTTCTAAAAAAAACAAAACAAACACTCTATAAGGCTACAAATGTATTGTTATTGTTACATTTTATTACTCATCTTTCTATTCAGGCCTCTCCTATTCATATTCCAGTCTCTTATTCAAATGAATGCATGGTTGCTAGGGGAATTTGTACCCTAGTTCCCAGATTGCTTGAAATGCAAATTGAAGAGCTGCTAAATAACTCAAAAACCTTCAATAATAAAAAAAAAATTAAAACCAAAAGCAAATTATCTCAGAATATCCCTCTACATCATACAAAAAGTTATCTCAAATGTGAACTACCCCTTTAAGGGTATTACAAATTTACCGGCAACTAAATTTGTTATCCCGGCCGTGGTGGGGGGGAGTGGATTATGTAGCACAGACCATCCACAAACATTGAGTGCATAGGCCACATCCAAATGATTAAAAGGGGGTTTATAATATGGGATAATGTTATCGCTGTCTCACAAGTTTTACAGATGGATCTGCTCTAAGTATCTTTCCAGTTGGTCTTTTTTATTTATTATATATATAACTAGATAGGTGCACTCCGACAGGTGCACATCATTACAGGTCCTGCCTCACGTAACCCGAAACCCTGTCTGTAATGATGTAAGACTGGGAACAGTTAAAGCCTATTTGCCTTTAGCGCTGTCCATCAGACCGGAGGTCCTGAATGCTCCGCCCCCTTCCAGCAGAGACTATACATTGGTCTTTCCAGCACTAGATTTGAATGTGACAAGCGTGCACTCATAGCGCACACAGCGAACACAGTACAGGTCGGAGTGCCGAAAGAGTGGAGGTCTTTCCTATTGCTGAGCAGTGGGAGCGGTCTGACATTCTGGCAAAAGTTGGGTCCGTACTGACCCTGATTGGTTGCGACCTTTAATAGTCACCAGGAAGTCTCGCTTGTGCTGTAGTATGCTGCAAAGGTCAGTATAGTGCTGGGATGTAATATATGTGGTAGAACAATTGGCACAGATCACACAAGGCAACTCAAAAGGCTTAACGATGTTGGAAACAGGTAACAGGTCCTGCATTTATTACGTTTCCTCCGTACCTGCATTGGAGGCAACACAGGGCAAAGGCAATTTGGCTGTCAGCCCCCACCACGGAGGTAGGGGAGGGGGATACTTCCTGACCTTACTATAAGGTCGTAGGGAGATCCTTTGATTGTTTTTATTTATTTCACTCACAGGGTATGTTTTTCCCTGTCACAACAATCATGTAATTTGATACTGGGTGTTTAATTAGCATTGAATACTACAGTGACTCTGTAGTATTCGCCTATACGTGAGGTGCGCTCCTATGACACTACCACTGATACAATGCACACGATTGGCTCAGCTCCATGACACTATCACTGATGCACTCAGTACTATAACCACACCCACTTTATGTGATGTCACTAGCATGGTTTTGACGCCATTTTTGAATCCTGTGTGTGTGTATAACTTCATGTTCACTTTAGGCTCTGCCCTTCCTGATGACGGCTTGAGTTTGTAAGCGAAACGTTGAAATAAATCTACCAGCTTTTTTTTCACTTATCAAGACCTATGTGTGCGGACGTTTTTTTGCTATATATATATTTTTTTTTTATTTTTTTTTCCCTTCTATCACGAGTATATCCAACCATCTATGGTTGTCAGGGTCATTAATTACATAGTAAGTATGGTTGAAAAAAGACAAGTCCACCAAGTTAAAACTTTTTTTTTTTTTTAATCTGCCTGCCAGTTGATCCAGAGGAAGGCAAAAAAACCCATCTGATGCCTCTCCAATTTGCCTCAGAGGGGGAAAAAATTCCTTCCTGACGCCAAAATGGCAATGGGACCAGTCCCTGGATTAAGTTTGTGAACACATGCATTTGCATATCTACTGAATTACTTAGACAGGGGCCCAGGGAATGTGCACTGACCCCATTGGTAATGTCAGTAGCACTTCCCTTATACATTTTTATTTAGCAATGCGGGTGCACCCACAATCCCTCTTTGTATTAAATAAAAGTGGACCCAATACCGAGCCCTGAGGGACCCCACTAAGAACCTTACTCCAAGTAGAGAATGTCCCATTAACAACCACCCTCTGTACCCGATCCTGTAGCCAGTTTCCTATCCATGTGCAAACGACTTCATTAAAGGAGAAGGAAAGCCCCAGGGCGCAAAACCCCTCCCCTGTGTTGCCCCCCCTCCCCCTGGCCTACCTGTCCCCCTGGGCAAATGCCCCTAACTTGTTACTCACCCCTCTGCGCAGGTCCTGTCCACGGAGTTCACAGTCGCCATCTTCTCCCACGCGCATCTTCTTCCTGCTCTGACCGGCGTCTTCTGGCGCATGCGCAGTAGGAACAGGTACCGGTACAGCTCTACTGCGCATGCGCCGAATGTCCCGAAGTTTTCCGAATGTCTTCGTGACATTCGGCGCATGCGCAATAGAGCTTTACCGGTACCTGTTCCTACTGCGCATGCGCCAGAAGACGCCGGTCAGAGCAGGAAGAAGACGCGCGTGGGAGAAGATGGCGACTGTGAACTCCGTGGACAGGACCTGCGCAGAGGGGTGAGTAACAAGTTAGGGGCATTTGCCCAGGGGGACAGGTAGGCCAGGGGGAGGAGGGAGGGGGGGCAACACAGGGGAGGGGGGGAGGGGTTTTGCGCCCTGGGGCTTTCCTTCTCCTTTAAGCCCAAGAGACCTTAATTTAGAAAGCAGTCGTATGTGGGGCACGGTATTAAACTCTCTGGCAAAATGCAAATAGATCACATCTACTGCCCCCCCACTGTCCAGCATCTTACTTACCTCATCATAAAATGCAATCAAATTTGTCTTGACATGACCTATCCTTCATAAAGCCATGCTGATTGTTGCTCATAATGCCATTCACTAGGACAATTCTTTCTTTACTATTTATATTTTCTTTTCAATCCCTTTGTTGTTCATATTCCTGTCTAACTTTCAAATGACTAAAGGTAACCAGGCCCTAACAACAATACATTCCCTGCTCAATATGTGCAGAACAAAAGTGTAAATACAAAAGAATTCAAAAGAATACTGGTGTCTGTATCAAACTAACAATTAATTTCAAGGTGGACTAACCCTTTATGTATTACTAGAGAGAATTCTTGTTATTTCTGCAGCTCTAACACTGCATGGGGCTTTTCATATGTGTTGAGAATGCTGCCCCCTTTTATTGCACGTAGTAAACACCTGATATACAAAAACACAACAACCAATAGTGACAGACAGTGACATCCCGGGTTCTCTTCTCCAAACATTCCTGATTGTCTGCTTTCTGTCTCACTGATTTGCAGCAATCTGCCCCGTCAGTGACATCTGAACCCGACAGCCTTTATGACACTTTGATTATGGACAATATTTTGAAGGCAATGAGTCAGGAAAAATACCAAATTTCTCTTAAAGGAAAACTATACCCCCAAAATGAATACTTAATCAACAGATAGTTTATATCAAATGGAATGACATATTAAAGAATCTTACCAAACTGGAATATATATTTACATAAATATTGCCCTTTTACATCTCTTGCCTTGAACCACCATTTCGTGACTCTATCTGTGCTGCCTCAGAGATCACCTGACCAGAAATACTACAACACTAACTGTAACAGGAAGAATTGAGGAACAAAAGGCAGAACTCTGTCTGTTAATTGGCTCATGTGACCTAACATGTGGTTTGTATGTGTGCACAGTGAATCTTACGATCTCAGGGGGCAGCCTTTATTTTTTAAAATGGCAATTTTCTATTTATGATTACCCAATGGCACATACTACTAAATAAGTATATTATTATGATAATGGTTCATTTACATGAAGCAGGGTTTTACACATGAGCTGTTTTACTCAGTATTTTTTAATAGAGACCTACATTGTTTGGGGGGTATAGTTTTCCTTTAAGTAAATGAATCTCCTTTTACTTTTCCTTTAAGCAACAGACACACAATGAAACCACATTTTTTTTCAAACAATAAACATTTTGGCAACCTTTTATTTGACACATAATTCACAACAAGGACATGTGATTCTGGGCAAGGATACATTTGGGAGATTTGAACAACATCCCTCCAACCACTCCCAGCATCCTTGGCATTAAAGGAGAACTAAAGCCTAACTAAAGAAGTAGGTAGAAATGTTGTACATGATGTTCTGTACCAGCCCAAGACAACCACAGCCCTTTAGCAGTAAAGTTCTGTTTCTCCAAAGATGCCCCAGTAGCTCCCCATCTTCTTTTCTGCTGATTCACTGCACATGCTCTGTGCTGCTGTCACTTACTGAGCTTAGGGACCCACTCACAATATACAGTACACATAGAATAGAAATGTCACAATATAAGGCTGATTAGTAATTAATACACATAATTACTACATGGCAGCACAGAAACCAGTGCAATTAGCATCAGAATTGAATAATCAGCAAACCTGTAGCATCAGCTTATATTACAGCCAGGGAAGCTCATTTTCTGCTGGATAATTAGTGACGAGCCCTAAGCTTAGCTTCTCAACAGCCAATCAGAGCCCACTGAGCATGTGAGTGTCACAGACACTTTCCAAGATGGTGACCCCCTGTGACAAGTTTGAAGTCCTGGATCATTGCTGCTATTGACAAGCTGAAACTTTAGCCTCATGCAATAAGTTCTCTATATAAAATATGGCATTTGTAGTCACATTAATTTTTAGGGTTTAGTTCTCCTTTAACAGCAGCTGGAAGGTTGAGCCTGATCATCTCTGGTGAAAACATCAGCAGACATCAACCACCCCTTATGATTTAGGCCAGATAATGCTGATCCACAATCAATCAAATATAATAAATTAAAACACATTTAAAAAAAAAAGTGTTCTCATGAAAGACCTGTTGTTAATCGTTCAGCATCATTCATGTGATGTTTTTATAGCAACACTTAGATCCCCACTTTTCTGTATTTTTGTTTGAAACAAATTTCCCCTTTAAAGGAGTGGCTCAACTTTCAGTATTTTATAGAAAAGCCAGTTCTAAGCAAGTTTATTTTCTATAGTTTTTTTAATTATTTGCCTCTTTTCCAGCCTTCAAACAGGGGTCACTGACCCCCAACTTTAAAAAAAAAATGCTCTGTAAGGTTACAAATGTATTATTATTGCTACTTATTACTCAACTTTCTATTCAGGCCTCTCCTATTCATATTCCAGTCTCTAATTCATATCAATGCAGGGTTGCTAGGGTCATTTGGACCCTAGCAACCAGATTGCTGAAATTGCAAACTGGAGAGTGGCTGAATAAAAAGCAAAATAAGTCAAAAACCACAAATAATAAAAATAATTAAAAAAACAATTGCAAATTGTCTCAGAATATCCCTCTCTACATCATCCTAACAGTTAACTCTTAGGTGAACAACCTCTTTAAAATTATAAACACTCAGGTAGGGTTTTACTATTAAACTCCTTTTTGTAGTGAGAGATTCCCTGTAGGAAAAAGAAATACACATCTTTATCTTTTATCTTTCTATAGGCACATATATGTATATATTACACATTCTAATATCTCTCTATATAAATATATATATACTGTATATAAGCTGAACAACCCTCATTGTGGGCTTATCTATGTGCGTGTGCAAGTGTGGGTGCCACTAGTTCAGCTATTTGGCTTTGGGTTTGTGTAAAAAATGACTTCTACCTACCAGTGAGGCTAAAAGGTTTCTGACTATACAAACAAATGCACTAATTCCCCCACTTTTAGGGCAGAGACATATGGTCAGATTTGGAGGAGATTAGTCGCCCGGCAACAGATCTCCTCTTCTTCGGGCGACTAACTCCCTGAACTGCCTCCTGCCGACTAGAATGTAAATCACCGGTGGGATGGTACTAGGAGTGATACGTTTTCCGAAGTCGCCCGAATTCTCCATTTCTTCGGGGCGACTAATCTCCCCAAACTGCCTTCCCGCCGGCTAGAATCTAAATCGACGGCAGGATGGCACTTGGCGTTTGCACGTGAGGCAACTTCGGAAAACGAAGCGCTCAGAGTGCCATCCCGCCGGCGATTTTCATTCTAGCTGGCGTGAAGGCAGTTCGGGGAAATTAGTCGCCCTGAAGAAGAGGAGGTTTGTCACCGGTGACTAATCTCTCCGAATCTGAGCGAATATCTCTGCCCTTACTGATTAAGCCCTGTCTGGAATTTCCAGATGAAAAGCTATGGATCACCAGTATTGAGTTTTAGTGCTGCCATTATTAGGCATCGCCAGGCTACAGGAAGGATAATATAGACAGGAGCTGATTAGTGTGAATTACCCAAATTTACAATGTATTTTATAGCAATGGCACATGAAGGCTTTGTCCACTACTGCCATCTGGTGGAAACCGTCAGCTGACAACACGCCTGTCCCTGCCCTAAAGCTGCCCATAGACCTACAGATTTATCATTATGTCGGACAAACGACCATCCGTTGCAATTTACCAACCTGCAACTAACCATTCAGATTAAAGTAGGAAAAAGAACAAATCAGATCATACGAAAGTTCTGTCCGACAAATAATAGTGACAGTTTCCCAATGATATCGTCAGATCGGCAATACATTCATAGAAATTACCATTAGCCTACAGATATTCTGTAACCGGTCGGATTGACTAAACGATCGTCGTGGCACGAAAAATGTTGGGACGATCCGAAAATCATACAAACCGTCATTTTGTATGACTATCTTTTCTGCGTCCATGGGCAGCTTTATACCACTGAATTTAAAGTGCTAGAGTTAGAGTGCTAACCTGTGGTGGACATTGTCATCCAAAGGCTGTCCAACAGGAGGCCCGTGGGCTGGCAAAACAACAGTGCTTAAAGGGCATGTAAAAATTAAATCCCATTTTTACTTTTTTAATGAAAAAGAAACCTATCTCCAATATACTTTAAAAATGTGTACCGTTTTTATAAGAAACCTGACTGTATGCAGTGAAATTCTCCCTTCATTTACTGCCGTGGATAGGAATTGTCAGACAGTCCCTAACTGCTCTGCAGGGAAACAATCATACTTATGAACAGCAGGGGGAGCCCCCGCCTTACTTCCCAGCCATGCAGAACTCAAGCAGCTTTGTTTGTTTCCCTGTAGAGCAGTCGGCGACTGTGTAGAGATTTGTATTGGATTTTATTTTTGCCTTTACATCCCCTTTACTGTTTCCAACTCCAGCTGCAGGGACAAAGATCATGGAGCCAGATTTAAACAGATAAACTGGGATTCTATTTGGAGGATTATTTTGCTGCAGCCACTGGTTCTGCAGAGTTGGAGAAAGTTTGTATTAAACAATACAAAAATTATAAAATCCACATTAGATTACATGACATCACAGGACCCAGTGAGTCTGTATATTCTGATTATTAATCAGTCTTGCTGTATCGGCTTCTGGCAGATATTATTTGACTTGTGCTGTTTTGATAATTTATGGCAATCCCTAAACAGCCCAGACCACACTGAGCACGTGCACAGTCTTGGTCTTGCAAAGATGTATAACAAAGTTACAAGATGGTGACCCCCTGTGGCCAACTTTGAAAGCATAAATCATTTGTTTGATTAGACTTGTGGTGCAGTAAGTTCATGTTTATGTTTAGTATACAAAATACAGCATTTCTAGCCTTATTCTAGACTTTACTTCCACTTTAAGAACTATCCAGCACCCAAACATGTGAAATAGAGGATGATTGGCTCACAACATGAAAGACCCTAAACTGCTTTTGTCCTTTTCAAATAAAATGGCCTTATTGATCCAGGGACTGGTCCCATTGCCATTTTGGAGTCAGGAAGGAATTTTCCCCCTCTGAGGCAAATTGGAGAGACTTCAGATGGGGTTTTTTTGCCTTCCTCTGGATCAACTGACAGTTAGGCAGGTTATATATAGAGTTAAAAGGTTGAACTTGATGGACGAGTGTCTTTTTTCAACCTAACTTACTATGTTACTATGTATTAGGCGCCACCTTCAAAATGCCAGTTCTTAGCACCAACTTTTAAAACTTTCACACAGGTTAAAAAAAAAGCTTTTATCTATTTCCTTTAAACTGAGGCATAAAAAAAAACCAACGAGTTTCAGTGCGTTATAAGTCTGCGGAACTCGACTGACAGAACTGCAGCTTCTCTTCTTGGTCCACAATATTAAATATATTTATACAGAATTCTTTTTTCCCCACTACAGTGATAGTCTTTTTCCTTCTTCAGACTTTCACGAGGAAATCCAGCTTGAGGGAAGGAGGGATCTGAACGGAGTCCAAAGCGATGGCCGAGGGGTTGAAAGGGAACAGGACTGGGAACATGTATTTGGAATCCATCAGCAGCTGAGGAGAATCGCTCCGCTCTTGCAACTGAGCCTGGGAAATAACAAATGAAGCAAATACAAGTGTTGCCTTTACTGAAAATAGAATCCACCAATCATCACACTTATTATACTGTGACATAGTCAGAGATAGGGAGGTATTTCTATATGGGCACCTGGGGGGTGGTCTAGACTGCCTATACAGGTATGGGACCTGTTATCCAGAATGCTCAGGACCTGGAGTTTTCTGGATAATGGATCTTTCCATAGATCTTCATACCTTAAGGGGCAGATTTATCAAAGGTCAAGGTGAATTTTCGAATTAAAAAAGTACGAATTTTGAGATATTTTTTGTGTACTAGGGAATAGTTCAAATTCGATTTGAATTGGAAGAAAATTCGAATATTGAAACGTACTTGTCTCTTTAAAAATTTGACTTCGGCCATTCGCCATCTAAAACCTGCGAATTGCTGTTTTAGCCTATAAGGGACCTCCTAGACTTTGGAGTTGATTGTTGGACTTTGAAAAATCTAAGGTTTTTTTTACTTTGTTTCGTACTATTCGAATACGGATCTATTAGATCAAAAACTGACCTTTTCGGGCAAAAAAAAAAAACTGTCAATTTTGGTTGGTCTTTTTGAATTCTAATTTCGAAGTTTTTCAAATTTGAAATTCAACCCTTGGTAAATACGCCCCTAAAGGTGGCCATACACGGGCAGATAAAGCTGCCGATATCGGTCATTTAGACCAATTTGAAAGTATGGGGGCTTCCGACTGGTCTTCCTGATCGATATCTGTCGGATATCGTCGGAGCCCCTTGGCGTATCGTAATTCGATAGTTCGACCATACGGCGAACGTTCAAATTACCCCCGATATAGCCATGCTGTTAGTGGCATATCAGGGAAAGATCCGCTCGTTTGGCGATGTTGCCAAACGAGCGGATCTTTGAGTCTATGGCCACCTTTAGTCTACTAGAAAATCATATAAACATTAAATAAACCCAATAGGCTGGTTTTGCCTCCAATAAGGATTAATTATATCTTAGTTGGGATCAAATACACGCTACTGTTTTATTATTACAGAGAAAAAGAAAATAATTTTTAAAGAATTTTGCTTATTTGGATAAAATGGAGACTATGGGAGACTGCCTTTCTGTAATTCAGAGCCTTCAAGATAATGGATCCTATAGCTGTATATATTTATTGGCATGTACCCAGCAGCCATATGTTCTACAACTCACCTGAATGATTCTGATAAAGGACACGGTCACACGCTCTTCAAACTCATTCACTGGTGTATAGAGATTCAGGATCTTCACAATCTACAGAAAGCAGAAGAGTAAGAGGGGGAGGGGTCACTGAACGGTATAACGGGATTGTTCTGCATGGAGTTCCCTTTATTTCTGCCTTGGTTTTACTTTTATGTATTATAACCGGAGCCAACAGATGGACATCAGAACAGACCTATCACTGTATATACTGTATCTTGCAAATTAAAATTCGCCTGTGATATTCTTAGTTAGGCTTTTATTGCATTGCGACTCTTTATTGCGCATGGCGAACCTTTAACACCTGCTCTGGAGTTTCGTTAAAGGATAAGTAAACCTTTAAAACAAGTGAGTGTAAAAATGATGAGGGGCTATTCTAAGAATTTTTGCAGTGTACATTCATTATTTATTTTGTTTTAATTCCAAGATATTAAGGGATACATGTACTGTTAATATGAATACATTTTGTTACAACAGTGCCACCTGGTGAATTTCTGTTTCTGACCAGTCTGACCAGCAAGAAGTCAAGGAAGTTGTCAGGAGAAAGAAAGAGGCTGCTCTGATGTTCTTCTGTTTAGGAAAAAAATTAGAAACCTTTCTCACATCTTTCCTAAGCAGTAGAACATCAGAGCAGCCTCTTTCTCTCTCCTGACAACTTCCTTGACTACTTGGTGGTCAGACTGGTGGGAAACTGACCAGTAGGTGGCGCTGTTGTAACAAAATTCATTCATATTAACAGTACATGTATCCCTTGATGTCTTTGGATTAAATCAAAATAATAGGTTTGTGACATTTTATCACATACACTGCGAACGTTTGCAAAAGCAGTTTTGGAACTCATTGAGGTCTTAATCAGTCAAAAATTTAGCGAACTTGGTTGCTAACATGCAGAGTCGTCTTGCAAACGTTTTTTGCTGTAACGAAGCATATTATATTCTCCTTTACGTGCCTATTACAAGTGTATTGCTGAGGCAGCATGTCTCCCCTTATTTATCAATACATTTTCCTGAAAATTTCTTGTGCGTGAAAAAACGTGATAAATTCGTGGAAAAAACAAATCGTACAAAATTTTCTGATTTTCCACCTGAAAACCACAAAATCCTCGGATTTTTACATGAAACCCAGCGCAGATCAGGATATCTTCAGGACTTCTCCCGCTGACTTATAAACAACTTCGGCAGTTCTGAGATGCTGGATTTTCGGATTCCGAAAAATTTATGGGGTTTTTTTTTCACTAAAAATTTCGATTTTATAGTAAAAAAAAAAAAAACACAAATTTTTTTGTGTTTTTGGCATTCAGAGTTTTATAAATAAGCCCCTACCTGCTGGGTGCTCAGGGCTGTGCATAAAGAACATATGGCCTCCGCATCCTCCTCCGTCTTCTTCTTGAGTTGCAGCAACTGTGCAGCCTGGATCAGCGGCTCCATAGTCTGAGCAGCGCCACTCGAATGCAAGTTCTTCCCCCGCAGCCATTCATCCAACTGACTGATGTTATACCTGGAAAGGACAGTGATCAGAAGTTATATTTTAATATGAACTGACACTTAGCAGTCCAATTTACAGGAATCAGGACAGACATTTTACAGGTGGGTCCCCAATTCCCAACACTAAATGCAGTTTACAGAGGTGATTTACCTTTAAGTTAACTTTTAGTATATTGCAGAATGGCCATTTCTAAGTAACTTTTCAATTGCCCTTCATTTTTTCTTTCTTAGGGTTTAATTTATTTGTCTTCTTCTTCTGACTCTTTGCAGCTTTTAAATGGGGGTCACTGACCCCATCTAAAGATACAAATGTATTGTTATTGTTCCTTTTTATTACTCATCTTTCTATTCAGGCCTCTCCTATTCATATTCCAGTCTCTTATTCAAAACAATGCATGGTTGCTAGGATAAGTGGGACCCTAGTAACCAGATTACTGAAATTGCAACTGGAGAGCTGCTGAATAAAAAGCTAAATAACTAAAAAAAACACAAATAATAAAAAATAAATTTAATAATTTAAATAAATTTAAAGGTGAACAACCTCTTGAAAGGGGTTGTTCACCTTATAGTTAACTGTTGGTATGATGTAGAGAGGGATATTTTGAGACAATTTGCTTTCATTTTGTATTATTTGTGGTTTTTGAGTTATTTAGCTTTTTATTCAGCAGCTCTCCAGTTTGTAATTTCAGCCATCTGGTTACCAGGGTCCAACTTATCCTAGCAACCATGCACTGATTTGAATAAGAGACTGGAATATGAATAGGAGAGGATTTGAATAGAAAGATGAGTAATAAAAAGTAACAATAACAATACATTTGTAGCCTTCTAGAGTGTTTGTTTTTAGATGGGGTCACTGACCCCCATATGAAAGCTGGAAAGAGTCTGAAGAAAAAGTCAAATAATTAAAGAACTATAAAAAAGAAAAAATGAAACCAATTGATAAGTTGCTTAGAATTGGCAATTCTATAACTTACTAAAAGTTAACTTAAAGGTAAACCACCCCTTGAAGGGGGAATGGCCACCGAAATGTTGTTGCTTCTTGAATGACTCCATAAACACAAGAGACTTGTCCCCTGTCGGAATTGCTATTTGAGTGCCGGCAGCTGCTTGTCTTGCCTGTTACTGTGGGTGAAGCTTCTCCCTGGGGTCTGTGCACCAGACAGAAATGCCCTTATAGAGGCCTGAGTGAGGTTCTATCTACTACAGAAATGTAAAGCAGATGAGAGTCAGTACCTTAGTTGCATTCCAGTGCTCCACGAGCAAACGTCCTTCCTCAGCAGCAGATTATTCAGGGTGACGGCGTTAATCAAGTAAAAGAGCTGCTTGAAGACTTGCTGAATGATCTCGGGATCCAGGCCATGGTCACACATGATGCTATTGAATGCGTTCAGCTGGCGAATGACGGCTTCTAGGCTGTAGGAATTATCCCCATCCGCCATACTGGAGGTCCTCTTTCTGTACCCCGTCTGCTTTACCCCAGATAGGCCTTGGATGCTTTCTGTTTCCAACATAGCAGACACTGCAAAGGGAGTAAAACAAAGGCGTTCGTTTACAAAAGCGTGGTAAAAATATACGCACAAAATATAGACAAGTTTATCCCCGAATATGTTTTGCCAGTTTACTAACCTGCAGTAAATATAAATTTGCGAATTTTCTTGCGCATGAATATGTGTTCGCCAGTTATCTCATTCACTGAAAATAACGCTACATACACATCAACGGACGGTTTACTAAACTGCGAAATGTTGCGAAAGACAAAATTAACGCCAGAATATTCGCAAAATTGGACCGCCATCTATATAGTGGCGGTAAATAATAATCAGAAAATTTGCACGGGAACAGTAAATGTCCCATAATACTCTTTTTTTACCCATCATTCTTTGCTGTGTAGCCAATGTAGTATGATTTCTTGTTCCTATGATTCTATTGGCAGAAGGGTTTATATGATGCAGACATGTTTGATTGGTGTTAGTCTGGTGATGTTGTTGGATGGTCTAATCATCAGTCAATAAAGTTTATGAGTTTTGAAGATGCTTTTCTGGCCATAAAGTCGCAGTAAAAATTGCCATAATAACCGCCATAAAACAAGACTATTTTATAACATAAATATTCGCAAACTTAATTTGTCGCCAGAAAATTCGCAACTCGCTGAAATTACCATTAAAGGGATACTGTCATGGGAAAAAAACATTTTTTCAAAATGAATCATTTAATAGTGCAGCTCCAGCAGAATTCTGCACTGAAATCCATTTCTCAAAAGAGCAAACAGATTTTTTTATATTCAATTTTGAAATCTGACATGGGGCTAGACATATTGTCAATTTCCCAGTCATGTGACTTGTGCTCTGATAAACTTCAATCACGCTTTACTGCTGTATTGCAAGTTGGAGTGATATCACCCCCTCCCTTTTCCCCCCCAGCAGCCAAACAAAAGAACAATGGGAAGGTAACCAGATAGCAGCTCCCTAACACAAGATAACAGCTCCCTGGTAGGTCTAAGAACAGCACTCAATAGTAAAAACCCATGTCCCACTGAGACACATTCAGTTACATTGAGAAGGAAAAACAGCAGCCTGCCAGAAAGCATTTCTCTCCTAAAGTGCAGGCACAAGTCACATGACCAGGGGCAGCTGGGAAATTGACAAAATGTCTAGCCCCATGTCAGATTTCAAAATTGAATATAAAAAAATCTGTTTGCTCTTTTGAGAAATGGATTTCAGTGCAGAATTCTGCTGGAGCAGCACTATTAACTGATTCATTTTGAAAAAATTTTTTTTTCCCATGACAGTATCCCTTTAACGTAAACTGGTTCGTTAACGTAGTTACCGCAAGTGATCGCAATGACTTATGAGCACATCGCTATTTAGTAAACTTAGTCGCTGTGAATATTTTGGCGGAAAAATATTCGCATTGATAACATGCAGAAACATAAAGTCAAATTTAGCGCACTTTAGTTAATGGACCCCAAAGTCTTAAAGGAGAGGAAACGCTAAAACTAAGTAAGCTTTATCAGAAAGGTCTATATAAATACACCAGTAAACTCTCAAAGTAATGTTGCTCTGCGTCCTCTGTCAAAAGAAACATCACATTTCTTTCCTTCTATTGTGTACTCATGGGCTTCTGAATTAGACTTCCTGCCTTCAGCTTAAACCTCCAGGGCTAGGGCTTGAGCATGCTCAGTTTGTTCCTCTTCCCTCCCTCCCTGCTGTAATTTGAGCCCAGAGCTATGAGTGAGCAGGGAGAGACTAAGGCAGGAAGTGATGTCACACCAAGCTAAAATGGCAGCTGCTATCCTAAACTAACAGAGTTTCTCTGAGTGTTACTCAGGTATGGTAAAGCATTCTGCAGAATAAATATAGTGTTATAGCTTGTACTATTGTGGTTAATCTATTGGCAATAAACTGCTTCAGTGACTTTCCTTCTTCTTTAATACACTGGGGGTATGAGGAGTCTTCTATGTCTAATATAGAGGTGACAAAGTCTCAATAGGTTGGAAAAAGCAGTTGATAGGAATGGAGATCCCCCCGTGTTACCGATCATTGGCTGCATATGTGTTTCCGCAATCTTTATCATCTGCTGGTAGATCTGGATGGACAAGTCGCTGAGAACCTGGCGGTACTCGGTGAGGTCGAAGTTCTTCAGGCAATGCTCGTTCTGCTTGGGACTATTGCTGGTCATGAAGCCCTGCGGGAGGAGAGAGAACTTTTATTTACAGGGGCCGGTACACTGTGCATTTGTCTGTGAGCAATAGTAGCTGAGCCTGCTCGGGCACTTTGCTAATATTTGTGAATAGAGTTGAGGGCGACCATGTTTACCAACACGTTAAACAGGTGGTTCACCTTTAAAGTAGACAAAAAACAAAGGGATTAAAAGGAGCACACCTAACAAAATAAATGTGAGGTGCAATCCTTGCCTTGAACAATCGAAAAACGTAGGGCTAATGTTTTAGTCTTTGTGACTTTTGGATGGAATAAAACAGATTGAATTCTTCTTTCGAGTGTGCAATCTTAATTTTTTGTTGAACACCTTTAAAGTAGAAGGAAAGTCATTTTATACTTGGGGGTGCCAAAAGTTAGGAACCCTCAAGTGATCGCATTTACTTACCTGACACCCGCTGGTTGAACCTCGGGCCGGTGCAGTTTTCTGCTGATAGGAGCACCGGATCAGGGTTCATCCAACGAGCAGCAAGGAGTAGGGATGGGCGAATTTGAATTTCGCCTTGTTTCGCCAGGGAAATGACACCTATAGACTTGAATGGCGTTGCGCGTCAAAAAAAATTTGGCGCACATCAAAAACATTTTCCCCGCTGCCAGCAAATTTTTGGTAAAGCGAAATAAGTCAAATTAGCCCATCCCTAGCAAGGAGCGATCTTCTTCTTTCTTCAAATTTTCCGGGGCAGACGCATGTGCAGTAGAATGAAATAGCCAACTTCTTCGCTAAAGTTCGGTTTTTCACTCTATTGCTCATGCGCAGCAGCGAGAAGAAAGAAGCCGGAAGAGGATCGCTCCGTGGTGCTCACTGGATGAACCCTGAGTTGGTGCAGATTTCTGCTGATAGGAGCACCAGACTGGGGTGTCAGGTAAGTACATGCGATCACTTGCGGGTGCCTAACTTTTGGCACCCCCAAGTATAAAAAGACTTTCCTCCTCCTTTAAGTTAACTTTAAAGGGATACTGTCATGGGAAAACATGTTTTTTCAAAACACATCAGTTAATAGTGCTGCTCCAGCAGAATTCTGCACTGAAATCCATTTCTCAAAAGAGCAAAGAGATTTTTTTATATTCAATTTTGAAATCTGACATGGGGCTAGACATTTTGTCAATTTCCCAGCTGCCCCATGTCATGTGACTTGTGCCTGCACTTCAGGAGAGAAATGCTTTCTGGCAGGCTGCTGTTTTTCCTTCTCAATGTAACTAAATGTGTCTCAGTGGGACATGGGTTTTTACTATTGAGTGTTGTTCTTAGATCTACCAGGCAGCTGTTATCTTGTGTTAGGGAGCTGCTATCTTCCTTCCCATTGTTCTTTTGTTTGGCTGCTGGGGGGGAAAAGGGAGGGGTGATAATCACTCCAACTTGCAGTACAGCAGTAAAGAGTGATTGAAGTTTATCAGAGCACAAGTCACATGACATGGGGCAGCTGGGAAATTGACAAAATATCTAGCCCCATATCAGATTTCAAAATTGAATATAAAAAAATCTGTTTCCTTTTTTGAGAAATGGATTTCAGTGTAGAATTCTACTGGAGCAGCACTATTAACTGATTCATTTTGAAAAAATTTTTTTCCCATGACAGTATCCCTTTAAGTATGTTATAGAGTGGCCTATTCTAAGCAACTTTTCCATTGGTCTTCATTATTTTTTTTTTTTGGTTTTTAAATTATTTGCCATTTTCTTCTGATTCTTTCCAGCTTTCAAAAGGGGGTCATTGACCCCCAGCTAAAAAACAAATACTCTGTAAGGCTACAAATGTATTGTTATTGCTACTTTTTATTACTCATCTTTCTATTCAGGCCTCTCCTATTCATATTCCTGTCTCTTATTCAAATCAAGGCATGGTTACTGGGGGGAATTTGGACCCTAACAACCTGATTGCTGAAACTGCAAACTGGAGAGCTGCTGAATAAAAAGCTAAATAAAAAATGAAAACCAATTGCAAATTGTCTCAGAATATCACTCTCTACGTCATACTAAAAGTTTACTCAAAAGTAAACAACCGTCTTTAAAGGAAATCACTTTTTATCAGGTCCAGTCTCACAGACATAACGTACCTCGTCTCCACTGTACTGTTTCAGGCAATGGAGCAGACGGCTGGAGTTGGACAGCCACAAAGATGTAATCTGGAATTCACTGTGATGCTTCTGTGAACAAGAGAAGACTCTGTTATGAGACTGAACCATCCAAGGTGCAGAACATACATTTTTCCTGACGTCTATTGTTTCCTGACCTCCATTTCCTATGAGTTACCCAGATAACAATTTGTTCCATATAATCACTGATTGCAGGACAAATTCTGTAGCTTCGTGTTGTATAAACTGTATGTTATAATGTTGAAGAACTAGTTGTCTTATCTCCAGAGGACAGTCATGCAATGTCTAGTCGTTCTTCACTGCCCAGAAGGGCTGGGAGAGAAAATGTGCTGCTGTCTCCATCTAGCCCCAGTGTTGTCATCTTGTCCTACTCTCTCCATCTTGTCCCAATGTCACCATCTAGCCCAACTGTCTCCATCTTGCCCCAATGTCACCATCTAGCCCTACTGTCTCCATCTTGTCCCAATGTCACCATCTAGCCCAACTGTCTCCATCTTGCCCCAATGTCACCATCTAGCCCTACTGTCTCCATCTTGCCCCAATGTCACCATCTAAAAAAATGATGGATATTAGGGCAGGGGGGCTAGTTTATCCACACACATACACACATATATATATTTATTATTTTTTTTTTGTTTTAAGCATTTAAACTGAACATTGGTTCTTCATCCTTACCCAGAGAAGGAGATTACAGCAGTAGCCATATTAGCTTCCATAGTTTGGACGTACCTTTAGCACCTTCTTTATTCCATTGATGGTGGAAGTGAGGAGGGAGTGGACTTTCTGATCATCATTGATGTAGTCTGCGTGTCTGATGCACATGAAGAGGATATACGCAGGCAGACAAGGAACCATGGAAGACATCTGCTCAGGCTTCAAGTCTAGGGAACGTTTTGTTAAACAAAAGAGTGGGTGAGTCAAGCAGTATATTATTATTATCATCATTAACATTTATTTATATAGTGCCAGCATATTTCGCAGCGATGTAAATTAAATGTGTTTATACATCTAAATCACATTAATTACATACATAGAACATATGGAGTTATATACATCACAACCAATACCGGTACAAAAGGTGAGGAAGGCCCTGTGCAAAGGAGATAACAATCTAAAGGGATGGGAATAATACACAAGGTGTGGACAGGTGGACAGGATCAGAATTAAGTGAGTGAAAGATGCGGTACTGTATGTGGTATTGCATTTGGTAGTTAAGATTGAGGGAAGGCTTCTCTAAAGAAGTGCGTTTTAAGAGATCTTTTGAAAGCAGAAAGGTTGGGAGAACTTGGGAAAGACCGTGGGGAAAATTCCAGAGGGGTGCAGCCTTTGCAAAGTCTTGAATGTGAGCGTGTGAGGAGGTAATGAGAGAAGAGTTGAGTAGCAGGTCAGTAGAGGAGCGTAGTGGTTTGATGAGTATATAGAGATGGGATAAGAGATGTAGGGTGGGGCAGAGTTATGAAGTGCTTTGAATGTCAGAGTAATTAATTTGAATTTTATTCTGAAATGTAGTGGAAGCCAGTGAATAAGAATTGTGGCAGCATCTTGGGTGATAAATGATGGTATTTTGGAAATGTTCCTTAGGTGGAAGTGACATGATTTAATAAGTGACTGGATATGAGGAGTTAAGGACAGGGCAGAACCTAAGATGGGGTGATAGTGGATTTGTTAATTATGATGGATACTTCCGGGATATTACTGGTGTTAGTTGGAGGGAAGAGAACCATTTCCGTTTTAGAGAGGTTTAATTTAAGGTAGCGTTGCGACATCCAAGTAGAGATAGAGGACAGGCAGGAGGAGACACGAGTTAGGAGTTCTGGGTTGAGATCAGGAGATGAGAGATAGATCTGAGTATCGTCAGCATAGAGGTGGTAGTGAAAACCATACGAATTTATTAATTTGCCAAGGGAGGAAGTATAGAGGGAGAATAGTAATGGTCCCAGGACAGAGCCTTGAGGAACCCCAACAGAAAAAGGTAGGGGAGAAGATGCTACTCCATTGTAGGAGACACTGAAGGAACGATTACTGAGGTAAGAAGAGAACCAGGACAGGGCTATGTCACAAAGGCCAAGTAAATGGAGGGACTGGAGAAGAAGAGGATGGTCCACAGTGTCAAATGGAGCGGAGAGATCAAGCAGTATTAGTAGTGAGAAATGATTGGCTATAGGGTCACATATAAGACGTTTAGCATACAAAGCCCAGCCTAGAATAACCTTAAAAGAGTTGTTCACCTTTAAATGAACTTTAAGTATGATGTAGAGAGTAATATTCTGAGACAATTTGCAATTGGGTTTAATTTTTTTATTATTTTTGGTTTTCAGTTATTTAGCTTTTTATTCAGCAGCTCTCCAGTTTGCAGTTTCAGTAATCTGGTTGCTAGGGTCTAAATTCCCCTAGCAACCAAGCATTGATTTGAATAAGAGACTGGAAAATGAATAGGAGAGGCCTGAATAGAAAGATGAGTTATAGCTTTACATTTGTAGTCTTACATAGCATTTGTTTTTAGATGGGAGTCAGTGACCCCCATTGAAAGGTGGAAAAGTCAGAAGAAAAAGGCAAATAATTCAAAAACTGTAAAAAATAAATAATGAAGACCAATGGAAAAGTTGATTGGAATTCTATAACATACTAAAAGTTAACTTAAAGGTTCACCTTCCTAACTTTTTTTTTCAGTTCAGTTGGTTGCAGATCATCAGAAACTAAAACTTTTTGCAATTGCTTTCTATTTTCTATTTGTGACTGATTTTTTTTTGTCTACCTTCTTATGTCTTTCTAAAGCTGTGGGGGGGGGGGGGCTGATACATTAGTTGATATATTTCTTATCTTTGTCCCTGCTGAGCAGAATCCCTGAGTTTCATTAAAGGCGGCTGTTAGACTTGATACAATAGTTGCTAATATTCCCCATAGATCCTACTGAGAAATATATCAACTAATGGAGTAATTTGTAACAGAATCTGCACCTGGATCACTGAGCTGACACTCAAACACCAGAGACACGAACATTCAACTTCACACTTCAATTCGGAAAAAATATTCAAAAATAAAACAATTAGCAGTGACTTAGATTAACATGTGACAAAGAGGACTGCCCTGTGGGTGGCACAAAGCTCCCATTATGAAAAGTAAATGTGCCAGGGAGGTGATCGTCATGGGAGAGATATGCAATGGTCTCCATGGGCAGGGTGAGTAGTAGTGGGTAACAGCGGGTTCAGTCTTACCTATAATGAGATTTCTTACAAGCAGTGGCTCTTCCTCCTTGTAGTACTCCAACATTCCCTGGAAGTCCTTCTCGATTCGCTGTACTGTCGCCTGACGGGTGAGCTCAGGTTTCCTCTCTGTCTGCACTGTGTCTGGGCACAAAAATAAGTCTTTTCATTTGCCTATATCCTGGCACTTTCTTCACCCTGCAATTTTTTGGGCTACAACTGCCTGACACTACTAATCTGACAGCTTGAAATCATTGTGTTTCCACTCGCTGTCGTAAGAAACAATGGGCAGCAACTTAACTTCCTTAAAGGGATTCTGTCATGATTTTTATGGTATCGTTTTTATTTCTAAATTACACTGCAAATAATTCACTCTACAATATAAAATTTCATTCTTGAACCAGCAAGTGTATTTAGTTGTAATATTGGTGTGTAGGTGCATCTCAGGTAATTTTGCCTGGTCATGTGCTTTCAGAAAGAGCCAGCACTTTAGGATGGAACTGCTTTCTGGCAGGCTGTTGTTTCTCCTACTCAATGTAAATGAATGTGTCTCAGTGGGACCTGGATTTTACTATTGAGTGCTGTTCTTAGATCTACCAGGCAGCTGTTATCTTGTGTTAGGGAGCTGCTATCTGGTTACCTTCCAATTGTTCTGTTGTTAGGCTGCTGGGGGGGAAAGGGAGGGGGGTGATATCACTCCAACTTGCAGTACAGCAGTAAAGAGTGACTGAAGTTTATGACTGGGGGCAGCTGGGAAATTGACAATATGTCTAGCCCCATGTCAGATTTCAAAATTAAATATAAAAAAATATTTTTGCTCTTTTGAGAAATGGATTTCAGTGCAGAATTCTGCTGGAGCAGCACTATTAACTGTTGCTTTTTTTTTTTTTTTTTAAAAATGTCCATGACAGTATCCCTTTAACCTGAAAGTTATGCCTTAAAATCACAGAATTTCTGGCAAAAAAAGTGCCATCCTCAGACTTTCAGCTTCTGGTAATGGCACAGCAGAATTCCCAAAATTCTGTCAGTCTCTCCCTGGGTAAAGAAATGCCATCTACAGCCTTTCCCAGTACACAGCCAGGTACAGAGATCTGATTCTGTTTTTGTCACAAAACAAGGAAGTAAAACATTTTCTCCCCCCTAATTTGCATATGCGAATTCGGATTCGGTTCGGCCAAATCTTTCGCAAAGGATTCTGGGGTTGGGCCGAATCCAAAATAGTGTATTCAGTGCATCCATAAAATAAACTAGGACAGATCATCTCCAATGGATTTATCCTTAGAAAATTATGTATTACTCATTATCCCCACTACCAACATACCTTCAGAATCCTGCCCTTTCTTCATGTAAATCTTTAGTTGTTTCTTCAATTTCTTCTCGTTCTTTTCTGATTTCTCCAGTAATTCCTTAAGGTCCTGTAAATAAGTAGCATTGTCATAAAACTCAGGGTCTGTCGTTTCCAAGGTGCAAGGTCACAGGGGACCATAACCATATAAAGTCACAAGGTCACAGGGTACCATAACCATATAAAGTCACAAGGTCACAGGGTACCATAACCATATAAAGTCACAAGGTCACAGGGTACCATGACCATATAAAGTCACAAGGTCAAAGGGTACCATGACCATATAAAGTCACAAGGTCACAGGGTACCATGACCATATAAAGTCACAAGGTCACAGGGTACCATGACCATATAAAGTCACAAGGTCACAGGGTACCATGACCATATAAAGTCACAAGGTCACATTGTACCATGACCATATAAAGGCGCAAGGTCACAAGGTACCAGCGTGAAGAGACATAACAAATACAAATGTGGGCTGCAGATCTATAATATGTATCAGAGAATTGATGCCCAACCAGTGGCTTGCAACCAACTTGTGGCTCACCAACCTCTTGAATGTTTCTCCCAGTGGCCTCAAAGCAGATGCTTATTTTTGGAGGCAGGTTTTGGTTGTATAAAAAAAGGTGTCCTGCCAAATAGAAACTCCTGTAGGCTACCTCCACATAGGGCTACCAATAGCCAATCACAGCCCTTATTTGGGATCCCGGGAACTTTTTTCATGCTTGTGTTGCTCCCCAACTCTTTTTACAATTGAATGTGGCTAAGGGGTAAAAAATGTTGTGGATTTCTGTATGAGAGGTTGCACCAAGATGGCAGAAACATATAGCAAGGTTGGTTGCACCTGGAAACTTGTCCAAGTGACTGCAAGAAAAAAGTCAAGTTACTCACCAGGTTCTCATTAGTGAGACGGGTAATTTCTTGCTGAAGCCCAAACTCCACCTGAGCCTCTGGGGAAAGCTGAAGAGCTTGAAGTAGAACCTGCTGCTGCTTCTCCAACTCTTCCTTTAGGGAGTCAATGTGAGAGCTCAGTATCTCCACCTCCTCATCGTGCTGCCTGATTTGTGCCTGAAGCTGAGCCTCCAGAAGCCTAAGGAAAAGTCAATATTCAGTAAAGGGAACTTATGGCCTCCAGACTTTGCTGGACTACAGCTCCCATGGTTCCCAAACAGTCAACTCCTAAAGTTTGGCTAAATGCACTACACTTTAGATCTACATAAATAACCCAATAATATTGTTTGAATGCAGATTTATGATGTGCATAACTCTGGCACCTTAACTATCATCAATGTCTTCAAAGTCAACCCCAAAACAAAAAATTTGCCTAATAAAAAAAAAAACATAACTCTAAGCAACTTTCCAATATACCTTTATTACAAATTGTCAGTGCTTTTTAAGTTATATGTAAAAACAATTGCTATTGAAAGCTTAACTCCTGGTTGTAACTTTTTAAACAATGTTGCAAAAGTCTTTAGAGGCCTAAATTTCAAACGAATTCATGTGAGTTTTTTTAAAATTGGAATATACTCACAATTCGAGTGGGAGGTTATTTAAGAAAAAATTGGAATGGCTAATATTTGAGTGAATGGCTCTGACCCGAAAATTTGAATCGTATTCGATTCATATTCTATTCATATGAATCAAAGTTTTCTCCCGAAAAAAAAAAACTTGAATGTCTGGAACATCTCCTATTAACATCTCCAAATGGCTCAACGGACCTCTGCCATTGACTTGTACATGAACTCGGCAGGTTTTAGGTGGCGAATATTCGAATTAGGACTGTTTTCATGGTTGAGATGTGATAAATCTCACATTCGAATAGAGGGATTAAAATCCGCATGTATGAATTTTTAAACTCAAATATTCGAATTAGACTATTCGACCCTTGATAAATCTGCCCCAGCAAAGACAGGTCTGTTAATCAGCTGCCTTGTCTTACATTGTATCAACAGTCTGAACCACCAGTGCAGAGAATAGAAAGCGACAGACGCTGCTTTCAGTAGCAATACATATATAAATAAATTAAAACCCATAGAAAATTTGTAATGGATGGATATTGGAAAATTGCTTAGAATTATGTTTTCTTTTATTATGTACATTTTTTATTTTGGAGCTGATTTGCCCTTTAAATCCATAAAAATACCCAATCCAAGGTGGCTCAGTACCCAGTGAGACAGGAGCAAAGGAAGAAGAGAAAAGGAATAGAAAAGATGACCTGGCAACTTGCTTTAAGCCTTGATAGGCCAGGCCAAGCTCACCATCTTCATTTAGATACCCCCAGTCCTGAGTCTTTCTAGAAAGAAAAGATAGAGAAACAGACAAGGAGAGAAAGGTTGAAAAGCAGAGAAATTAGTCAAGAAGCCACTCAAGTGCAGAAGGAGAGGGAAGCCGGTCATTTTGGTGGGAATCTGTACTTCTAATTAAAATAAAATTGATCCGTCAATACAAGTTGCTGTACAAAGACAAGGATAATGCCGATTATTTAATTCCCACAAAGCCTTGCATGATAATCCAGTACAATACAATCGCTAGGACAGTGATTCCCAACATGTTGCTTTCCAACCCCTTGGATGTTGCTCCCAGTGGCCTCAAAGCAGTTGCTTATTTTTGAATTCCAGACTTGGAGACAACTTTAAGTTGTATAAAAACCAGATGTACTGCCAAATAGAGACTCAATATAGCTTGACAATCCACATAGGGGCTACTAAATAGCCAATCACAGCACTTATTTGGCACCCAGGAATATTGTTCATGCTAGTGTTGCTCCCCAACTCCTTTTACTTCTGAATGTTACTCATGGGTTCTAAAGGTTGGGGATCCCTGGGCTAGGGGCTTGGTCTTATGGGTACTGTGTGATATCACTGGCAGCATGACCCGAAACAGAGGAACCAATCAGTGGAGTCAAAAGTTAAAGGGATTGTTCACCTTTTTAACTTTTAGTATGATGTAGAGAGTGATACGTATTTTGAGACTATTTGCAATTGGTTTTCATTTCTTATTATTTGTGTTTTTTAGAGTTATTTAGCTTTTTATTCAGCAGCTCTCCAGTTTGCAATATCAGCAAACTGGTTGATAGAGTCCAAATTCCCCTAGCAACCATGCATTGATTTGAATAAGAGACTGGAGTATGATTAGGAGAGGGTCAGTATAGAAAGATGATTTATTAAAAAGTAGCAATAACTTTAAATGTGAAGCCTGCCAGAGCATTTGTTTTTAGATGGGGTCAGTGACCCCCATTTGATAGCTGGAAACAGTCAGAAGAAGAAGGCAAATCATTCAAAAACTATAAAAAAATAAATAATGAAGACCATTGGAAAAGTTGCTTAGAATTGGCCATTCTATAACAAACTAAAAGTTAACTTAAAGGAGACATATAGGATAAATGAATTTTGTAGGCAATGATATAAAATATATGGTGCTGGTTTTACTTTTGGTTGTAAATTAACCCTGTCTTCAAAATAAGCGCCTTTTTTTGAGCTCCCCGTAAAGAGATTCTCTGGCCTCTGTCCCTGTTTCAAATGAAGGGTGGACGTGGCCTAACGGTCCCTGCCAGAAAAACAGTTGGAGGGGGACGGCCAATCAAAGTCACACAAATAAAGACAGGCTTCAGTCCCCTATCAGGTCAGCCTAGCTACTGATTGGTTCCTATCCTACAGTGCAGTTTGCTGAGTGAGGGTCCCCTGTACAGCCTGGGAAAGGAGGCAGCAGGAAGTGGACTAGTAGGGTTTTTTCAGAAATTTTCAATAAAGTAACCGGAAATACTATTTTTTAAAGCACATTCCTTCTATATCTAAAATAGTTTAATACACTGACACATTCCTTTAAAGGTGAACCACCCCTTTACACAGACTCCCTAACTTTGCTCATAGACTGTAATGAGATCAACATCCAGTAAAACTGCCAGTTCTTGTGCATTGCCATGTACTACATACAATTGTTACCTTCAACAGGGCACTAACTACCCCACCATCATGTTGTTACTGTTAAGCCTCCTGCATATGTATCAATTATACATGGCTCATGACATCACCATTTTAAGGATATTTCTAAGGCCTGAATCACCCATTTATCCCCCAGGAAACCTGAGGTCAGGTGAGATTAATCTTATACACATTCAAAAAGATGTAAGACCCTGAAATGGTTCCCAAGTAATACCCGTGGTCTGATGTACTTGGATAACACAACAGAAAATAACAAGGGGCACGATTCATGGCCGGGCATTGAGCTCTATTGTCCTGGCAGGTTACTGCATCATAAAAGTTGTTTTGGAAAGTACAAAGAAAATGTAAAAATAAACTATAAACACAAAAGGTTTCCTTAAATCAGCCACAGGTATTACACCCCAGCTGAAATGGCTCAGGAGCTTATCAGCACTCACTATTCATGGGATAAGGCTATGAGTATGTCACACAATATGTTAGCTGTTTTGTAATTGTTATTTTAACCCTTGTGTCTATAAGTGTCCAGCCTTGAAAGAAACAAGCCGCGTTAGTTTTAGGTGAAAACGAGGGGATGCATGGAACTGGGGATTCTGGGGGTAACAATATCTGGCCAAGATATCGATCGCAAAGGTTTGATTTTTTTGCGATCGAGGACTGCCTTGGCTAGTTGATGCAGTCCTTGTACCGTCGTCACCTATTCCCTTCATTGCAATCCAATCGTTTGGCCCTAGTGCCGAATGATCGGATTAACCTGATATCGTCCTGCCTTTGGTGGCCATATCGGGCAACCTCGTCATAATGTATGGCCACCTTAAGAGATAATCACCTGACCTGCAACTGCACCAGTAGGGTTCACATGAACCATAATAGATAACCAAACCCACCACTCTCTGTCTTTCCGAGAGCCACTTGAGTTGAGTTTACCTGTTTGTCTCACAGACTCCATGATAGGCTTCAATGGCATCGTCTTCATCCATTTCCTTGTTGCTGTTTGGCCAACTGGCTTCTGAGCTCTATAGAAACAAAACCAACAATTTAGTAATTGCATTCTGTCATTGTATTAGTATAGTATAGTATTAGTATTGTTTGGGACTCCTTCACACCATCAGCTATAACAACATGTGTGTGATACAAGACTTTAAGGCTATTCCTGCTGCACTAACTGGGAAAGCTGGACAGTTGATAAGAACCTCCAAAATGAAGGAGTCTCACTGGGTCTGTGTTCTCAGGAAGAACTGCCAATCACTGAAGGACACTTGCACAGCCAATGCAATATCTAAATAAATCCCCTGAGCCTTAACACTCCTCCTCCCATTGAGGGGTTTGTGGAGGAACCGCTTCTTTAAAAGACGTACATTGGGGATTATGCCCAATTCCAGCTACCCATAGCAAGTAAAGGATATAACCATTGGCTTTTGGTCCAGGATGGACCTGCCTGATCTCCCCTCCAGTAACTTTACAATGCCGGCTTCCTGCTTCTGTTTTTTTATGTGCTAGCCACACCCCTTTTGTGATGTCATGAGCGGGTTGGGGCCTATAAATAGAGGGGAGGCAGCGGGTGTGGGCAGGCTCAGGTCTGGTCAGGTGTGGGTCAAAACCCGCACATAACTAGTCCAGGAGTCTTGGACAAAATATCATTGATATTGCCGTGTAACCTCTTCTCAATATTAAAAAACCTACAGAAGTGACTGAATTTTACAAAATCCACCAACCTGGCACACCATTTAGGAGGACTAGAGCTGGGGTCCCCTACCTTTTTACTTGTGAGCCACATTCAAATTTAAAATGAGTTGGGGAGAAACACAAGAATGAAAAACGATTCTGGGGGTGCCTAATAAGGGCTGTGATTGGGTATTGGTAGCCCCTATATAGACTAGAAGCCTACAGGAGACTCTGTTTGGCAGTACAACTGGTTTTTATACAATCAAAATTGCCTCCAAGTCTGGATTTCAAAAATAAGCACCTGCTTTGAGGCCACTGGGAGCAACATCCAAAGGGTTGGTGGGTCACATGTTGCTCTTGAGTCACTGGTTGGGAATCACTGGACTAAAGCATAAAATTCTCACCATAATCCTCTCTGCCTCTTTATGTTGAGCGGCCTTTACAATCTGGGTTCTGAGCATGAGCACTTCTTCCTTCCGCACCTCCAGCTCCTCGTGGGCCGACTTCAGTTGGTTGAGTAACATGATAATCCTGGCCTCGTCGCTTGAGCCATCTACTGCTCCATCTGCTATTGCCTTCCTCGTCTCATTCAAGTCATTTTTAAGCTTCTTGTTTTCAGACTCAAGTTCTTGCCTCTGCCAAATAAGAGCACATATAAATCAGAGACCTACCTACCTTCCCTGCCTCCATTATGATTCAATTGTGGCTGAACCGATTGTTTGGCACTCTATGCATACCAGGTGGGATTTTCTCAGGTGCGTTTTTTTTCTATGGGGAATGCCACTGAATTTAATGGAACAAGCAAAATTGTACAATAATGGTGTAGTCACAACCTGCCTAAATAGTCTTGCAACCCCAATTTTAAAATGAAAAAACTTCCAACAAACAGAAATTACACCATCTTTTCTATAGGGAGTGGACTGGCTGGAAGCCACAACAAAAAAAGAACAGCAGGTTCAAAAATCTTTCTCTATCTGGATCACATACATTAATAGCCTCCGACGATCACTTAGAGCTCTAACAACCTACACCTTCCAAAATACAACATGGTACAGCTTCTGGAATCTTACCTAAGGTAAATCAAACCTAGCCTGTGAAGATTGGCAAAAAACTCGGAATTTGTTTAGTTAACCTTGTTTAGTTTTGTTCTTCTTTCTTTGCTCTTATTCGCTTTTCCTTTGATTTTACATATGTACTACAATTTTTGGAAAGTAGAGATACATTTAGAACATTTTCTTTAAACTGGTGTTACTGGACCTTTAATATCCCATTCCCATTGGCTTGAGAGCTGCTGAAGGAAAGTGCACCCATTTATACCGATAACGGAGCTGTCGCTGCTAATATCGGCCACTCGTTTTCACATTGTACAGATAAGCGTTATTGTGCCAGTCCTGCAGCTCTTATGTTTTAACCAAAGGTATTTCTATTGTTGTTAGAACATTTCATAAGAGAACACGGATAAAACCAGCTCCGGCCCAGTCTCGGGGGGCATTATTAGCGGCTTTCATTAAGAGCCCAGGAATTCCCAGGCCTGCGGATATTGCAGTTCTTTTTTATTGATGCCTATTCAGCTGCTAAGAATCTCTCTGACCTTCAGAAATTCAGAAGAGAGAAAGGATCAGAGGCTGCTGACTTTCGTTATTGCTGCCTCCTGAATAATGATGCTCATTTGAGAAAGTGTCAGGCTCAGAAAAAGCCTTGAGTGGGTAGGAAGGTATGGGAAGCAGTGGAAATACGCTTATTAGCTAATGAATCAGATGTTGCAACTGGATTAGGTGGGATTGTGATCAGCAGCCAGGGGGGAACATCTCTTTGCTTGAGTTCACTGATGCTGCAATTACACTTACAAATACATTTAAACATTTGCAATGAATATAATGGATAGTTGCTTTGAATTATATTTTCTTTTTATTATGCAACAACACTCGCGTGCCTTATTGCATGCAGCATGCACATATGCATTTATCCATATAACTGGCGGCTGCCATTCTCCTTGCCTTGTATAAAGCATTCTAAGAGTTGTTGATGTTAATACTATCTCTGCAGAAAGCCTCAGCCATAATATCAGCAGCTCCCACATCCAGGTATAAATGTAAATGCAGATGAAGAATGTTTTATGCACACAGTAAGCAACCCCCTCATACTCAACTATTTGGCAGCTCCCTCTCATCTATAAAGGTAGAGGAAGGATGGTGTAATAAAAAATTAATGTTAATGAAGTTATTTGATCCCTTCATTATTCTTTATATTCCATGGGGACAGCAAAGGCAACAATGCACAACTGGATATAGTAAATTACCTTGAGATTGTTGTAGGCAATGTCAGTGTCACGGTCTGCAGTCACCTCATTGGCTGTGTCTATAACCTGAATACCAGGGAGCAGAAAATCATATAAATTAGTATTTAGTATTTGTGCTCATTGCAACACTGTCCTTAAATCAAGTATATTGAATTTTTGATTGGAAAATGCATATCCAGGTCTGCTCATTCAGCTCATTCATTTAAGGTGGCCATAGACGCAAAGATAATATCGTACAAAACGAATTTTCGTGCGATATTCGTTGCGTGTATGGTGAAAAAAGTGCCGACCGATATCGGCAGAAGACTTGGATATCGGTCGGCTCGTCGATCGGGCTGGACGGAAAATTTTGATCGGGTGCCTTTGAAGGGACCCAAACATCGGCCATTGTTGGTGCTGAATCATCAGATACAGGTAGAATTCTATTGTTTCTATTTGTATATCTGACCATTCAGCTCTACACGTGTGTATTGAAACGAACGATCTTTCTTGGAAAGATCTTTTCCAAGAAAGATCATAATTGTTAAGTCTATGGCCACCTTAAAGGTTACTGATGAAAGTATCAGTCAATTTGGCAGCTGGTGAGTGACTGTATGATCTGCCAGTCTGTACCCAGCTGTAGGAATGCTGCAAAGACTGGGCAATAATAAATGGTTCTGCATTTCAGGATCAGGCAATCAGGACCCGATCCAATCAGCTGACAGCACCTCTTGGCATTCATATCGGGTATTGGTAGTGGCTACATGTTCAATAATCCAGTTGTCTGGTACAAGGGAGGAGCAAATGGATTCCCAAAGGCAGTGAAACACATGATCTTTGCATGTATTCTGGCCAGCCGGTGCCGATCAATATCCATGCCCCATTGATGCCGGCTTGTTTGGGAATCTGCCAGATTTGAAAATTTCATCTTCCGATGCACCATGTTAGTCAGTGCATATTGCATTCGCAGATGAGGAGGAGGAGGAGGAATTGTGCACCAATATCTTGGAAACTCATCTTGGCTGATCGACAAGGCGATCGATATCCAAGTTTTTTGCCGATATTGTTTCCCACCATACACTCACAGAATATCGTACTTTGTTTCGTACAATAATATCTGTACATGAATGGCCACTTTAATTGTTGTTCAATGGGGCCCTGGATGGCTGGTTCCCTGCTTAACACTAGAAGACCCAGCCCAACAATGGTCATGTTTGAGCACAAATCAGACAATAATCCTGGCCAGAAACACAGATAAATCCACCAAAGTCACCAAACAAGCAAATATTTGCCTGATGTAGCAACCCAAGTGCCAAATCAGCCTGATCTCTTCCTTTGCCTCCTGGCCAAACAATGGATAACATATAGGCCTATGCAGACAAACTGGAAAAGAACTGAATGCAATGTGGTCCTCTTCTAACAGCATTTTCCAGCTGACCTGATGTCTGATTAAGACTCTGGATACTGATTATGAAGATTATGGTTTTGGCCCCATACACAGAACATAGTCTGCTCCTTTGTTTGTGAGCTCTCTCCATAGACAGTATTATATAATTTTTCTGAATCATTGTTGCCCTGTCTCAAGCTCCAGCCAATAAAGGTGGATCTTTATAATTTGAGGGAAGGCTCCAGTTACCTGTGATTTTTTATTTTCTTGCTGTTCTTTTTTGTCCAGTTGGCTCTGCAGCTTCTTCCTCTCAAGCTCAAGTTCCCTCACTCTCTTCTGCAGCTTCAGGAACAGAGACATGTCCATGGCAGCCTTTTCCAGCCCGGCCTCCTGCAGGATCATCAGGAATTCAATTAATAAACAGTTTTTATTGGGTTCTAAGCTTTCCATGATTATATTTCTGTAAATAAAGAATCTGTTATGGAAAGAACAGAAGATAAATATATATTGTGCTATAATTCTTGCTAAGGCAATACCAATCTGGCATTCAGGGGTTGTGACATGATGAAGTGGTATCACCCCGGAACATTGTTTCCATCTAAATTATCTCCATGCAAGATTATGACTTATAAGTATAAGCGCTTGCAAAATTGACCAGCACAATCCAGCAATGAAATCTAGAGAACGATATGGAGTGATTAGTGGTACCCACTGCCTATTACAGTAGCTGTGCAGGTGCCTTCAACTGATTCTTATACGGGGCAATGATGGCTGATCAGATGACACCTTTGTAGGTAATTGTATGTATAAAAAGTACAAAGAGCACATTAAGATGACTAGCAATAGTTATTTTCACATATATAGCCTACGACCCTACTAATGTTGCTGTACTGCAACTCCCAATAAGCCGCTGCCCGTCAAGGTGCCGCCATAGATTTTTCTCAATGTATAAAAATCTGATACCAAATATCCATTACGTATTCGAGCATTACCTCCACCTCATTGATGGTATCCTCTGTGTCCCCGATCTCAGAAGTAGATATTGAGGGGTAATTGGAGTCAGATTCTAAGCTGCTCTGATTGGACGGATTCCTCCTGTGCCCTGGCATTTGTTGCTAATGTACAAAAAAGAATATAAATATTACAAGATACATTTTATTGTGGAATACAAATAAAATAATTGTTTTTTTAAATTTGAATTGTTTGAAATAGTTTGTTTTATCACCAGCAGAAGCGCATTATAAATAATTGTAAACTCAATTAAAGGGGTTGTTTACCTTTAAATTAACTGTTAGTATGATATAGAGAGTGATATTCTGAGACAATTTGCAATTGGTTTTCATTTTTTATTATTTGTGGTTTTTGAATAATTTAGCTTTTTATTCAGCAGCCCTCCAGTTTGTAATTTCAGCCATCTGGTTGTTAGGGTCCAAATTCCCCTAGCAACGATGCATTCATTTGAATAAGAGAATGGAATATGGAGAATAGGAGAGATCGGAATAGAAAGATAATAAGTAGCAATAACTTTAAATGTGTAGCCTGCCAGAGCATTTCTTTTTTTAGATGGGGTCATTGACCCCCATTTTGAAAGCTGAAGAAGAAGGGAAATAATTCAAAAATGATACAAAATAAATAATGAAGACCAATTACAATTGTCAAACAGTTGTTTAGAATTAACCATTCTATAACATACTAAAGTTAACTTGAAGGTGCACCCCCCACCCTTTAAAGCGGAATTGTAAAATTATACAGTACTGCGTATCCTAGTAGTACCATATAAAGTTATACTCTAAAGTAGATGTCCTCCTGTAAGTTTTATGGGTAATGGGTTTCTGGATAAGGGATCCCATACAACCATACATAGACAGATAGAATGACCAATGTCAGTCAGGAGGGCCAATAGATTCCATAGGGGTCATTTATAACCTTTGTGCAGTGTTGAATATAAGATGCCGTGTTTTTTTACCAATAATGCAGCATTTTCCCCTAGAATCACATAATCATTGTGGTCGCCATGGGCCCAGTTGCAAGCGACGTGTCAAATAGTCCAGCTGGCTTGCAATTAAAATGGGGTGTCACCAATTTTTTTAGGCGCAAGTCTGCTGGGTCTATTCACGCAAACTACATATTGACACAATGGAGAGCTCACATTGATGCAACTTATAAACATACTTCTGCCAATCTGTGCTCTCCATTGCATCAATATACACTTCTATACATCCATTTTAGAACACTAACAATCTAGGGGCGCATTCATAGAATATTCATTAATAGTGCTCCAACGGTAGAACTGATATCATTCAGTTATTTACCTTAATAATGTTCACCTCCTCCTTCAGGTTGTCATATCTCTGCTCCAACCTTGTATATTCCTTTACCAGATTCTGGTGCCGGGACCTTTCCTCCTCAAGATCCTTCTTAATCTGCAGGTTCTCCTTGACTGTACTTTGGGTAAATTCATCTGAACAAGGATTAAGCGCATAGGATAATAACTACGGTGCTAAAAGCGGAACTAACGCAGGCTTGAGTTGCTATTGATTGTTTTGGGAAGGGTAACATTTTCGCTCACCTTCAGATCGCAGAATGATTTTATTATTGAGTTCCTCTTTTTCTTCTTTCAAATGAGAATTCTCCTCTTCCAGCTCAGAGACGCGCTATGGAGAGAAAGAGACAGCTGGACGGTGAGCAGCAGACACCGCTAAATAATTTAATTCAAACTAGAAAATGAATTCAATAAGTAAAAAAAAGATGCAAAGGAAAAAACAAGGCAAAAACCAGTGCACTTTTGCCTTTTTCAGATTTTGGCAAATTTAAAATTTCCTTTTATATAAAATAAAGAATAATAATTTGCAAAAGAGAAACCGGTTCATTGTATGTATTGTGAATTCATATAGATTTTGGAACGACTGTATAACTGTGGGAAACAAAGAGAGCAATGTCATTATATATCCTTGCAGCCATTGCTTATTTGGCACTTGCATTGTACTACTTCCCCTTTAATAGCCTACTTAGGTCAATGACGTGGCAAAACACCATTATGAATGAAAAATCTCCTTACGGTATTTCCTTATCACTAGTACAGAAGATCTTCAGAGCTGTGGTTTAAACCTATCTATTGTGTCTGCCATTTCAATGATGTCTTGTTTTTCCGGTTAAGAACCTACAGCCTCAAGGAGGGCTGATAAGAACTGAGCTTAACCATTAAATCCCTCATTCTCTTAATGCGGTTTTCAGGGATCAGAGTTTGATTGAATGTTAGGCCTTTGGGGGGAGCTCCTTTCGCCTAGAACTGACAAAAACTCACCCAGAATCACCAGGAATCCTGTCTCTCTACGTGCAGGATTTGTGGTGGTGTCAGTTATATTGTTAGCACACGCGGCAATGCGTTTTTTATAGTCGCCTGAAGTTGCCTCACACAGGCAACTTCGGGCGACTATAGAAAACGAATCGCCGCGTGTGCATTAGCGCAGGCGACTTTTCATTGTAGCCTATGGGAATAACCGCTGAGGCAGTTCGGGGAGATAGTCGCTGAGAAGACGAGGCGATTAGTCGCCAGGCGTCAAAATCTCCACAAATCTCCTCGTGTGAACTAACCCTAAACCAGAATTTTCAGTCTATTGGTCTCTGTACAAACCTGCAGCAGCTGCTCTTTCTCACTCATGAGAGTGTCTTCTACGATCTTCTTCTCATTGTACGATTTGGCCAGTTCTTCTCTCAGAGCCTCCAGTTCCTCCTGCAAGCTGCTGAGTTGGTTCTCGTCCTGCTGAGCCTGCCTTTGCTTCTCGAGTTCCTTCTGAAGTTTCTCAACCTCGACTGCACGAGTAGAAGTCACAACTGCCAGTTGCTCCTTCAGGTCTTTCTGCTCTTTGTTCTGTGCATGACACAAAAGGGTCATTACAACTAACGATTTTTGTTTTAGTTTAACTTCAAGTTCAGCTAAAATCAATCTTATATAGAACCTATTTGTCTTTTTTTCATCTATGATCCAATTAACTTTCCAATGATATACGGCTGCACAAGAGCAGTTATAGCCCTACTTAGGGAAAATCACCTCCCAGCAGAACTTGCAGATAAATGATGTTGTTATATATAAATATATATAAGTATATACGGCAGTTCAGACTAAACAGGTATAAATTAACTTTTGTAATGGAATGATCAAAACATTGTCAAAGCTTCATAAATAAATAACTCAAAGTAAAAAGCCAACAGGCAAACATAACTAATTCATATTCATCTAATTAGACTTGAAACGCCTCTTCTAACTCTTCTATGTCGGTACAAAGGAGTCTGGAACTTACCAAAACTATTGTTGTATTGACTCCTGTTCAAAAGTCATGTAACAGTCCAACTGCAAGTATCATTATTATGGAGAAAAAATGAAAATCTCACTCAGATCCTGGTAGGGTGGCCATAGAAACTGGCTGATAAAAGCTGCCAACTTAATCCTCAAAATGTCAGCTTATTGGCCCATGATGGGTCTGGCTGACCAATATCTGTCCAAAAAATCATCCAGATATCATTGGAAGAATCAATGGAAAAATCCTGTTGTATCAGGATGTGTTGACGAGATCCATGTCCAATGGGCCTCTGTAGGACACAGTGTATGATCAGCCAACGATCAGATGAGCCAATTGGAAGTGGCCAAGCACCTCCTATGAACATATATGAACACCACCTACCAGCACCACCCTATAACAGAGCCACTGTCAGATGCCACCGTCACAAATACTCCAAAGAAACAAACATTCGGGTCACAGTCCAATGGAACACTGACACCAACGGTTTAGAAGAAGAAGTAACATGGATCATCTCCAATGAACCCAGAATAATCCCAGGCAGTATTCTATATGTCTGGTCTACTGAATACTAAGGAGTCAGTCTCCTAATAGGAAAGGACGAAGCAAATATTTCTCCATCGTGCTCCACTTAATTCCACCAGCGTGAGACTTCATCGGGTCTGTATCCAAGGACTCTGACCTCCTCTACTCCGTTCTGTCACTCTTACAACCTGTGAGTAGCCAGTGACTGTAAATGCTAGTATTATATTTGTTCTTCAAACCCAGGGTGTGAGACAAGTCAGACATGACTCGCGTTTTCAATAGGTTAAAAATAACCCCAAGACAAAGCAGAGATAGGCCACGTGTTTATAGCAGGAAAGCTCCAAACAATTCACTGTGACAACAAAACTATAACTGCTCAGCATAGCGGCACTTACAGCAGCCGTAACAGATTGTTTAGTCCTGGTACTGAGTATTCTTCAATGAATAATGAATCATTTTTCCAGGTTGTTCTTTTTAAAGGTTTCTTTGTTATTTCTTGATCTTTACTTCCATTATGAAACAAGCATTAAAGGAGAACTAATGCTTAAATTATATATATATATATATAATCCATCACTAACGTTTCGGCTGTCGCACCAGCCTCTCTCAAATGTCGGACAGAGCTCCTGTGATTTCCATACCTAAAACATATTCCTGTTCTATACAAGCTCCATCTATTGCTTTTCTTTTACTCAAGTCCTAAGAGAATGACTTCAGAGATGAGATATATTTTCTTGCAGGTGCACTTTCCTTTGTAACTATTCCAACACTGAATCAGTCCAAACTCTGCACTGTTCTATTGCACTTTTCATTCGCTAATATTAGGAGTGATGACAGGTATCTCATTCAGGGTGGAACTGGTCCTGAACAATGACGCGGTGCACTGAATTTGACGCCAGCGCACCCAAATTGGACGCCGACCCCTCTGACCCCCTCCACCAACCTCCCTGACCCCTCCCGAACCCCCCCCCCCCCCCGGTCCTTGGAAAAAAAATTGGCTCTTTTTTGGTCCCTGGGCCAAAAAAGGTTGGGTCCCCTGGTCTAAAGGCATTACTTCTTTATGGCGACACCGACTTAAGTGTAAGGACCACAGTTTGAACAAGGACTTACTATAGGCTACTGTATCTCCCTGAGAGGCTTTCACTGGAGGGGATCAATTACACAGAGGTGTGACTAAAAGTGGCCAAGAAAGATAGTTTGTTTCAATACACACGTGTAGAGCTGAATCAGCACTAACAATAGCTGATGTTTGGATGCTTTTAAAGGTGCACAATCAAGAATTTTTGTCCAGCCTGATGGACGAGCCGACCAATATCCAAGTCTTATGCCGATATCAGTCGGCTCGTCTCCCAACATGCACACACCGAATATGTTCTGACTCCAGAACTTGCTATTTATTTATTTATTTAACTTAAATAGACACACACATTCTGGGACTTTCCTTGTAATTCCTCCAATCAGAACTTTCCTTGTAATTCCTCCAATCAGAGTTGCCTACGTCTCACTATGCCACTCAGTGACAGGTAAAAGTCACTCCCTGTACCCTCACCTGTCCATTAGTTCTCTACATGTACTGCTGCCATACAGACTGCCCGCAGGACACCCTCACTACAGAAAGTAATGATGAAGGTAAGGAGCGCTGCTGTAAGGAATTACTAAGGGAAACACTGGAGAGGTGACAGGAGACAGGAGCAATGGAAGTGAAAAAGAAAGTAGATATTTATGGAATGGAAGTGAAGGGAAACAGAGACAAGGAAGTGAAGGGAAACAGAGACAAGAAGGAATGGAAGTGAAGGGAAATAGAGACAAGAAGGAATGGAAGTGAAGGGAAACAGAGACAAGAAGGAATCGAAGTGAAGGGAAACAGAGACAAAAGGGAATAGAAGTGAAGGGAAACAGAGACAAAAAGGAACGGAAGTGAAGGGAAACAGAGACAAGGACAGTGGCGGAACTACCGGGGGAGCAGGGGGTGCGAGCGGGCCAGGGCCCGCACCCCCTCAGGGCCCCCCGGCAGTCCGTTCGCCGCTGAGAATGCCAGCATATGTGGCCGTACAGAGGGAGGCGGGGCCTGTCTGCGCGTCACGCACCAGGGCCCGTCCCCCTCTAGGATCGCCACTGGACAAGGAAGGAATGGAAGTGAAGCGAAATGAGACAAGAAGGAATGGAAGTGAAGGGAAACAGAGACAAGAAGGAATGGAAGTGAAGCGAAACAGAGACAAGGAAGGAATGGAAGTGAAGTGAAACAGAGACAAGAAGGAATGGAAGTGAAGGGAACAGAGACAAGAAGGAATGGAAGTGAAACAGAGACAAGAAGGAATGGAAGTGAAGGGAAACAGAGACAAAAAAGAATGGAAGTGAAGGGAAACAGAGACAAGAAGTAATGGAAGTGAAGGGAAACAGAGACAAGAAGGAATGGAAGTAAAGGGAACAGAGACAAGAAGGAATGGAAGTGAAACAGAGACAAGAAGGAATGGAAGTGAAGGGAAACAGAGACAAAAAAGAATTGAAGTGAAGGGAAACAGAGACAAGAAGGAATGGAAGTGAAGGGAAACAGAGACAAAAAAGAATTGAAGTGAAGGGAAACAGAGACAAGAAGGAATGGAAGTGAAGGGAAACAGAGACAAAAAAGAATGGAAGTGAAGGGAAACAGGTACAAGAAGGCATGCAAGTGAAGGGAAACAGAAAAAAGAAGGAATGGAAGTGAAGGGAAACAGAGACAAGAATGAATGGAAGTGAAGGGAAACAGAGACAAGAATGAATGGAAGTGAAGGGAAACAGAGACAAAAAAGAATGGAAGTGAAGGGAAACAGAGACAAGAAGGAATGGAAGCGAAGGGAAACAGAGACAAGAATGAATGGAAGTGAAGGGAAACAGAGACAAGAAGGAATGGAAGTGAAGGGAAACAGAGACAAGAAGGAATGGAAGTGAAGGGAAACAGAGACAAGAATGAAGGGAAGTGAAGGGAAACAGAGACAAGAATGAAGGGAAGTGAAGGGAAACAGAGACAAGAATGAATGGAAGTGAAGGGAAACAGAGACAAGGAAGGAATGGAAGTGAATGGGAACAGAGACAGGAAGTTTCCCTATGTGTTATGTGACATATAAAAGCATTCAGTCTGCAGCCTTGTGTCTTTACATGGTCATGTAACTACTGGGTAACTTATAATGTAATACTATCTTTATTACCACAGTGGGTACATTGTCCACTATATATTTTATATCTTGGAGCATTGATGGCTATAGCACTTCTAGTGGTTATAAATGGCATTTTATTGTCTATGATAGTGATCCCCAACCAGTAGCTCATGAGTAACATGTTGCTCTCCAACCCCTTGGCTGTTGCTTCCAGTGGCCTCAAAGCAGGAGCTTATTTTTGAGTTCCAGGCTTGGAGGCAAGTTTTGGTTGCATAAAAACCAGTTGAACTCCCTAACTTCTGAATGTAGCTCACCGGTAAAAAAGGTTGGTGACCCCTGTTCTATGAGTATGGAGAATACTGATAAAAGCAATATGGTAACTGTAATACTGTCACAATCGCAAAATCTTGTAGAACCAAGCAGCTGCCATATATGGACTTCCTTCAGTTGAACGTATACAAGGTGTGGAATTGTACTGTAGGTGAACCTAAAGGCTACAACAAAATAAATAACAAAATAATGCTTACCTGCTCATCAAGCTTCCTCTGCAGCTGGACCACCTTGTTCTCCATGCCCACGCTGAGCTTCTTAAAGTGCTCTGCTGTTCGGGCTTCGATCTTCAACTGTTTGAGCTCCCGTCGGGCTTTCATGCGGCGGTAGTAACACTGAATAACAACGGCCGCGCTGCGGAACTTGGTAAACTGTTTGCGGGCCAACCAACCACGCAAGTGTTTCTGGATGATGGTGGCTTTGTGCTGCTCCAGAAGCTGCAATAAGAAAACAAGGGCTATAGAAAAGAACAAATTATGCAAAGAGAAATAGCTCAGTTCAGCCACTGGACTAATTAACTTCTACAACGTTAGGTATTCCCCTGTACTAAGCACAATTCAGCAGGAACAGCCCCATAAGTTTACTCATAGCCTGTACAGAGAGATCCCATAAAACTATGGCAGCATTGGTATTCCTCTGTACTAAGCACAATTCAGCAGGAACAGTCCTCTAAGTTTGCTCATAGCCTGTACAGAGAGATCCCATAAAACTATGGCAGCATTGGTATTCCCTGTACTAAGCACAATTCAGCAGGAACAGACCCCTAAGTTTGCTCATAGTCTGTACAGAGAGATCCCATAAAACTATGGCAGCATAGGTATTCCTCTGTACTAAGCACAATTCAGCAGGAACAGTCCTCTAAGTTTTCTCATAGTCTGTACAGAGAGATTCCATAAAACTATGGCAGCATAGGTATTCCCTGTACTAAGCACAATTCAGCAGGAACAGCCCCATAAGTTTACTCATAGCCTGTACAGAGAGATCCCATAAAACTATGGCAGCATTGGTATTCCTCTGTACTAAGCACAATTCAGCAGGAACAGTCCCTAAGTTTGCTCATGGTCTGTACAGAGAGATCCCATAAAACTATGGCAGCATAGGTATTCCTCTGTACCAAGCACAATTCAGCAGGAACAGTTGTTAAAGGTGGTGTATATGAATTGTAAGGAAAAGTGAATGCTGAGAATAAACACAGTTTACAAGACAAGCTCCCTCTAATTGCTTCTCGAGAAGGAAAAATACTTTGTGCGCACATTTTAAACTTGTGTGTTGCCATTAAAAACTGTGTGCTCAGGTCAGAATAATACAGAATTCTTTGTGCGCACCACAATTTGTTGTGTGCGCTGGCCTCAAAATTTGCATGCGCATGCACAAGCACAAGCACACAACACTCTGATTGGCTGGGCTACAGTTTTGGCCAGAGTTCAATACACTCTAGGGCTGCTTTTATGTTGTAAGCAAATCTTATATTACCTAAAATGCTGAGTATGTTTAAAAATACAATGTCAGTTTAAAAATTGGGCAAAACATTGCAAACTACTGGATGATAAAAATAAATGACATTGCCTTTCATTAACTAAAATAGACTGACTGCAAATTTCTTATTTAACCCCTTATGCTGGGTCCACTTGCTTTCTATTTGGAATAGGGTATTCAATATTTGTAGGAGTTTAAAATTAAAAGTCATTTTCAAAATGATTTTTTGTTGTGTGAGTGTGTACAGTATCTTCCTTGTTAAATACAATATTTTTGTTATATATAAGTTGTAGATAATTCTATACAAAAACTAGAATAACAATAGCCCCTAAGATTCCCTGCTGAGCTGTGTAAGCAATACCTATACTTACAGTTTTGTTGTATCTCTCTGTACAGAATATAAACAAACATAGGCCACGATTCCTGTGTTGGATCACAAAGGGGAACTTGAAGAGATTCTCTCATGATTTTTATGATGTAGTTTTTATTTCTAAATTACACTGTTTACACTGCAAATAATGCACTCTACAATATACCTGTAAAATGTTATTCCTGAACCAGCAAGTGTATTTAGTTGTAATATTGGTGTGTAGGTGCATCTCAGGTCATTTTGCCTGGTCATGTGCTTTCAGAAAGAGCC